>NC_090650.1:370816146-371141328 GCF_040937935.1 Hyperolius riggenbachi
AGGGAGCTGTATATTCATCTGTGTTATCCTTCAGACTAGTTCCTGGGTGCCGAGACCATGGACCTCGCACCCAAACTAGGCTTTGTTGATATCTTTTATGACTTATTCCTTTTCTGACTACTCCTCTGTCTTCTGATTCGGTACCTCGCATATCTGATATTCCGTTGCCAGACCCTGCTTGCCTTGGATACCGAATCAGCCTTCTGTCTTCGTACCTTATCTGTCAGTGTGTTGCCGACCAGGCGAGTCCGACCTCGAGAGCTATCTCTCCTGTTAAGAGATAGTCTCCAGACCAGTTAGTGACATCCACCTTCAGATGTCACTCACTCTCTGGCCTTCCCTATCCTCAGCCTGACTCCACCCCTTGAGGAGTCTCAGGCTGCTGGAAGGTTCCCATGCTCTCAGAGCACTGTCTCCTTACTGTCATTTATCACCTCAGCAGGTGCATTACTCAAAGTGCTACTGTTACACCAAACACTCACATACCAACAGGTGTCCAGAGGTTAGCAATATATCTGTATTATCGGTGATTCTGCAGATCATCAATAATCAGGTATATATCTGCATTCTTGGTGATACTGCAGATCACCAATAATCAGATTCTCTCTGCGTGCTGACACCAATCGTTACATTGGGTTTATTGACATTTTTCTGATGACGTATTCTAGGGTTACATTAAACAGTGCCGGGGCTAACCCGTCTCCTTGCTTTAGACCTTGCATGATTTTGAAAGGGTCCGTCAGTTGATTTTCTATCCGTATGTATGCTTGTGTGTCCTTCATTGTGATTTCTATTATTTTATCAGTTTATTGGGAATGCCAAACTCCCTTACAAAAATCTAAAAAAATTAGAAAAATATCAATATCATATTCCCATGCTTTTCTAAGAAACTCTTTGATACTAAAAAGTTGATCTATTGTGGACCTGCTTATTTTATAAGCTGTACGTAGGAGAGATATCCTCCTATAATGTTTACACTGTAGTTTGTTTCCCTTCTTTGTAAAGCGGGCACAATCTCATCTGTCCACTCCACACCTTAACTATTAGCTCAAAGAGATAGGTTTTCATTCCGGCACCTCCTTGTTTGTAAAGCTCAAAAGGAAAAGCATCAAAACCAGGTGCTTTTGTTATTTTTCAGTGCCTTGATAGCTTGGTCACTTTTTTCCAGAGATGGTGTTTCTACTGCGGGATTATAATGTAGACCTTCATGGTTCTCCTCCTGTAGTGATTGTTGATTTAGGGGTTAGGATCGGTGATTTCCAATGTTCCTAGAAGTTCTTGGAATCAGTTATTCCATATTATAGTTACAGTGGGATGCGAAAGTTTGGGCAACCTTATTAATCGTCATGATTTTCCTGTATAAATCGTTGGTTGTTACGATAAAAAATGTCAGTTAAATATATCATATAGGAGACACACACAGTGATATCTGAGAAGTGAAATGAGGTTTATTGGATTTACAGAAAGTGCGCAATAATGGTTGAAATAAAATTATGCAGGTGCTTAAATTTGGGCACTGTTGTCATTTTATAGATTCCAAAACCTTTAGAACTAATTATTGGAACTTAAATTGGCTTGGTAAGCTCAGTGACCCCTGACCTACATACACAGGTGAATCCAATTATAAGAAAGAGTATTTAAGGGAGTCAATTGTAAGTTTCCCTCTTCTTTTAACTTTCTCTGAAGAGCAGCAACATGGGGGTCTCAAAACAACTTTCAAGTGACCTGAAGACAAAGATTGTTCACCATCATGGTTTAGAGGAAGGATACAGAAAGCTATCTCAAATTTCAGATGTCTGTTTCCACAGTTAGGAACATATTTAGGAAATGGAGGACAACAGGCTCAGTTCAAGTTAAGGCTCGAAGTGGCAGATCAAGAAAAATCTCGGATAGACAGAAGCGACAAATGGTGAGAACAGTCAGAGTCATACCACAGACCAGCACCAAAGACCTACAACATCATATTGCTGCAGATGGAGTCACTGTGCATCGTTCAACCATTCGGAGCACTTTACACAAGGATATGCTGTAAGCAAGAGTGATACAGAGGAAGCCTTTTCTCTGACCACAGCACAAGTAGAGCCACTTGAGGTATGCTAAAGCCCATTTGGACAAGCCAGCTTCATTTTGTAATAAGGTGCTGTGGACTGAGGAAACTAAAATTGAGTTATTTGGGCATAACAAGGGGCGTTATGCATGGAGGAAAAACAACACAGCATTCCAAGAAAAACACCTGCTACCTACAGTAAAATATGGTGGTGGTTCCATCATACTGTGTGGGGCTGTGTGGCCAGTGCAGGGACTGGGAATCTTGTCAAAGTTGAGGGATGCATAGATTCCACTCAGTATCAGCAGATTTTGTAGACCAATGTCCAGGAATCAGTGACAAAGCTGAAGCTGCGCCGGGGCTGGATCTTTCAACAAGACTACAACCCTAAACACTGCTCAAAATCCACTAAGGCATTCATGCAGAGGAACAAGTACAACGTTCTGGAATGGCCATCTTAGTCCCCAGACCTGAATATAATTGAAAATCTGTGGTGTGAGTTAAAGAGAGCTGTCCATCCTCGGAAGCCATCAAACCTGAATGAACTAGAGATGTTTTGTAAAGAGGAATGGTCCAAAATACCTTCAGCCAGAATCCAGACTCTCATTGGAACCGTCAGGAAGCGTTAAGAGGCTGTCATTTCTGCAAAAGGAGGATCTACTAAATATTGATTTCATTTCTTATTTGTGGTGCCTAAATTTATGCACCTGCCTAATTTTGTTTAAAGGGAACCAGAGAGGAAGGACAGTAAAAAATAGGAAAGGCTACTATACATACCTGGGGCTTCCTCCAGCCCCAAAAGCCTGGATCGCTCCCACGCCGCCGTCCTCCGCTTCCTCTATCGCCAGTACCGCGTCCCGTCACTTCTGGCGGACGCGACCAATTTTCCGCATCACAGGGGGCTCCCTACATATCCGTACGCATGCGCCTGCATAGTATGGAGGCGCATGCCTAAGGCTATGGCGGGAGTCCCTGTGATGCGGAAAATTGGATGCGTCCACCGGCAGTGACGCACTGCGCTTGCCTCAACTGGCTCGACTGGCCGGTAGTACGGGACCCGGTACCGGCGGACAGAGGAAGCGGAGGACGGCGGCGTGGGAGCGATCCAGGCTTATGGGGCTGGAGGAAGCCCCAGGTATGTATAACATTTTTCTCTTGAACGTCTCTGGTTCTCTGTAAATAATTATTGCACACTTTCTGTAAATCCAATGAACTTCATTTCACGTCTCAAATATCACTGTGTGTGTGTCTCCTATATGATATATTTAACTGACATTTTTTATCGTAACAACCAAGGATTTATACAGGAAAATCATGACGATTAACAAGGTTGCCCAAACTTTCACATCCCACTGTATTTGGGTTGAAAAAAGACATACGTCCATCGAGATCAACCAGAAAACAACAATATCTATTTTATATTTTCTACTTCACCGATGATTTGGCCGTCTATTCCTCTGCAACGATTTCTGCATGGTGTATATCCCTCCCTTAGTCCTTTTAAAAATGTATATTCTTCTCTAACATCATGCCTTTTAAAATGGTCTTCCATTTGCTCAAGCTGTTCATTCTCGTATCTTCATTTCTTTTTTCTGCATATCTTATTGACCCTTTTTCTGGCTTCTTCGAACTCTTCTTCTCTGTCTCTGGTCCTTCTATAGACAAGTTTGATGTGTAGATTATTTCAAGATCTATTGCTTTCCTGCATTCCTTATCAAACCATGTCTCTTTCCGTTCTTGTTTCTTTATTCCAAGTACCTCCTTTGCTGATTCTATTGTTGATGTTTTTAGTTTATTTTAAAGTTATTGGCTGTGGTCTCATTCAGCGGGTTTAGGAGGATCTCCGTTTTATGACGTACTTCATCCAGAAATTCTTTTTGTGTATTGGGCGCTGTTAAGTTTTCGAGATTTAGTTTTTTGTTACGTTGCGGTTTGCTTGAAGATTGCTTACTTATTCTACATCTGAATTTTATTTGTTCAAGAAAATGGTCAGAACCATATGATGCCCCTCTTCTTGATCTAACATCCAGGATGCTTGTGGCACCCCTTTTTCTCTACCAGCAGGTGGTCAATTTGGTTGACGACCCATCGGGTGACATCCAGGTGCCTTTATATATATCACAGTGTGGGAAGTGGGTGGAACTTATTATCATGTTCTTATTTATTGCAAAGTCTATTACCCTCTCTCCATTTTTATTTGTTTCATCCTGGAGACTATGGTTACCTTTTATTTCTCTGTATTTTTTTTCTTTCCCGGTCTTAGCGTTCATATCTCCAACTACCATTTTTAAGTCACTCTTAAGACTACTATTGTAGACCTGTTTTTCAAAAAAGGAGTCTTTTAGGTCTTGGTCCTTATCTTCTGTAGGGCAGTGTATATTTATGATAGTGATATTGCGGAATTTGGACTTTATTCTGATCTTACTTTTTGTTTTGTTTACAGCTTGAAAGTCAATTATATTAGATTTTAATGCATTATCCACTACAAAGGCTACTCCAAACTCTTTACTTCCACTTCCACCACACCTTCCTTTCCGCTATATTATATTGCATGTGTTTTTGGATCTGATGCCATTTCTGATCCATCAAGTTTCTTGTATGGCGGCGATCTATATCTTGTATTTTTAAGTTCTTTCAGTAAAATGTATCTGTGCTACGGAGGCGAATAATGTTCGTACATTCCATGATCCGATTGCGAATTCCATATTCCATTTCCTAACTAAGTCGACTGCTGTTATTCCGTACCAATTTCCGAGGCTTGTAATGTCACCTTTGACCTGTCCGGCTAGGGAGGCCCTAGCCGAAGCTAAGCTGACATACATCTCAGGATCACTTATTCATGCAAGCCCCTCCATTGGAACAAACTAAGGATACCTTTGGTGGGAGAGAGGGGTTTGAGTGGCACCAGGGGCAAAACCACAGGGGAGAAACTCCTGTGACTACTTGGGGGTCCAGAGCTCTAAGGGGGCCCAATCACTAATTCAATCTCTTTAGTAGAGGGGTCCATCCTTCAGAGTGGCTACACTTGTTATGGGTGTGACAATGATGTCCACACTTGTTCTATGACCCTTGTAAGATGGGCCCCGGTCACGAGGGGTAGGAAATAAAAAAGGGTGTGAACACTGAGTGGGGGAGGGAGGGGCATCAAAGTGTTGATGGGGGCTCCCCCATGATTTGTAGTTATGCCCCTGAGTAGCACCTTGACAATATTCTTCAGCATTCGAAACAGAATTTTTATGTAGTTTGAACTTTATTTTGTATATTTATTATCTTAAGACCCATCAATAGTTAGAATTGAACATACACAATCAAGTCTATTGGCCATCCTTAACAATGCTGCTCCCCACACAGATATGGCCCAACTGTCCAGCAGGTAGTACGTCACTGGGTGATGGGTGTACAAACGGCATGCGCGGGGGGGGGGGGGGGGGGTATTTTTGGCAGTGTAAAGTGTAAAAGTGTAAAACTGGCCTCAACAGTGCATGTTCAGTAAGAGCTGATGCCCTATACTTTATCTTTCTTTCTTTTTTTCTTTCTTTCTGTCTTTCTTTCTCTTTCCTGGAACTGTAAACTAATACCTGCATGTTTTATTTGCCGCTGTGATATTTTTCAGGTAAATTCATCCATCTCCAATCATGTATTTGGCTGCATTATCATCATCCTTACACACCACCAAAATGTTACCTCATTAAAACATTACATGTAGATCTGTCGTCCAATCAGCACATTCCAGAAGACTGTTACATGAATTTAACGTATGCAAACGAATGGAGCGCTGTACGTATTCCAGCCCAACAAAATTTGTCAGGAATATATAAAAGTATAATAATGACAGTAACCGGCAGGTTGCAATTGGCATTGCTATCTTTATGAGAATATTGTTTTTTACAGGCACAATCCAATCTGCTGGAACTCATGACAGAGATAGAACGGGCCTTGTGGAATGGAAGCTGGAGAGAAACAGAAAACAAGCTTCTTTGTGAGACACTCTGAATAACTTGTGCCTTGTTTTCCTGTAATCGTACTGTCCTCTTGAAATATGTTGACATACTTTATGCATGAATACACTGAAGCAGCTAAGCAACTGTTAAGCTACATACACACGGGGGACAATTGTCCCCCATTGCATGCATACACGCGACCAGGGAGCGACAGCTCCCTGCCGGCGACAGCTGGCCACATGTCTCGCCAGAAAAGCAGAGACGCGGCGGAAGCTGTTTGTGAATGGAGCATCCCCCGGCCGGATGCTCCATTCACTTGCGTAGGTCTACTGTCGCTAGCCCGCATACACACGCGGGACTAGCAACAGTTGCGGCGACAGCTGTAGCCGGCGATTGAACATGTCAATCGCCTGGCGACAGCTCCGACGGGCGACGGTTCGGGGCGACCTGTCGCCGCAACACGCGCGTGCCACGTGGTTGCGGCAACAGCCATACCTCGTGTGTATGCACCATTAGAGAAAAACAACAAGTCATCAAAGCAAAAGCTGATTCATGTACAAAAAGTGTCTAACAGCAAGCAGAAATTCCAACTTCCTCTATTACAGCCAGGGCTGCTTCAGCCCTGGAACTCACTAGGAGCGCTTTTCTGAGCGCTTTGTGATTTGAAAAGCTCTTGCTAATGTAATACTATGGGTGTGATCCCAATAGAGTGATGTGATTTTATATAAATCCCCCATAGCTTTCCATTAGCAAGAGCTTTTTCAAATCACTAGCGCTTAGATAGAAAGCACTGCTGGTGGGTTTGAGCCCTATGACGGGATTCTGCACAGCGGTAAACACAACATTTTTGGCGAAAGAAATGTTTAAAGTGATCAGCACCCTGTTCTATTCAAATAAATGGAAGTGGTTTTTAAACGATAGGTACAGCTTTTTGCATCATTTGCGTAGGGATTCCCATTTCCGGTTTCGCAGAAATTCTGATTTCCGACAATGCCAATTTCTGTTTTCCGATTTTTTAATTTTCGATTTTTCAATTTCCGTTTTTCCCGATTTCCGTGGAGTATTTTATTAGTCATTTTTTGTAGAAAATGCAGAAAACGAAAAAAAGAAATCAGAAAGACGGAAATCAGAAAAACGGAAAATCAGTCTTGTGATTGGTCTAAAATTACCACGCTGATCCGATTTTTTTCAGAAAAATTCTACATTCTAATTCTACATTGGTCCAATGCTTTCAAGTTCTCTGATTGGGCTAAAATTGCCAGGTAGCAGGTAAATTGGATTTCCGATTTTGGTTTTCGGAATTCCAAACAAAAAATGCTGATTTCTGATTGTAAATGCGGAAATTTCAATTCCACAGAATCCGAACGAACAACCTTACATTTGCATAAATACCGTGGTAGATCCTGTTGTCTCGTCTTGGACACTACATGTAGCGTCCGTGATGGCTGTGTTTGGAGTGGCTCCATCCCTCCATAGGGGGCTCAGGATGCAACACGAAGACAAAATGCCAGGAACCAATGCTGAACGCTTTTCTGCTCGGTTGCGATTGCATCAGATAAATAAGCTGCCGCAAGCCCCTTCTGCCAGCCACCTATGTGAACCAAGCCTTATAAGTGAATCACCAAAAATGACGTGTACAGCAGCTTTTAGGGCTCACAGACCCCTAAATAGTGTGTAGGGCTTTTTATGCACCAGGACAATATTCATTGCCATTCAGGGAAAGAACTGAACACAAATAATCCAATTATTTGTTGACTGAGGCTGCTTGCACACCAAGACGTTACAGGCGCACGTTAGTGCGCCTGTAACGCTCCCCCAACGCACAGCAATGTAACACAAGTGGGCTGTTCACACAGCCCACGTTGCGTTACATGTAACGCTGCACGTTCTGTGCAAAGTGCAGCATGCTACGGCGTTGGAGCGGCTATAGCCGCGTTAGACTGTTTGCACATGCGCAGTGGGGGGCGGAGGAGGCGGGGAGAGCCAGCTACAGTAGCCGCGCACATGGCTACTTAATATTCACTGCACTGGCGGGCGCTGATTGGCCGGCGGGACCACGTGATGCGGAGTGTCTCGCTCCGCATCACGTGGTCCCGCTGGCCAATCAGCGCCACTCTGGGAGATATTATGGGCATCGAGCAGCCTAACGCGGCTCACTCTACCGTCGGCTTTTGCAGCACCATACGTTGTGTTAGGTGCACGTTATGCGACCTTAACGTGCCACCTAACACAACGTCTTGGTGTGCAAGAAGCCTGAAAGAGAATATTTCTAATATTTATAGAGGTGGTTAATGATCGGCAACATCAATGTCCTCTAATTTCAACCGAAAATCGATTGTATAGGAAAATTGTACTATTAATGGGCAGCTCAAAGAGGCACCATAGTGACATATTGTATAGTAGAATGCAGTAAATTACTCAGGATACCCAATTTTATTGTGATTCTCCTGGTTTTAGCATTAGACATTCTTCCTATAGCTCTATATTGCTGTAAATTGAATCTAGCCCTGTCCTCCCAGTGATGAATAGCCTGTTAACTATGTGGAATTCTTCCACCCAGAGCACTCTGGGAGACCAGGTATATTTTGTACTGCATTTGGAACTCTCAGTAAACAAACATTCCCCAGTGATCACCTGACAGGACAAAACATGACGCCACCTGTGATACATTTCAGAAGGTAAATCAGGGAAAGGATAGAGTTTACAAGGGTCAAACACTGACTAAAGAATTTATAAATTAATATTTAAAAAAAAGAAATGTTATTATTTATTTCATTATGCTTTTCATTATAATTTAATTATATTATTCATCTTTATTGATTGAACATTTTTTATTTAAAAAAAAATATACAACTTTTCATATGTTAGTTTACCAGCTGCAGAAGTCTGAGGGACGCTTCCTGTTAAATTTCGCATGTGAGAAGATTTAGTCTATAGATAACCCTGTTTCCTTATCTTGTTAGTGGTCAGATGACTGGGGAACCTAAAAAAAAATCTATATATACAGTATGTATATGTATTTCTGCTGTGCATTTAACTATTTTCTTTGAATTCTGATTAGAGTACAAGCCCTTAGTCCAGTGGTTCCCAACCTTTTCCGGCCCGGGGAACACTTTCTGACCAAATTTTTCTCCGGGGAACGGAGGGGGAGGGGGGGGGGGGGTGTTTGCGCGACCTGGTGGACAGTGCCGTGCGCAGCAGGCTATGTGGGGGGGGGGGGGGCTGGGGTGCGGCTGCATAGCTAGCATAGTTGCCCCAGTGTAGGAGGGAGTTTAGTTGCCTCAGTATAGCTAGTATAGTGCCCCAGTATAGCCAGTATAGTGCCCCCAGTATAGCCAGTATAGTGCCCCAGTATAGCTAGAATAGTGCCCCAGTATAGCCAGAATAGTGCCCCAGTATAGCCATAATAGTGCCCTAGTATAGCCAGAATAGTGCCCCAGTATAGTGCCCCAGTATAGCCAGAATAGTGCCCCAGTATAGCTAGTATAGTGCCCCAGTATAGCTAGTATAGTGCCCCAGTATAGCCAGTATAGTGCCCTCAGTATAGCCAGTATAGTGCCCCCAGTATAGCCAGAATAGTGCCCCAGTATAGCCAGAATAGTGCCCCAGTATAGCTAGTATAGTGCCCCAGTATAGCTTGTATAGTGCCCCAGTATAGCCAGTATAGTGCCCCAGTATAGTGCCCCAGTATAGCCAGTATAGTGCCCCAGTATAGCCAGTATAGTGCCCCAGTATAGCCAGAATACTGCCCCAGTATAGCCAGAATAGTGCCCCAGTATAGTGCCCCAGTATAGCCAGTATAGTGCCCCAGTATAGCCAGAATAGTGCCCCAGTATAGCTAGTATAGTGCCCCAGTATAGCCAGAATAGTGCCCCAGTATAGTTAGTATAGTGCCCCAGTATAGCCAGTATAGTGCCCCCAGTATAGCCAGAATAGTGCCGCAGTATAGCCAGAATAGTGCCCCAGTATAGCTAGTATAGTGCCCCAGTATAGTGTCCCCAGTATAGCCAGTATAGCCAGAATAGTGCCCCAGTATAGGCAGAAAAGTGCCCCAGTATAGCCAGAATAGTGCCCCAGTATAGCCAGTATAGTGCCCCCAGTATAGCCAGTATAGTGCCCCCAGTATAGTGCCCCAGTATAGCCAGAATAGTGCCCCAGTATAGCCAGAATAGTGCCCCAGTATAGCTAGTATAGTGCCCCAGTATAGTGCCCCAGTATAGCCAGTATGGGTAGGTGGTGCCCCCCGCCCGTCCCCGCCGCTGTTATTACCTTAACAGCTGCCGCTCTCCCCTCTCCAGCGCATGTGTTTATTCAAGGCAAGCAGCGTATCTCCCGGCTGCTCTGTGATGCGACAGGAAGCAGGGCAGCGGCTTCCTGTAGCAGCGATATGTTTCGCCGTTACTATGGTAACCGAGCCCTGTTCCTGCGCATCACAGAGCAGCCGGGAGATACGCTGCTTGCCTTAAATAAACACATGCGCTGGAGAGGGGAGAGCGGCCGCTGCTAAGGTAATAGCAGCGGCGGCCGCGGGGACGTGCGGGAGGGGGGGGAAGAGGACAGCACACCAGGCAACATGCCGCGGCACACTATTGTGCCACGGCACACTGGTTGAAAAACGCTGCCTTAGTCAACACACTTTTTCTCCTGAGTTTTCTCCTAGGGGATGATTTTCCATCGTCCTTTTAAAATAACTTTTCAACACTCTGCAATTAAAAAAGTACCAAAAAGTAGTTGAAAAAGTACTAACATTTTTAGTATTGTCTTGCTTTCTGGGGGTTTAAAGCGGAACTCTAGTGAAAATATTGTAATAAAAAAATGCTTCATTTTTACAATAATTATGTATAAATGATTTAGTCAGTGTTTGCCCATTGTAAAGGCTTTCCTCTCCCTGATTTACATTCTGACATTTATAACATGGTGACATTTTTACTGCTGGCAGGTGATGTCAGTGGAAGGAGATACTGCTTTTTGGCAGTTGAAAACAGCTGTAAACAGCTATTTCCCACAATGCAATGAGGTTCCCAAACAGGAAATTGTCAAGACCATGGTCCTGACATCACACTGTGGGAGGGGTTTCACCACAATATTAGACATACAGAGCCCCCTGATGATCCATTTGAGAAAGGGAAAAGATTTCTTATGGGAAAGGGGGTATCAACCACTGATTGGGATGAAGTTCAATTCTTGGTTACGGTTTCTCTTTAAAGGACATTTTATTGCCAAGGTGTGAACATATCACCTAGGAGAAAAAGAGAATTGCGTATTGGCCCATGTTTGTGTTTTTTTGGGCCATTTGGTTGATTGCACTAGGTACAGCTCTGTGGATTACTATCAGTTTTATAAACGGCTTGCTATGAGTTTTCTTTGTCTTTGCTTTTCTACTGCACATCTGCTTATTCTTACTATAGTTGTATATGACATATACTGTAAATATGACATTTAAAACATACTACACTCGTAGACAAAACTAACAGGACTAGATACCTTTTTTAAGTATAACCAGTATATAAATATTATCCATGAACTTACCAATATTTATATTTTTTTCCTTTTTTTTAGCTCTGGCTAATAAAACGCCTATTAAGATGGCCCAAGCATCTCCCCCTGTCATCTACAGGTAAACATACATTTGTGTCCCTTAGATTTTGGATGAAATTTTCTTTTATTACACACACTCTAATGCTACTGCCAGTAAAGGCAATGTTCTAACCAGAATATATGGGGGTTGATTCATTAGTCTGTTAAAGTTGCTGTGCTGAGCAATTTTACTGATGCTTAAAGAGGAACTCCAGTGAAAATAATGTAGTAAAAAAAGTGCTTCAATTTTTACCATAATTATGTATAAATGATTTAGTCAGTGTTTGCTCATTGTAAAATCTTTCCTCTCCCAGATTCACATTCTGACATTTATTACATGGTGACATTGTTACTGTGGGCAGGTTATTTAGCTGTTTCTAGCTGCTCTGTCTGTTAGAGACAGCTAATAACAGCTATTTCCTGTCTCTGAACATTGTTACATTGTGGCAGTTTGCCAGCAGTACCGCGGTATTCAGAGCCTCTTGTGGGAGGGGTTTCAGCACAAAATCAGTCACACAGCGCCCCCTGATGGTCTGTTTGTGAAAATCATTGTCTTTCTCATGTAAAATGGGGTATCAGCTACTGATTGGGAAAAAGTTCAATTCTTGGTTGGAGTTTCTCTTTAAAGCAGGTAACTAAGGTGCAAATAGCGCAACTCACGCTGACTAGGTAATGCATGCATTACTAGTATGTTACGAAAGTTAGATTAGTACCACGCTTAAAATATGCTCATGTGCAGCAAAATGTTAGTCTATGAGCCTGATTCACCAAGCGGTGCAAAGTGTTTGCACGCCAGTGAAAAGCCCCTTATCATGCCTAAACTCACTTTAGGCATGATAAGAAGAAACTCGCGCGAAGTTACCGCGCGTACGCGCGGTAACTTCGCGCGAAGAGCAGGAAAAAGCGGTGATAACTCAGTGGTGCAAAGGTTATCACGCCTAAAGTCTTTTAGGCGTGATAACTGAGTTATCACCACTTTGTGAATCGAGCCCTATGTATGCTAGGACCCCCCCAAACTGGGAAGCAGCAATGGGGTACTAGCTTCAAAGACAGCAGTAAAGGGAGGAAGCCGCACATCCCAGTACCTATGGGAGTGGCGAGACTAACGTGGCAGTACTGAACTAGTTAGCACTAGTCATGTTGTGCATTTTGGAATTTTATGCTGAGCTGGCACACATTCACTAGCAGCAGCTCCTATCAATTGTATGGGGACACTTGAAGAATGTTGCCATGTATATGTAAAATTCTTGTTAGATTAACTGCAATTTTTGTAATTGTGGAAATCACTATTTGTATTGCTAGAAGAAAGTTATGCTTCTTAAGTTAGTGTTGCTAATAAACCAGAGTTGTCATGATTATTTGTTTCAGGGAGGAGGTGTCTCCTTTAACCTCAGGTCAAAGATACTATGGTACGTGAAAAAAATTCTATTGCAGTTGAAGTGTGAGTGATTCAAAAACAATTTTCCTTTTGTGCATTGCATGACCATGGCTGTATTATTGTTTGAATTTGGGCAATTATTCACCATCATACATCACTTGCCTGTCATCTTTTTTTAATCTTCTTTATCTCCTTATATTTGTTAATATTATTAGTATTAATAATAATCAGGGCTGGATTTGTACTTTTTACCGCCCAAGGCCCATTTTCACCAGCTGCCCCCGACCGGCAGCATCCTAACCCCCCCCCCCCCCCGTCCACCGTCCACCGTCCCAACAAGGCAGAGATTAGATGGTAGGCTCCTCTGAGGACAGTTAGTGATGCGATGGCAAGAATAACATTATAAGCTCCTCTGAGGACAGTTAGTGACGTGATGGCAGGGATTATATTGTAAGCTTCTTAGCGGGCAGCACATTTGGTGAGTGACAGGCAGCTCAGAGGTCACTGTAAGTGTCTGTTCGCTACCCCTTCCTCCTCCGAATGCCAGATGCAGCTGTTAGTAGTCACCCACCACTGTGTGCAAACTCTGTGTAGCAGGATGAATTTTCCACAGGCTAACTGCTATTACCACCCTGTTGCCCAAAGCCCGCCCCTAGGTTTCCTGGTGCCCTAGGCCATGGCTTATGTGGCCTTGCCTGAACTCCGGCCATGATAATAATGCAAACATGTAATTCATTTATGTACTGGATTCTCTGTCTACTTTGCATTAATGTTATTGTTCCTTATAAAAGACGGTTAACTAAACATTTACAGTACAAAAACATTTATGTAGACTTTATTTTGTGGAATTTTGTATTAATCAAAATATTTAAACAATAATCAAAATCTTCAGACATCAAAGTATTTCACATTTACAAAATATTACACCTAGGTAGTTGTCCAACCCCAAGGCCAGTAAACATTTATACTCTTGTTTCCAAACACGAGTAAACCGAAATCTTAGTGAGATACTTTAAGTTATAAATTCCTTAATAATAAGATCATCCAGAAATCACAGATAGTTGGCAGGAGCAAGTTTATAGAGTGTGGGCTGATACCAATCTCATTTTGTTTACACTGGATAAAGACACCATTCCAAATGAACACCTCCAAGCCAGTGACCTTCTCCCCTCCCCGCTGATAGGCAAAGCTCTCCCCTCATGCTTCGACCCCTCCTGCCACCCCAAAACGGCCATGAGCGGGTCCCAGGGGGGAGGGGGGCCCGCTAAAATTCTTGCAAGGGGGCCCGGGGACTTCTAGTTATGCCCCTGACCCGAAGAAAGCCTAATTGGTGGCAGAAAAAACAAGATATAGATCAATTAATTGTGATAAGTAGTGATAACGTTATTGGCTAACGAATAGGAGGTGAAAGTTGCTCGGATGCATAAGGTGAAACGACACTGAAGACTGAAGTGGTTATTCAAATTTTGGCACGTTATCACATTCTGGAAAATCATCATAACTCTCCAAACTATGAATACCTTCATGGATCTCTTATGAATCTATTTCAGTTTGAAATCTTTTTTTTTTTTTCGGGAAGGTGGGGGTCTTTTGAGTGCAATACTTTTGAGGGTGTCTGTTTTCCTTGAAGAAGGGTCTGTCTGTCCTGCTGCATTCTACCCTATTCTACCGCTAAAACTTTTCAAAACTGGTAGTCAGTTCACATTGTATTTTTCTGTAGACTTGGCAAGAGGATTCTAATCTAGCTGCTGGTCAGAGTAGACCCTGTTCCTTTTGGTATGCAGCAAATCATTATTTCTTTTGCAAACCGGTTCATAACTTGTGTGAAAGCGAACGTGTATATCACATTGGAAGAACCATCTCTAAACTGAGATGGGGGCCATTAGCATCACTTATCAGCAACATACGAAGTTATTTGAATCCCTATCCGGACAAATGTAACAATGATAAAGACTTTTATCCATGTTACTGCATAAGAAGCCTCAGTGTGCTAACGTGCTGCAGTTATTTTTACAGAGTGTGTAAATAATATTCAGGGAAAGTTCTTCTAATTCAATATAAGCCAAACTTTTCTAGTGCCTAAAGTACTATACATACTAATCACAAATAGACATTTCTCCATGTTCTCTCATTGGGCTTGATTCACAAAGCGGTGCTAACCCAGTTAGCACGCCTAAAAACTTTTAGGCATGCTAACCTTTGCACTAGCTGAGTTAGCACCGCTTTGTGCTGCTGATCAGGGCCGTTTCTACTGCCGTGCGGCCCGTGCCCCCTCACTGAGCGCTGCTGGGAGGGGGGCGCTGTGATGGAGGGGAGAGCCGCAGCCGTGGGGAGGGCAGCACGACCTCTCCCTCCCTCTCCCCGGGCCGCCCTCCTTGCGATCCCCCCTCGGACTCACTGCAGAGTAATGCGCAGGGAAGCACTATAGAAAACTACTCACCTCCCTGGTTCCGATCGCTGCTCTCTCGCCGCCGCCAGTCTCCTCTTTTTCCATACACGCTGATACATACACACGCAGCATCCTGTTTAGCTGGAAGCAGCGTGTGTGTGTATCAGCGTGTATGGAGAGAGAGGAGACTGGCGGCGAGAGAGCAGCGATCGGAACCAGGGAGGTGAGTAGTTTTCTATAGCGCTTCCCTGCGCATTACTCTGCAGTGAGTCCGAGGGGGGATCGCATGGAGGGCCGGCCCGGGGAGAGGGAGGGAGAGGTCGGGCTGCCCTCCCCGCGGCTGCGGCTCCCCCCTCCATCATGGGGGGCACCTACCTAACCTACACTGGTGCAGCTACCTATCTAATCTATCCTGGGGTGCACCTACCTAATCTAACCTATACTGGGGGGCACCTACCTATCTAACCTATACTGGGGGGCAGCTACCTATCTAACCTATACTGGGGGGCACCTACCTAACCTATACTAGGGCAGCTACCTATCTAACCTATCCTGGGGGGCACCTACCCATCTAACCTATCCTGTGGGGCACCTACCTATCTAACCTATACTGGGGGGCACCTACCTAACCTATACTGGGGCACCTACCTATCTAACCTATCCTGGGGGGCACCTACCTATCTAATCTATACTGGGGGGCAGCTACCTATCTAACCTATACTGGGGGGCACCTACCTAATCTAACCTATACTGGGGGGCACCTACCTAATATAACCTATACTGGGGGGCGCCTACCTAACCTATATTGGGGCAGCTACCTATATAACCTATCCTGGGGGGCACCTACCTATCTAACCTATCCTGGGGGGCACCTACCTATCTAACCTATACTGGGGCAGCTACCTATCTAACCTATCCTGGGGGGCAGCTACCTATCTAACCTATACTGGGGGGCACCTACCTAACCTATATTGGGGCAGCTACCTATCTAACCTATCCTGTGGGGCACCTACCTATCTAACCTATACTGGGGGGTAGCTACCTATCTAACCTATCCTGGGGGGCACCTACCTATCTAACCTATACTGGGGGGCAGCTACCTATCTAACCTATACTGAGGGGCACCTACCTAACCTATATTGGGGCAGCTACCTATCTAACCTATCCTGGGGGGCACCTACCTATCTAACCTATACTGGGGGGCAGCTACCTATCTAACCTGGGGGGCAGCTACCAAATCTAACCTATACTGAGGGGGCAGCTACCTAATCTAACCTATACAGGGGGGCACCTACCTATCTAACCTATACTGGGGGGCAGCTACCTATCTAACCTATAGTGGGAGCATTAACTTATCCAACCTGTATTGGGGACACCTACCTACCTAGCTAGCCTATACAGGTAACAACTATACTGGCTACCTATATTTGAGGCACCTACCTAACTAACCTATACTGGGGGCATCTACCTATCTAACCTATGCTGGGGCCTGGGGGCAACTATTCTGGCTACCTATATTAGAGGCACCCACCTAGCTAACCTGTACTGGGGGCACCTACTACCTATCTAATTTATACCGGGGACGCCTGCCTATCTAACCTATACTGGGGGCAACTATACTGGCTACCTATACTGGAGGCACCTACCTGGCTAACCTATACCGGAGGCAACTATACTGGCTCACCTATGACTGGCTACCTATACTGGGAGGACCTATAGCTGGCTACCTATACTGGGGTACCTATTCTGGGGGAATCTATACTGAGTGCAACTAGACCTGGCTAACCTATACTGCGGGCACCCATACCTTGCGCAATTTTTACACCCTCGCCCTGGGTGCATTTTAGCCTAGAAACTGCACTGCTGCTGATCGCGTGCAAAGTCCCGCACGCAAAAACGCAGGTGCGCGCGCAAAGTCGCTTAGGGTTTAATGGCGGTGCGCGCATAAAACTCTGCGCACGACTTTATTTTTATCACGCCTAAACTGAGTTTAGGCGTGATAATGGGCTTTTCACCAGCGTGCTAACTGTTAGCACCGCTTTGTGAATCAAGCCCATTGTCTTAAACTAATAATGAAGCCTCTTGGTTAATTGTAAAATGGTTTCTAGGATACAAAACCAAAACAAAACTTACAATTAAAACTCGCTTATGTACTCTTTACATTTTCACACATACGTATAGGTTTAAAGGGACTCCGAGCAGTGCAAAAACTATGGAAAGATGCATATCATTTTAAAGCTCTTTTTCTCCTCTTTCCAATGATATATAAACCGCCGCCCTATGTCTTTTAGTTATCGCTATTTTCGTGATCACCCTGTGTAATACATTGTATTATACAGGGCGACTTTTTCCTAAAGTCAGCAGCTCCATTCTGTTGAATGGAGCTGCTGACTCTGAGAAAAAGTCGCCCTGTGTAATACAATATAACTATGGAAAGATGGATATCATTTTAAAGCTCTCTTTCTCCTCTTTCTGACGACACCTAAATCGTCACCCTACGCCTTTTAGTTTTCTCTGTTTTCGCGATCGAAGTTGCGGCCGCGGCAATTTCGATCACGAAAATAGCAAAAACTAAAAGCCGTAGGGGGTGGTTTATATATCATTGGAAAGAGGAGAAAGAGAGCTTTAAAATGATATGCATCTTTCCATAGTTTCTGCACTGCTCGGTGTCCCTTTAACAATAGCATGCAAGTTTTAGTTACTCTATATTGCCCACACACGTATCCTGCTTGCTTTTGTCCTAAGGTAATGCCATCTGTTCGAAATTACAAGTCCACCCAGCATACAGTACAACATGTCTGGGAGTTAGTCTTACTGTGAGGAAAACTTTCCCTCCTCTGCTTACAGCCACATTGAATCTTGCAAAAACAAACCCTTTCTGCCATGTTTAATCACCCTTATGATCTGAAATTAACAATCAAAAAACAATCAGTGTGACAGTGCAACATGTAACTGCTATGTTTCCCAGCAAAGTGAAACACAGTCTACTAACGTTTTCTGATCCATAACAATTTTTATTGAATGTATAACAGTGAAAAAACAGCAGTTTACATCGTATCCAGCTTAGCCATAACATATTCATATCACAGTTCAGTAATAGGATATGCATGTCAAAACTACAAAGCTCGAAAGAACAAAATATTAATTGTTGACAACATAATTGTATAATATGGTCCAACAGACAGTACAATATAGGCACAGGTATAAATATGCCATCTGAAACTTAGTAAGTAGTTTGCAATACTCCTAACCCTCATGCTGGATTGTTTGGTGTATTGCCAATTCCTGACAAACTCTGCAGTTTCAGCAGCTGTCAATATGAGAATGTTTTGGAACAGCTTGAAGTGTCTGAGACTACTGAGAAAGTCCTGTCTGTGGCTGCCGACCTCAAGGGCTTTGAGTCCGAATAGCTCAATACAAATCTTATCCTGTTCATTTTTTATTGAATGTTTTCTGCTTCACTATTCATGATATTGTTTCATTACTAGAAGCTGTGACAGAGGAAACAAAAGAAGTGTGTGCCATGGCTGAAGAGGCTTTCCGGAGCCTCACTTTAGAGAATATTGTTAAAACCTACAAGCTGAAGACAACTCCAGAAGAATATTCAGGTACTGACTAGAGTTACTGTTCGTGTCCGAGGACACATTGCATTTCCCCCAAACATCATAGATTCTGATTGAGAAGGCTCAAACTGAATATGTGGTAGGGCAATTCCCTGGTTTCTCCATTTGCCGTGGCTGTGTGGGATCACTGTAGTATAGGTTGGTGTGCATTTCTGTGCAGGTCAATGTGATGTACCTGAATATGAGCTCAGCAGCATGGTGAGTCCAAATCTTATGTTCAAAAAAGTCATTCTGGCACCATCAATATTATTTTCTCTTTTATTCTTAAAGAGAACCCGAGGTGTGTTTAAAGAATGTTATCTGCATACAGACGCTGGATCTGCCTATACAGCCCAGCCTCTGTTGCTATCCCAAACCCCAGTAAGGTCCCCCTGCAATCTGCAATCCCTCATAAATCACAGCCATGCTGTGATGCTGTGTTTACATCTGTAGTGTCAGTCTCAGCTGCTTCCCCGCCTCCTGCATAGCTCCGGTCCCTGCCCCCGTCCCTTCCCTCCAATCAGCAAGGAGGGAAGGGATGCAGGCGGGGACCGGAGTTCTGCAGGAGGCGGGGAGAGCAGCAGACTGACACTATAGAGATAAACACAGCCAGCTCTGACAAGCTGTTTGTCAGCAGCGTGGCTGTGATTTATGAGGGATTGCAGAGTGCAGGGGGACCTTAGGGGGGTTTGGGATAGCAACAGAGGCAGATCCAGCCTCTGTATGCAGATAATATTCTTCAAACCCACCTCGGGTTCTCTTTAATTAAGACATGTATGACAAAGAATTAATGACATTTTGGAGGTACAACCTCCTTTTTCAGGTTCTGCCGTATGCCTCATATGACAGAACTTACAGGGGAACGATGGCGAAAAATTGTAAAATATAAAATATGTGCAAACATAAAAAAATGAGAAGTATATGTTTTTCCAGAGTAAAATGAGCCATGAATTACTTTTCTCCTACGTTGATGTCACTTACAGTAAGTGGTAGAAATCTGACAGAAGCGACAGCTTTTGGACTAGCCCATATCTTCATGGGGGGATTCTCAGGGATTTATTTATTTTCAAGAGCACTTAGTGAATGGCAGTTGCTCTGTCCAACTGCCAAAAAACAGTGTAGCAAGCAGGGAAGCTGGTCAGCATCATTATTTAAATCCTTTTTAGGGAATATCTTTATCCTACTAATATAATAAATGGGAAAGTTCGGATGTTTGGATGTTTGGATGTTTGAATGTTTGTTACTCGATCACGCAAAAATGGCTGAACGGATTTGAATCAAATTTGGCACACACATAGTACATTACCTGGAATAAAATATAGGATACGTGTTATTCCCATAACCAAAAAGGGGGCGGAGACAAATACAAATTTCACTGGAAAATGTAAACTGCAGCCATTCTTACACTGTTAATGGTAGGGTTCTCAAACTTTGCACAGTTGGTCGTTGGGTGACTGGGATTAATATTCAGAAAGGTGCTTGGAGTCTATAAAAGCCAATAAAAATTAACCTATTGATTTTCAAGAGGAATATTTACATTGCTGCCATTCTTGCACTGTTAATGGCACAAGCCTCAAACCTGGTACAGTTGATCACTGGGTGACTAGGGTTTAATTTCAGAAAGGGGTGGAGCCACAAACAGCCAATTAGATTTGTTTCATTCCAATGCAAATTATTGATGCCAAACACCGCAAAGCTCACAAACTTGGTAATTGAGTAATTGATTAATTGTGCGTTAGGGTTAGAAAAGTGGGCACAGCCAACACCAGTCAAATACATAAGCGGGCAACGCCGGGCCATAAGTGGGCGGAGACAAATACAAATTTTACTGGGAAAATGTAAACAGCAGCCATTCTTACACTGTTAATGGTAGGGTTCTCAAACTTTGCACAGTTGGTTACTGGGTGACTGGGATTAATATTCAGATAAGTGGGTGGAGCCTACAAAAGGCAATCAAAAATTACCTATTGATTTTTTAGGGGAATATTTCATTGCTGCCATTCTTGCACTGTTAATGGCACAAGCCTCAAACCGGGTACAGTTCATCATTGGGTGAATGGGGTTTAAATTTATAAAAGGGAGTGGAGCCACAAACAGCAAATATGATTTGTTTCATTTTAATGCAGGTTATTGATGCCAAAGACCGCAAAGCTAACAAACTTGGTCATTGAGTAATTGATTAATTGTGTGTTAGGGTTAGGAAAAGTGGGCACAGCCAGCACCTGCAAAATACATAATCGGGCAATGCTGGGTCATCAGTAGGCAGAGACAAATGCAAATTTCACTGAGAAAATGTAAACTGCAGCAATTCTTACACTTTTAATGGTAGGGTTCTCAAACTTTGCACAATTGGTCACTGGGTGACTGGGATTAATATTCAGAGAAGTGGGTGGAGCCTACAAAAGCCAATCAAAATTCACCTATTGATTTTTAAGGGGAATATTTAATTGCTGCCATTCTTGCACTGTTAATGGCACAAGCCTCTTGCACCGTTAATCATCTGTACCTGGTACACTTGGCCATTGGGTGATTTGGGTTCAAATTCAGAAAAGGGGTGGAGCCACAGCCAATCAGAATATTTTTATTTTAATGCAAATTATTGATGCCAAAGGCAGGGCCGGCCCTAGACTTTTTGCCGCCTGAGGCAAATTTTAAAAAAATTGCCACCGCCGCCCCTTCCCCCCCCCCCCCCGAGAGGGGGGGGGGCGCGCTCTGGGGGGCCGCCGAACTGGAGGGGTAGCTGGCAGGACGGGGGTATTGGGCCAGCGGCGGGGAGGGGGGTCGGACCCCCCCCTCCCTCGCCTGGGTCCCCGTCCTCCGCTTCCTTCCAGCCTAAATAGACGCAGCCGAAGTGTAAGAGGCACGGGCGGGGAAGACACTCACCTCTTCCTAGCGTGCGCTCCACTGACGTCACTTCCTGCAGCGTCCTGCAGAAAGTGATGTCAGTGGAGCGCACGCTGGAGCGAGGAGGAGGTGAGTGTCCTCCCCGCCCGTGCCTCTTACACTTCGGCTGCGTCTATTTAGGCTGGAAGGGAGCGGAGGACGGGGACCCAGGCGAGGGAGGGGGGGGTCCGACCCCCCTCCCCGCCGCTGGACCAATACCCCCGTCCTGCCAGCTACCCCTCCAGCTCGGCGGGCCGGCTCCCCGCACCCACGGACGGGCGGGTGCCGCACTGCCGCCCCTGGAAATTTGCCGCCTGAGGCAAAAGTTTCACCCCGCCTCATGAGCGGGCCGGCCCTGGCCAAAGGCCGCAAAGCTCACAAACTTGGTCACTAAGTAATTAAGTAATTGTGTGTTAGGATTAGGAAAAGGGGGCGGGGCCAACACCAGCCAAATACATACCCGGGCAACGCCGGGCGTCCAGCTAGTAAAAAATAAAAGCCTTGCTGAAAATCCCCTATGAAGAGATGGACTAGTCCAAAACCTGTCACTTCTGTCAGATTTCTACTACCTACAAGAAGTGACAGCAAAATAGGAGAAAAGTAATTTATGGCTCATTTTACTCTGGAAAAAAAACGTACTTCTTATTTGTCTCTGTTTGCACATATTTAAAATTTTAAAAATTTTCGCCATAGTGCCCCATATGAGGCATATGGCAGAACCTGAAAAAGGAGGTTGTACCTCCAAAATGTCATTAATTCTTTGTCATACATGTCTTAATTAAGAATAAAAGAGATAATACAATTGATGGTGCCAGAATGACTATTTTGAACATAAGATTTGGACTCATTATGCTGCTGAGCTCATATTACCCCTTAAGGAGTTTTTACCTCCAAAGAGCAAATACAATTGATGGTGCCAGAACTACTTTTTTGAACAGTGGCTGTGTGGGATGGCATCAGGTGCAGGAGGTAAAATCGGTGGATTCACAGCTTTAAAGAGGCAGGGCATTTGTGCTGCTTCTTTAAAGGGGTATTGGCAATAGCATGTTGAAGATGTGGATAGCCCAGCATGGGTCACTTCAAACAACCACCTCATCATGCTTCTTCACAATATAAATAAACAAGCTAAAGGGAATTTTTTTTTTTTTTTTTTTTTTTTTTTTTTAGAAAAACTTCTCTAAGGACCTGCTACCTCTTTTTTTGGAAAACCAAGTGTTATTTTAAAGCGAAAATGAAAATGTATCACCTAGGAGAAAACTTAGGAGAAAAAGTAAATTGCATTTATTGTATGAATAGAAACAGGATCATTATCAGTGCAACCCCCCGCATTCGGCAATATTACCACTAGGTAGTCAAACCAAGATACCCAGACCCTTAGTAAGTAGAAAGTCCAACACAATGCATGCAGTCCTTGGAGCTGAGTGTAGGTAAATAAATGCTGTGTCTGGATTAAGAATCCATAAACACAGCATATATTTAACTACCTATGTGTGTTTAATGTTTTTTTAGGGACACCCTATACGTAATTTTCAACACTATGAGGGCCTCCCAGGCCAGAGCTGGCAGCTTAGGCCCAGTAGTTGAAAGGAGGAGGAGGGGGGGGGGGGTGCATGTGGTGAAGGAGGGGGCGGCTAAATAAATTTGGCTTGGGTGAGAATAGGGCATTATAAAATATAATTCAGGTCATGCGCCCAGCCTCTAAGGACACCTGAAGTGAGAGGGATATGGAGGCTGCCATATTTATTTCCTTTTAAAGTGAACCAGAGATGAAGCACCCTCATGTATTTTACCATATATATCAGTGGGAACATTGAAGAAAACACCTACCCTGCTCTCTGTTTCATCCTTCACTGTTCAGCTTGCTTGTTAGCAGCCCTGATAAAATCCCCAACTGAGCATTTAGTCTGGCTTTGCTCAGGAATCATTATAGCTGAGCCTGTCTTCTCTGATGTCTTTTCAAGCCCAAGCCTGCCCCCTTGTGGCTCTGCTATAATGACTCAGCTATAATGATTCCTGAGCAAAGCCAGGCTGAATGCTCAGTCAGGGATTTTATCAGGGCTGATAAGAAGCAGGCTGAGCAGTGAAGAATGAAACAGAGAGCAGGGTAGGTGTTTTCTCTTATGTTCCCACTGATATATATGGTAACAAGAGGGTGCTTCATCTCTGGTTCACTTTGCGCAATACCAGTTGCCTGGCTATCCTGCTGACCCTCTAATACTTTGAGCCATAGACCCTGAACAAGCATGCAGCAGATAATTTTTGTCAGATCTGACAAGATAAGCTGCATGCTTGTTTCTGGTGTGATTCAGATACAACTGCTGCCAAATAGATCAGCAGAACTGCCAGGCAACTGAAATACATATGGCAGCCTCCATGTACATCTCGCTTTAGGCTCCCTTTAATGCCAGGTTATCTTTGCATACCTTTCCCATCGTCCCAGACTCTGTTTTGTGCTTCACAGGTTTGAGCAGCAAAGAATCTATAAACACAAGATCTGACTGTGCACTTTCTAGGCTGAAACTAAGCAACAACTACAAGGTCAGTCATGCTTTTTTTTCCAATATAGTCCCTTACTGGTATATGCAGACTGTGCAATGATATTTATTCCTTAGATGTGTGCTGTTGCATCCATTTTCACTGTTTCAAAGGCATTTAATATATTGATTGCAGGGCCGGGCCGAGACAGAGGCGAGAGAGGCTCCAGCCTCAGGGCGCAGTGTAGGAGGGGGCGCAAAACTCACTCGACTACTATTCCCCCTATTGTGTATGAAGCAGAGAGAAATAAGAAAAGGGGATACATGGCAGTGACTGGAAGCCAGATAACTAGAGATTAAGGTGTTGGGAGGATTGGGGGCCCTGGGGCGCCTTTTAGTCTAATAGCAATCAGTGTGTGACGGCTGGGGTGGGAGGGATGGAGCGACGCACTTTGGTGTCTCAGCCTTGGGTGCTGGAGGACCTTGTTCCAGCTCTGATTAATTGTATTTGTGCTTGTGTTATGTTCAGTTAAAATAATTCATAACAGAGGTTAATAAGGACTGTGCTTTATTAGGCAATGCAGGGATTTCAGCTGGGTACTCTGTGGAGCGTGTGTGAAATACGGGTGCCAGAGGAAAATAATGCACAGGGAAACTGCCAATAGTAGAATACATTTAAAGATATTCTTCTCTTTACAGCAGAGGTGTAGTTATTATTATTATTATTATTTATTGTATTTAGAAAGCGTCAACATATTACGCAGCGTGGACATTAATTTAGGTTACAGACAATATTTAGGGGTGACAAACAGCAATATGACAATACAGGAATACAAGAAAACCAGATCACGCAGCACAGTATGAGTACAAGGTAATGCTTAGTCAGTCACTGGATGGGAACATGGGGATTAGGCAAGTTAGGTTCACTCAAATGCATAGCATGGGTGTACAGTAATGGAGGTGCATGATCAGGTAGGACACAAAAGGAGGAGGACTCTGCCTAAAGGCTTACAATCTAGAGGGAGAGGTAGGGACACTAGAGGTAGGGGACCAGAGTTCAGCTGTGGGTTTAGAGCAATTGTGAGGGGTGGTAGGCAAGAGTGAAAAGGTGAGTTTTGAGGGCCTTCTTGAAGGTGTTGAAGGAGGGGGCTGCCCTAATTGGTGGAGGCAGGGAGTTCCATAGTGTTGGAGCAGCTCTTGAGAAGTCCTGGAGGCGTGCGTGGGACTGGGTGATGCGGGGGACGGTCAGGCGAAGTTCATTGGAAGAGCGGAGTGAGCGGCTAGGTGTGTACCTCTGAGTAAGATCAGAAATGTAGGTTGGACAGGTTTTGTGGACGGATTTGTAGGTCAGACACAATATCTTGAATCTGATTCTGGACTGGATAGGAAGCCAGTGGAGGGATTCACGGAGGGGAGCCGCCCTGGTGGAGCGATGGGAGGAGTGGATAATTCTGGCTGCAGCATTCATGATGGACTGCAGTGGGGCAATTCGGGTCATAGGGAGACCAGACAGAAGGGCATTGCAGTAGTCGAGGCGGGAAATTATGAGGGCATGGGTGAGGAGTTTGGTGGTGGCAGAGGTCAAGAAAGGGCGAATCTTACAGATGTTACCAGGGGCGTAGCAATAGGGGGTGCAGAGGTAGCGACCGCATCGGGGCCCTTGGGCCAGAGGGGCCCCCGTAAGGCCCTCCCTCAACTACAGTATTAGCTCTCTATTGGTCCTGTGCTCAAAAAAATCATTTCTATAGATACTTTGAATAGTGGTAATCATTAACAAACTGTTCCCCATCCCCTTCTTGCACCTCTGACACTGTAGTTGCCATTGGCAGGTTTTGGTGCACCGTATCAATTGTTATGTATAGAGTGCTTGGGGGCCCCATTGTAAAACTTGCATCAGGGCCCACAGCACCTTAGCTACGCCACTGGATGTTACGAAGGTGGAAGTTGCAGGACTTTGTGAGGTTTTGGATGTGGGGAGTGAAGGAGAGTGTGGAGTCCAGGGTGACACCCAGACAGCGGGCTTGAGAGGTAGGGCGAATGATAGTGTGGTTAACAGTGACCTGCACATCTGGGAGGTCCAGGGATGACCGGGGTGGGAAGATCATAAATTCTGTTTTGTCTAGATTTAGTTTCAGGAACCTAGCGGACATCCAGGAGGAGATGGCAGATAGGCAGGAGGAGACCTTGTCCATGGTAGTGGTGGATATGTCAGGGGTGTGGAGGTAGATTTGGGTGTCATCTGCATACAGATGATAGTTCAAACCCATGGAGGAGATAACCTTGCCAATGGAGGATGTGTATAGGGAGAACAGTAGGGGGCCAAGGACCGAGCCTTGGGGGACTCCCACTGAGAGGTGGTTGGGGGTGGACGAGGACTCA
The DNA here is from genome assembly GCF_040937935.1 of Hyperolius riggenbachi. Taxonomy (NCBI): domain Eukaryota; kingdom Metazoa; phylum Chordata; class Amphibia; order Anura; family Hyperoliidae; genus Hyperolius; species Hyperolius riggenbachi. The sequence continues at coordinate 370,842,817 of NC_090650.1, forward strand.
TTGAAGGAGGTTGTGAAGGAGCGGTTGGAGAGGTAGGATGAAAGCCAGGTCAGGGCGAGATCGTGAATTCCCATGGACTGGAGGGACTGGAGGAGTAGGGGATGATCTACTGTATCAAAAGCTGCTGAAAGGGCAAGGAGGAGGAGAATGGAGTATTTACCTTCAGCTTTAGCTAAGGCAAGGTCATTGACCACTTTGGTGAGAGCCGTTTCGGTTGAGGGGGCAGGCCGAAATCCAGATTGCAGTGGGTCTAGTTTTGAGTTGGCATTGAGGTACTGGGTCAGGCGTTTGTGAACCAGACGCTCAAAGAGTTTTGAGGCAAAGGGGAGGAGTGAGGTAGGGCGGTAGTTGGAGGGTAGCGAGGGGTCAAGGGAGGGTTTCTTGAGAAGGGGCAGTACTGTGGCCTGCTTGAAGTCTGAGGGGAAGGTGCCTGTGGATATGGAGAGGTTAAACAGGGTAGTGAGGACTGGGGCCAAATCCGTGAAGTGAGGCTGAAGTAGATCAGAAGGGATGGGGTCAAGGGGGGAGGTAGTGGTATAGGAAGTCTGCAGTAATTGGTTGACTTCCTCAATGGTAGCAGGAGTGAAGGAGGTGAGGGGAGGATAGGGTGGAGGAGGAGTTGGTTGTGAGCGGGTGGGAGGTGAAGATTGAAGATTGGATATTTCTTGACAGATGGAGACTATTTTGTTGGTGAAGTGGGTGGCTAAATCTGTGGCAGAGAGGGAGGAAACGGAGGGTGGGGGGTGGGTTTAAGCAGGGAGTTGAAGGTGCCAAAAAGACGCAGATGAGCTTGGTAAAGACACCGATGAGCTTGGTAAAGTAGTCCTGCTTCACATCAGCAAGGGCAGTGTGGAACTGCAGCAGGTTAGTCTTGTACTGTAGGAAATCCTGCGAGTATGGGTAGTGCGCCATACTAGGTATGATAGCTGCCATGGCTGAAATGGAAGTGATTCTCAATTAGAAATTGGGAAAACAGTTCAGCTGGGGATGGGAGTGGCTACTAAAAACAGCCCTGCTGCAATAAATAATTGGTGGTCACTGGGCTGGAACACAAGGATTCACAGGATGTAATATGGGAATTTACAAACATTCCTGAACTACTTTAATTTATATTAAACAATCTTAGTAGCAATGTATGCAGCAATCGTACCAATTAAACGTGAAGATAATGATTGCAGTCACAGATAGAAAGGCAGACTTTTGCAAGAGGAAGCAGCAATCGTACCAATTAAACGTGAAGATAATGATTGCAGTCACAGATTGAAAGGCAGACTTTTGCAAGAGGAAGCAGCAATCGTAATCGTAGTTAGGGGTTTCAGCGCCTGGTGACAAAGTTTTTGCCCCCTGGACAAAATGGGCGAGGCCACATATCAGAATGTGGGCATGCTCATGGGTGGAGTCAAACGTTATTTAGATAGTTATATGTGCCCCCTTACCCCATTCAGATAGCCAGGTGTGCCCCACTTCAAATAGCCAAATGCATGCCCCTTTAGTTAGCCAGATGTGCCCCCTTTACCCTGTTAGATAGTCAGACGTGCCCCTTTTAGATAGCCTTATTCTTCTGCTGTTAACGCTTCTGCAGAGGGAGGGAGAGAAGCACGTGTGGGTGCAATGGCCATGCTGAGCGCCCTCACAGTGCTGCACCTGGGGACATATGTCCACCCTTGCCCACCTATAGCTACGCCTCTGCTTTACAGTGTTAATGTTTGATAGTAAAATATCTGTAAATCTTGTTTAGTGTGTAGCTAGCCATAGCTCCAGTCTAACTCATTTTATGTGAGAGCATGAAATAGTGATTTCAAGTGACATGAAATGAATAACTAGAATAAATACATAATAGAGATCGTAAGGTAGAAAAACATGAGAAACTGTAGAGACACTGTAAGTGAATCCATATTTTTGTAATGCTTCCTGTTTCAGTGGTTTTCTTAGTATTTCCTCCCCCTCACTGGCATTGCTTTTACCTCACGCAGTCTGCTGCAATCTCCTGCAGATCACATGAGTGCTACAAGGCAGCTTTTTCCTCTTCTGTGGTATATAGTGTACTGTCAGGAAGATTCTGATTATCTGGTTGTCCCCACATAACGTAAAACAGGAAGTCCATGAATGAAACTAAATTACTGGAAATGTGGCAACCTGTGACCTACACTACATTATTTTTCATGGATTTTGTTTTGAAATATGTTAATCAGATAGAAAACTGTAACACATAAATAAATGTACGGTAGTAATAATAATAATAATATATGTTTTCATTTTCTATTTAAAATAACTTTTTAACTTTCTTGTTAAAAAAACAAGCAAAAAACTTTGTAACACTTGGCAACAGAAAAAGTACCAAAAAGTAGGTGAGAAATTACGATCAAAATTATTTTGAGTATTTTCTTGCTTCCTAGTGGTTTATCAGGCATTTTATTGACAATATTGAAAATATCACCTAGGAGAAGACTAAGGAGAAAAAGTTAATTGCATATGGGCCAAGGTGGTATATTTGTCATGGCCAGATCCTGAAGTTGACCACTTCGGGATTTGGCCAGCCAATACGCAAAGTACATGAAGAACTTGTTCCTTTCGGACTTTGGCTGGAACATAACCTGACAAGAGTTGGCCATCCAAATCTTGAAGAAATGAGAACACAATAAAGTTTGGTGGTGGTAGTGTCTGCAATTCTCAGGCTCTTCAACTAGTGGCATTTTGCACCAGTATCCTCTTACCTCTCCATGCTGCACCTCCATCCCTCCATTCCTTGTGTTCCTTTTTATTGCAGCCCCTGTGTTGCTGATATTCCCTGCCATGTGCTAACATTGCCCATATGGCAGCGAATATGGTGAGCAGAGGGACGAAGGGACCGGTTGAGGCGTCTGAACATTACAGATACCACTGCCACTGAACTTTGCTGTTATGCTCCTTCTATGCAGTAGCCATGCATATTTGCCAGCAGATCCCAAAGTGGCCAGATTTTGGGTTCTGGACATAAATAGCGGTAAAATTTATGTATGTAGACAGTGCATGTAAATCTTACCAAGCATTAAGAAAACGATGCACATTACGTAGTTTGAATAACTTGTTGCTCCTGCAAGGACCATTCCGAATGTGGCCGTTTTTAGTGCCGCTATGGGTGGGTGGTTGTTACTTATAAGAACATCAAGACATTTCATTTCAAATGTAATTCACATTAGTGATGTCCGTTTACTGCAAACAATTGATCGCGAACAGTTTGCGAATGTGTCATTTGCCGTGGACATCATTAAAACCAGTGGGTCCCCGGTAAAGGAACATTTAAGAAACCATTGCGAAGCCTTCGGGAACAATCGTTTACACTATACTATTATGCTTGTTTGTATGTTAATAGGGAAATATATATATATATATAGGTGGTGATTAGCACCTGTCCTTGGTATAAAATCAGGGATGTCCATTTTTGGCACAGCTTAAATGAATTGATGGGACTGAATCAGGAAAAGTGTTGTTCATCAACATATTTCTTTGTGCATTTTAAGCACTGACATGGACATGGCCCTCAAGGACTGGAGTATGAAATTCCTGGTTTAAAGTGGTCCATGAGCCACAGAATTTTGAAGACAGTCTCCTAACAAGACCAGAGCTAAGATTGGGGCAATCGCGGTTGAGTTAAGTAATTCAGCACGGTGTGTAGGGTTATTTTCCTATAACCTTAGAGTCCCAGGTATGAATCTTAGTATCTGTGTATAGGTGATTCCTATGGTTATATACAACCCAGGGTCATCTAGGGATGATATGTGAAGAGAGGCCAGAACCAGGAGCCCAATGGTGCAGTATCAATATACAAGTGGATTGCAAGTCCTTGCAATCACTAGACTGTGGCCAAATAACAGTAACAGCTCGCTTCTCTGGGTCTGCACACAGGAACTGGATGGTTGCTCTCCTCAGGATTTTTTAAAGCTTTCAAAAAAATGGAGGTTTAGGCTACAATAGCAACAAGGATGGAGGTGTCCAATGTCTGAAAAAAAATAGCTTAAAAAACCTTGTATATAAACAAGAGAGGTAAATCTTACATTTCCAGTAAAATTCAAAGTAGTTTTACTGTAGCAAAAAGCAAGACAATGAGTTTGGTGGGTACTCGCATGCTTCCTCAGGTCAGTTCAAGAAGTGCTTTTTGGTCTGGACCTTTATGAGTGTGAGCTCTTCTGTCTGACAGAGTACCAGCAGAATGTGTTGCCTTGCTTTGTGCTTTAATAAAAACTATTTCCAGTAAAACTGGTTTGCATTCTTCTGGAAAGGTAAGATTTCCCTCTCCTGTTTACATACAAGGTTTTCACCTCCACCCTTGTTGTTAAAGAGAGTCGGAAGCCCCAAAAAAACCCCCTTTTTTACCGGTCATTTATCTTAAGCAATAAGATCATAGCTGAAACGCTGTATCCCCACAGCAGAACAATGTATTTATACCCCTGAAATCCCCGGGGGAAAATTCGGAGATCGCTTCCTGGTAGAGGCAGTGCTTTGCGCTGTAGCTCTGCCTCTGCTCAAGTCAATCTCCGCGGATCTCCGCCTCTCCCCGCCCCTCTCGGTTTTCTTTCACTGAGAGGATCGGGGAAAGGCGGAGATCAGTGGAGATTTACTTGAGCAGAGGCAGAGCTACAGCGCAAAGCTCTGCCTCCCCGGGCAGCAAAATCCACAACCTGGAAAGTCATGGAAGTTTGCCCTGGGATTTGGGGGGTATAAATACATTGTTCTGCCACGGGAATGCGGCATTTCAGCTATGATCGTATTACTTAAGATGAATGGCCAGTAAAAACAGGTATTTTTGATGGCTTCAGACTCTCTTGCAGTTTGAACAATGCTGTGTAGGGCTACAAGTATTGCTTACAATTGGGGTTACAAAGTTACAATCTTGATAAGAAATTAATGAATCATTTTGCAGCCCTGTTTAGAAGAAAAGGGAAAGATCTTGGAGGAGCTTTGTAAAGCAAACAAATGCTGCTGGAGTACAGACGACATACAAGAAGCAGTGTCCTCCTGTCCAGACTTCAGATCTGCCTTAAAGTACCTGTCACATGAATGTCAGATATGCTGCAATCAATATCCATACTCAAAGGTGATTTGTTCTTCTTATCTTTATTGTGGATGTATCATTCCTTTCTGCATAATGTCTGAGCCTTGGTGCCTCTCTGATGTCGTAATGCTTACAGGAAAACCCACAGACTTATTCAGTCAGCACAATCACTACATGTTGAGACTGTGCATGTGATGCTATATGTTGGGTGCTGAAACAGTAGGCTTAAAGAAGAACTTTACTGAATATAACTTAATAAATAAAATTGCTTGTTTTTATTTAATAATCCTGAGTCTTAGTTGTGGCTGAGTAAACAAAGGGTCTTATCTATCTGTCATAAACTAGCAAATATCCTATCAAGCGAAGCAGATGCTTTCTTTTGCTCTAGCGCATGCCCCGCACATGGGTAAATCGACCCCGATTTGGTTCTCCCTACGATTTGCTGCGACTCGGAGGGGGAATGGTATTTTACGCCGCCGGGAATTTGAGGGGCAGCAGGGTGAGCCGTCATGCAGCTCACTCTGCGCCCAGCACACCAGCAGGGTACATATACGTACACAGCGGGATTAGCCTTGTGTAGAGAGTATTGTTAAAATGTAACTTTTATTAAATACTTAAAAGAGCTTAGGACACATTACTACCTATAAGGAACAAAGTGATACCAATCGGGTTGGCGGATATATGGTTGCTAGTCGTTATGACAATCCTGCCAATCTCCCATTGTATGATTATTATAACCCCCCACCAATACCCTACATGTTTCGTTTCATAAAAATAGAAACTTCGTCAGGAGTGATTACAATCCTAAGTGCAAGAGTGCAAAGTGCTAAAATAATGACATAATATACATATCACAAAGTACACATATTGGTAAATAGTATGGCCACAGGCAGGCAGCAGCCAATGTTGGGGTGGAGGGTCCTGGAGGAATGTTTGGGTGGGAGGTCAGAGGTCCTTGGAGTTGGAAGGTCGTGGGGGGTGTCACAGGAGCCCTGGTGGCCAGACCGCAAATTGCCTTCCAATTGGTTTCAGCACACAGACCATGCAAACTGTGGTTGCAATCTGTGCACGGAAGTCGACTGAATTTGGGCATCAGCCCGACCAGAAGCGAGCCTGTGAGGTTACGGTACTTACACTTTACACACTATTTCAGGGTATATCTGCCACCACCACTGGTATGGGCCAGTGGACCCTACCGACTGACTGACTGATCCTGCAAATAAAACGGTTAAAACACGCTGTATTCTGCCTAGATATCAACAATGGTAGCGTCTCTCCAGTGACCTGAGTTCAGTTTCTGTGTATGGCTGTTTAGCAGGTTTAGTGGAACAGTAAACGACTTTGATAAAGTGTTTATTTACGTGCAAGATAAATAATTAATATATACAGAAAATTATTTAAATCAACAATTATTGAAACATTAATAGCCATCTATATATATAAAATCGGATGTATGTGTGTGTGTATTTGTGTGTGTATGTTTGTATGTGCCGCGATCACTTGAAAACGGCTCCACCGATTTGAACGAAACTTGGTATACAGATTCCGTACTACCTGGGATGATATGTTCTGGGGGTCTCGGGTCCCCCATGTACACCTGGGCGGAGCTACAAACAGCAAATCAGATTTCACCCATTCAAGTCAATGGAAAAACTGTAAAAGGCTGCCATTCTCACAGTAATCAAGCCAGAGTCCCCACACTTGGCACAGTTGGTCACTTGGTGACCGAGGTTACAAATCCAGGAAAAGTGGGCGGAGCACTTTCAATCACATTTCAGCCAATCACATTTCAGCCAATCACATTTCAGCCATTCATTTTAAATGAAAAATTTAAACTGCAGCCATTCTTGCACTGTCAATCGTAGGGTTTTCAAACTTGGCACACTTGGTCACTGGGTGAATGAAATTAAGATTCAGGAAAGTGGGTGGAGCCTACAAAAGCCAATCAAAATTCACCTATTGATTTTCTAGGGGAATATTTAAACTACTGCTATTCTTATAGTATTAATGGCAGAGGCTTCAAATTTGCTACAGTCGGTTATTGGGTGACTGGGGTCCAAATTCACTAAAGGGGCGGGGCCACAAACAGCCAATCAGATTTCCTTGGTGGATAAATTGCTTCCATTCACACATTTTTGATGCCAGGAACCTGAAAGCTCACAAACTTGGTCATTGAGTGACTGTGTACGTTCAGTTTACAAAAAGTGGGTGGAGCCAAAAACAAATTTTACTGGGAAAATATAAACTGCAGCCATTCTTACACTGTTAATGGCAGGGTTCACAAACTTTGCACAGTTGGTCACTGGGTAAATAAGATTAAGATTTTGGAAGGTGGGTGGAGCCTACAACAGCCAATAAAAATTCACCTTTTGATTTTCAAAGGGAATATTTAAGCTGCTACCATTCTTATACTGTTAATAGCAGATGCCTCAAACCTGATACAGTTGGTCACTGGGTGACTAAGGTTCAAATTCAGAAAGGGGGCAGAGCCGCAAACAGCCAATCAGATTTGTTTATTTTTCAATGGCAATTTACAAAGTATTGATACCAAAGACCCCAAAGCTGATAAACTTGATAATTGAGTGACTGTATGTCAAGGTTAGAAAAAGTGGGCAGCACCAACAGCTTAATTTTTTACATGGCAGGGTTCCCAAAGTTGACACAATTGCCCACTGGATGACTGGGATTAATATTCAGAAATGTAGGTGGAGCCTACAACAGTTAATCACAATTTACCATTGATTTTCTAGGGGAATATTTACATTGCTACCATTCTTACACTGTTAATGGCAGAGGTCTCAAACCTGATACAGTCAGTCATTGGGTGACTGGGGTCCAAATTCACTAAAGGGGGTGGAGCTACAAACAGCAAATCAGATTTGTTAGATTGAATTCAGCCATTCTGTTATTGGCAGGGTTCTCAAACTTGACACAGTTGGCCAATGGGTGACTGGGACTAATATTCAGTAAAGAGGGTGGAGCCTACAGCAGCCAATCAAAATGCACCTTTTGTTTTTCATTCACACACGCTTAATGGTCATCCATACACTGCTGCTGCCATTCATACACTCTTAATGGCAGAGGCCTCAAATCTGGTACCGTCAGTCACTGGGAGACTGGGGTTTACATTCTGAAAAGCGAGCGAGCGGGCCAAAAACAGACAATCAGATGGTAAAAATTTTACTGTAAAATGCAACTTATTGATGCCAAAGACCCCACAGCTCATAAACTTGGTAATTGAGTGACTGTATGTCAAGGTTAGAAATAGTGGGCGGAGCCAAAAACCACTAACTTTTTACATGGGAAAATATAAAATGCAGCTATTACACTGTTAATGGCAGGGTTCTCAAACTTGACACAGTTGGTCACTGGATGACTGGGATTAATAGTCAGGAAAGCAGGTGGAGCCTACAAGAGCCAATCTAAATTCACCTATTGATTTTCAAGGGGAATATTGAAACTGATGCCATTCTTACACTGTTAATTGCAGAGGCCTCAAACCTGCTACAGTCGGTCGTTAAAGGGACACTTAAGTCAAACAAAAAAAATGAGTTTTACTCACCTGGGGCTTCCAATAGCCCCCTGCAGCTGTCCGGTGCCCTCGCCATCTCCCTCCGATCCTCCTGCCCCCGCCGGCAGCCACTTCCTGTTTCGGTGACAGGAGCTGACAGGCTGGGGACGCGAGGGATTCTTCGCGTTCCTGGCCACAATAGCGCCATCTATGCTGCTATAGCATATATCATATACCATATAGCAGCATAGAGGGTGCTAATGTGTCTGGGAACGCAAAGAATCACTCGCGTCCCCAGCCTGTCAGCTCCTGTCACCGAAACAGGAAGTGGCTGCTGGCGGGGCCAGGAGGATCGGAGGGAGACGGCGAGGGCACCGGACAGCTGCAGGGGGCTATTGGAAGCCCTAGGTGAGTAAAACTCATTTTTTTTTGTTTGACTTAAGTGTCCCTTTAAGTGACTGGGGTTCAAATTTCAGTAAGGGGGCAGAGCCACAAACAGCCAGATTTCCTTGCTGCATAAACTGCTTCCATTAGCACAATTTTGATGCCAGGAACCCAAAAGCTCATAAACTTGGTCATTGCGTAGTGACTGTGTGTCAAGGTTACAAAAAGTGGGTGGAGCCGAAAACAGATTTTTCTGGGAAAATATAAACTGCAGGCCTTCTTACACTGTTAATGGAAGGGTTCTCAAACTTTGCACAGCTGGTTACTGGGTGACGGGGATTACTATTCAGAAAAGTGGGTGGAGCCTAAAAAAGCCAATCAGAATTCACCTGTTGATTTTCAAGGGGAATATTAAAGTTGCTGCCATTCTTGCACTGTTAATGGCACAAGCCTCAAACCTGGTACAGTTGGTCATTGGGTCACTGGGCTCCAAATTCAGAAAAGGGGACAGAGCCCCCAGTGTAAAAAACAGTGAATCGGATTTGTTTCATTTCATGGGAAAATACAAATTATTGATGCCAAGGACCCCAAAGCTCACAAACTTGGTCATTGAGTGACTGTGTGTCCAGGTTACAAAAAGTGGGCGGAGCAAAAACAAATTTCACTGGGAAAAAGGAAACTGCAGTCCTTCTTACACTGTTAATGGCAGAGTTCTCAGACTTTGCCCAGATGGTCACTGGGTGACTGAGATTAATATTCAGGGAAGTGGGTGGAGCCTATAATAGCCAATCAAAATTCACCTGTTGGTTTTCAAGAGGAATATTTAAATTGCTGCCATTTTTACACTGTTAAAAGCAGATGCCTCAAACTTGCTACAGTTGGTGGAGCGATTTGGGTTCAAATGCTAGAGAGGGGCGCAGCCACAAACATCTGATTTGTTTAATTTCTATGGGAATATACAAATTATTGATGCCAAAGACCCCAAAGCTCACAAACTTGGTCATTGAGAGTTTGTGCGTTAGGGTTAGAAAAAGTGGGAGGAGCCAACACCAGTCAAATACATACACGGGCAACGCCGGGTCATCAGTGGGTGGAGACAAATACAAATTTCAATGTGAAAATGTAAATTGCAGCCATTCTTACACTGTTAATGGCAGGGTTCTTAAACTTTGCACAGTTCACTGGGTGACTGGGATTACTATTCAGAAAAGTGGGTGGGGCCTACAAAAGTGAATCAAACTTCATCTATTGCTTTTCAAGGGGAATATTTAATTGCTACCATTCTTGCACTGTTAATGGCACAGACCTCAAACCTGTAACAGTTGGTCATTGGGTGACTGAGGTTCAAATTTGGAAAAGGGGGTGGAGCCACGAACAGGCAAGCAGATTTATTTAATTTTAAATTAAATTATTGATGCTGAATAGGGCAAAGCTCACAAATTTGGTCATTGAGTAATTGTGTGTTAGAGTTAGAAAAATTGGGTGGAGCCAACACCAGTCAAATACATACCCGGGCAACGCGGGCAATCAGCTATATGAAATAAAAAGGGAGGAAATACTTAGGGTTTGTGGAAATATGTCCATTCTGTGAAAAACGTGTAGAGTTCCTTTTGTTTCAGTTCAAAGTTCAGAGTTCAGACCAGGTGGATGTCAGCATATCCTCAAGCTGGCACAGATGTGATCAAGATGGAGTTTCAAGGTGGAGGACTCTTGCGTTTCAGCCTGTCAATAGTTTTATCACCCCTCGCTGCGGGGAGTGGCTATGACAGGCACAAGTCCAGCCTCGGGAGGATGGAGCAGGGGCTGTCCCATCCTTACAGACCCTCAGACTGCCAGAATTCTAGTTCGGCCCGTCTTGGGGTGCACGTGGGGGCAGTTAAAACCTATACCGCATATTCACACTCAGCATGATTTTACGAATCCTAGGACATGAATTATGACAGGTCTATCATGAGAATTTACCCCCCGTCTCTTCAAACCCATATTGCTATGAGAGTTTAGGGGACAGAGTTCTAGGAAGTTCACAGAACAAGCACCGAGACTCATGCTACACTTTCCCCATGTTTGGCGAAGCTGCCATCTCAGAAACCCCAGAAATATTACAGATCTGGGAAGTTATGGATTATGCTATGAGCCTCAGGTCATTCAGGATGTGTGCTGGCAACTGGCTTCCCTTTGATCCTTCCCAGGGAGCAAGGTGTCAAGACCTCCCGGGGATTCGTAGCCTGCCTGGCTGAATCTAGGCCTCCTTATTAGAGTTGGGCCGAACGGTTCGCCGGCGAACGTGGTTCGCGCGAACTTAGGTGGTTCGCGTGCGGGTGTCGCACGCGAACGTTTTGCGGCAAAAGTTCGCAAAAAATCGGTTCGCCCCATAATGCACCTGAGGGTCAACTTTGACCCTCTACATCACAGTCAGCAGGCCCAGTGTAGCCAATTAGGCTACACTAGCCCCTGGAGCCCCACCCCCCCTTATATAAGGCAGGCAGCGGCGGCCGTTATGGCCACTCGTGTGCCTGCATTAGTGAGAGTAGGGCGAGCTGCTGCAGTCTCTCATAGGGAAAGATTAGTTAGGCTTAACTTCTTCCTGGCTGCATACCTGTTCTGTTCAGTGAGCCCTCAGCCCACTGCATACCTGTACTGTGATCCTGCCACTGCATACCTGTTCAGTGATCCTGCCACTGCATACCTGTACTGTGTTCCTGCCACTGCATACCTGTTCAGTGATCCTGCCAGTGCATACCTGTTCATTGATCCTGCCACTGCATACCTATTCAGTGATCCTGCCAGTGCATACCTGTTCATTGATCCTGCCACTGCATACCTGTTCAGTGATCCTGCCAGTGCATACCTGTTCATTGATCCTGCCACTGCATACCTGTTCAGTGATCCTGCCAGTGCATACCTGTTCATTGATCCTGCCACTGCATACCTGTTCAGTGATCCTGCCAGTGCATACCTGTTCATTGATCCTGCCACTGCATACCTGTTCATTGATCCTGCCACTGCATACCTGTTCATTGATCCTGCCACTGCATACCTGTTCAGTGATCCTGCCAGTGCATACCTGTTCATTGATCCTGCCACTGCATACCTGTTCAGTGATCCTGCCACTGCGTACCTGTTCAGTGATCCTGCCACTGCATACCTGTTCAGTGATCCTGCCAGTGCATACCTGTTCATTGATCCTGCCACTGCATACCTGTTCAGTGATCCTGCCAGTGCATACCTGTTCATTGATCCTGCCACTGCATACCTGTTCATTGATCCTGCCACTGCATACCTGTTCATTGATCCTGCCACTGCATACCTGTTCAGTGATCCTGCCAGTGCATACCTGTTCATTGATCCTGCCACTGCATACCTGTTCAGTGATCCTGCCACTGCGTACCTGTTCAGTGATCCTGCCACTGCATACCTGTTCATTGATCCTGCCACTGCATACCTGTTCAGTGAACTCGCCACTGCATACCTGTTCTGTTCAGTGAACAGTTTGGTGTGTCAGTGTGAAGCAGTACCTTAATTACACTACCTGATTGATGTATACACATGCAAGATGTTTTAAAGCACTTGAGGCCTGTCATTTAGCATTCAATGTGATTTCTGCCCTTAAAACGCTGCTTTGCGTCAAATCCAGATTTTTCCCGGGGACTTTTGGCATCTATCCCACTCCGCCATGCCCCCCTCCAGGTGTTAGACCCCTTGAAACATCTTTTCCATCACTTTTGTGGCCAGCATAATTTTTTTTTTTTTTCAAAGTTCGCATCCCCATTGAAGTCTATTGCGGTTCGCGAACTTTAACGCGAACCGAACCTTCCGCGAAAGTTCGCGAACCCGGTTCGCGAACCTAAAATCGGAGGTTCGGCCCAACTCTACTCCTTATCAGAGCTGAAACAGCTGGCATATCCTTTGAGAGGGGCCATTAGCTCTCCAGGGGGCCGGGGAACCAGCTTGCCACAGCTATGTGATAAAGGCAATTAACTTCCTTTCCCAGAACTGTCTATTTTAAAACTAAAGTTTGTCATTCTGAGCCCTGCAATAGATGTGCGATCGATTGCAGTGATCAGAAACAACTGCTGGATCTGCGATTTTTGTGCGTTTTGGACGACTGTGCATCGCCTGGCGTCATGGGGGGGGCCATAAAAATGTTTTGCTATGGGGCCCAGTCATTTCTAGCTACGCCCCTGCCTCATCCTGATTTACATTCTCAAATTTACCACAGGTGATGACATTTTTACTGCTGGCAAGGGGCATCACTGTGGAATGTTTGCTTGTTGTATGTTCCAAAGTAAACAGAAAGCAGGCCTACATACCAATATACATCAATATATATTTATAGGAAGTGTTTCTGATGCTAAAACCAGAAAAATTACCATAAAATTGGGTGTCCTAAATAATTTAGTGCACTCTTCTACATGTTGTCGTGGTGCTTGTTTAACCTTCTGGGGACCGGCTGCCTAACCCCCTTTAAGGAACAGAGCATTTTAGGTGCAGGGGGAAGGGGGGGGGGGTCGATTAGAGGGTCAGGCAGCCAGATCCCCAGTGTAGAAAACTAGCCATCGGTGTCCCCAGTATAGCCAGTTGTCCCCCAGCAGCCTCACTCACCTCCCAGGCTCCAGCGATGAGCAGCTCTAGCCCCCTCTGCTTTGGCCGACATCCCCGCTCGCACTGCCGCTAAGTTCCGGGTCACGGCTTGATGACATCATCAAGCCGCGGCCCAACACTCAAGGCAGAGCGAGCAGGGATGGGTATACCGGTCGCCGGGGGAACGCTAGGAAAGTGAGTCCCCGTCTTCTTCTTCGCTGATCACTACGATCGGCCGGCGAGCGTATAGAGCACGTGATCAGGAGCCAATCGCCATGGCTCCTGATCACTGAGGGGAGATGTCAGCTGTCATATGACAGCTTAATCTCCCCTGTCAGGTGCACACGATCACGTTGGGAGTGCTGTAAGCAGGTGGCGTAAATCCTACGCCTCATCAGAGTTAGGCAGCCACAAGTGCGGCGTAGAATTTACGCTGCGCGGTCCCCAGAAGGTTAACTGACATTTGTATTGAGTAACAAAACTGGTAAATAAAATGGCAGAATATTATGTTAAAATAATTCGTTTTATACTGCAAAGGAGTAGTCTGCTCACAGTATTTGATTCATTCTTTTATTTTAGTTTGTGACGATGACACACTGCTGCTGTTCCTTCTGTGTGTTGTGTTTCATTCAGTACTTCTCCACTGTTATAAAAGAAAAGAGTGTTACGCACTTTGTGTGCCCCATCTGCAAGAAGCCGGATCTAGAGAAAGACTGGACCTCTGAGATAACCATGGAATACTTCAACCTACTAGACATACAGGTATAGTAGAATCCCTTTATAGCAGAGGCATAGCTAGGCTTTTCAGCACCCGGGGACAAAGACAGTTTTTGTGCCCCTCTCTGGACAAATTGGGCATGGCCATGCATCAGAATGTGGATGTGGTCATGGGTGGAGCCAAATGTAAAATGCTGTTTAGATAGCCAGATGTGCCTCCCTTACCCACATATAGATAGCCAGATGTACCCCCTATAGTTAGCCAGATGTGCCCCCCTTTTTCTGCTGCTAACACTTCTGCACTCCTCTGCAGAGGGAGGGAGAGAAGCAGGGCACTTTGGGGAGCTACAGTACTGATAGTGTGCTCCTCTGTCTACATTTCTGTGCAGCCTGGAATATACTGTAGCGTTGCAAGCATGCACAAGCAAGTCATAGATGGCAAGCAATTTTCTCAATAATCAGGCAGCAGCTTACACAGAAAGCATAGGTCTCACTGGCGCTTTTGAGGTAATCCATGCAGGCCCAGAGTAGTGTGCAGATAGCAAACAGGCTCATGGGTCTCCGACTGATGTATGACTCATGGTCCCACCCACTTTCCACTATAGCCTGATTCAGAATGCAGAAGGTGCAAAAAACAGGTTTACTATAACAGTTCTACTACAGTATATCAGGGTTTACTATACCAGGCGTTACTACCAAATCTTTGTAATGGGGCTTGGCCGGGACCTTGGCGCTTAGTTTACCATACCCGAACCTTTACTATACCAGAGTTTACTATAAAGAGATTATATTGTAACACAGAATAGCACTTACACCTCTGTACTTCTTATATGTCAACAGCTTAAGTACAGTAAATATGCAAGTATGAAATTCAGTCAATTAGAATAACCCACATATAGGTTTCACGTATTGGTGACTCCGACTGATATATTGTTTTATCTACTTTTTCCCCAGATCCGTCATCATCTCAGTCCAATGCTACATGAATTATTTCAGAGCAAGCTGAGAGACAGAACGCTAATGCAAATACCAAATTTCAGGTGGTGTTTTCATGTAAGTGACAAGAAAATAATATGCGTTTTCTTCCATGCACTCTCTGTAGATAGATGGATAATCCGTAGGCAATCGGAAGTAGATGGCAATGAGTGTATTGCCTGAATCACGTTCTGTGGTGCTTTGGGGTAATCCACTCCAAGAATTGTAACAGCAACATGATATTAGCTAACCTGCTGGAAAACATGCAAAAAGACACAAGAAGAGAAGGTTTCTGACTGATGTACCAGTACACCAATCAGAGTACAGAGGGGCCAATTCCCCATCAGGTCCGCCAGGGGTGGGACCTCTGTGATTGGCCAGATTTTTCAGTTAGAATGTGATTGATTCATGGTGTATGTTTATGTACTTTCTAAACATGTATGGTGTTGAAATTTATCAGTGTTGCAGTACAGCTTGATAAAGGAGCAGTATGCTCTGAAACAACTTCTCAATCTATAATGCAGATGCACTAAGAACCAGTGGTGTCACTACAATTCATGCCCCTCCCCCCCCTTAGCGAAACTTGGATGGGACCCCTTCCCTTGCCTCTCCTTGGTGCCCTTCACGGCCTTGGGGTCCACCTCACAAGGTTCATAAAACAAGTCCATACTGATCTTCTGACCCAAAACAATTGTAGCCAAAATTCCTGAACTGAAGTGAAGGGAAGGTTAGTAGATGCCCCCCCCCCCCTCCCCAGCTCTGGGCTCCCCCTGCAATCACAGAGGCTGCTACCCTCTAGTTAGGCCCCTAATAAGAACAGGGCCTTCTTCTTGCATGCTAATCAATACAGTTTGGTAGAGGTAAGCCTAAACTAACCTTTGGCTCCTCATCCTCATTGTAAAACTACTACTAAACACAATAGAAGACTAGCTCCTTATAGACTGGTGCAATCAAAGATTCTTATTCTGCTGCCAGAGGTTCCCCCACTCCATAATAGGTAGAGAAAAACTCCAATAAAATCAACCTACCAACAATAGGATACTTCAATCTGGCAGTGAAGTGCCCAGATCAGCACATTCCTGCAGCCATCAGGGGCTGCAACGAGGTAAACATCACCAGATAAAGCAGAGAACACATCAATACATATGTAAAAATAATAATGCAGGAAACATTTTATTCTATGCAATTTTAACTAAAAACAGGCAGTGACATGGTGGGTGGGTCCTGTACAACAGGGACCCAACAAATAGAAAAGTGCAAGTGCAGTGTTCTGTCAAAGACCCCTGACAATGGTGCAAGGCTGAAACTGGTTGGTAACTGGAGAGTGGGGCATTATCACAGCTGACACTGCACTTGTACTTTATGCAAAAATGTGCTGATCTGGGCACTTCACTACCAGACTGAAGTATCCTATTGTTGGTACTGCCAAGGTTGACTTATTGAAAACTACTAACCAATTAGAGACTTTGTTCACAAAGTGGATGGCCACATAATAGTCACATACTGCATATAAAGCAAGTCTACATAGGCAATCAGCCATGCAGGAAGGAGGAGAGACCTGCTATGATCATTATTGGAGAACATGATGATGGCATCTCCTTTCAGATACATTTAAAGTGATGATTAATCATTAGATTTCGTTTCTGTGAAATGTTTACAGTTTTTGTTCATGAAATTAGTTATGAAATACACTTGTGAAATCTTGCCCGTCACTGCTCACTGGTGGAGATTCTGCACAAGTCAGCTTGTGTCAGCAACCACACAAAGTGCTGAATATAGAGGAATGATGTTTTCCAAATTCACAGTATTGCCCTGTAACCAGCGACGATCTCATTTGTAGTTGTAATGGTTCTTAAAGGGCACCAAGCACCATCTATTTTCCTGCAGTTACTCCTGGTTTCTAATAGCTATGGGAGCTGCCATGCCCCCCCCCCCCCTTCTAGCTGCCCTTATTTATCCAGAGGCAGGTGTGAAGATAACATGTGTGACTTCTCTAAACTCTTTGAAGTACAATGCCTTATTCCCCCACCTGCTGATGAAAGCTTTTGTTTGCTCTCTGCTGTGTGCAATAGAATAATTACATCAGTCCTTATCTGCCTGAAATTTCTGCTGTCAGGTAGGCAGGCCCTGCCATCTGCAGAAGTAGGGTGATAAAAGTGTAAAATGTTTTTATTAATGAGCCACATTGTTAGCATGCATTTCTATAGTGCTGTTGAGATACCTAGGGTGCTAAAAATTGTGCTCTTTAACACCTAAATTATGACTGAGAAGTTGGTGAAGATTTGACTATGAAGCCAGGCATACTACACAAAATTTTAGAACATTAGATTTTATTTGATGAAAATTGTGGAATAGCGAGAGTTCATTCTCTGGCAAGCGAATGCAACATGCAAATGCTTTGCCATTTTATTTAGTCAATTGACTTGAGGCAGCCATTATATGAGTCAGGTGTTGACAGGTCAGAGCACACATCCCTTCCTCTTGTTTAGCATGCTAATATTATGTGTGGCAAGGTGGTAAATTATTGATTTTAGGTACATTAGACTTTGACAGATTCCCATTGAGGCATTTCAGCTTTCACCCACATTCCAAAAACATATTGGGGAGTTAATTGTCTCCCTCCAAAACTGACTTTAGACGATGAAAAGATAACTAGAAAACTAAGCTATGACTATGGTAGTGATCGGATTGTGAGCTCCTCTGAGGGTCACTGAGTAAGATGACTAGTGGTGCTCGGATACCCCGCAATCACGGATTCGACTATTCGACCGTGATTGAAAAAAAAAAAAAAAAGTCCGCAAATTCTGTGATTACTTTCTGGATTTGAAACGGACTCACAAATTCGGACTGGATTTTTTCCGTGAATGAGGTCATCACGGAAATTCACGGTCCCGATCACGGAAAACCATTTTAGCTAATAGCAAGGTCGCCATACATGCTACAATCACCAAAATTGCATGGATTATAAAGGTGATAATGGGCTACAACTTTAACACAAAAAATTCCAAAAAGAACTTTTAGTTTTTGAAAAAATGGATTTTAAAGTTAAATCAACGCTTGAAGTGCAGCTATTAATTGATGATAATTGTTTTTAAACAGTGAAATACACTTTAAACAATCGCATAGGTAATGATGGGTCCCAATGGCACCTGGCGGTGGTGGTACCACTGGAGGAGGATAAGACAAGTGGACGACACCACAAAAAAATGCATTTCACACTCCCATGCCCGCCTGCAGGATTTCTCAAGAGCTGCCCCCACCCTCTGGAATGCCCTTCTACCACCCATCAGACATGCTCCCTCTTTCAACTCATTCAAGCAAGCCCTCAAAACGCACCTCTTTATGATGGCCTACCCACCTCCTACCACACAATAACTCTCTACTGAATATTTAACAGCCCCATCTAGTGTTTCCACCCCAGCCTTTAGATTGTTAGCCTCTGGCAGGGTCCTCCATTCCCTAGTGCAATCTACAGGATCATGCGCTCCTGTCCTATGACAGCCTCATACTTGTATTACTGGGCCTACCTAACCAGCTCATATTGCATGAACATGTATTTTGTACAATTTGCATGTATAACTTTGTTCTATGTTGTATAACCTTGTTATGTCTGTCATCCTTGTATCATTGTATATATTTATTTTCCAGCGCTGCATAATATGTTGGCGCTTTATAAATACAATAAATAATAATAATAATACAGGCTCTTGGTTATCTCCGAGGCGCTGGCTGCTGCTGCTGGTGGTGTTTGTGCTGGTGGTGGCGGCGTCAGGCACCCGTTGCTGGGTTGGCAGAACAGCTACAGTGGGGGTGGAAGGCAGGGTGAATGCTTCCATTCACGCCTGAGGAAGTCCAGCGATTGGACGAAATGCGTCATGTGTCCTGTGATGTCCAATTGTAGGCAGATTCTGGCTCCCCCGTGCCTCCAAGATCTTCCTACACAGCACGGCGTTTCCCGCCAGGGTACACGGCGGCCTCTGTTACATCCAGGCAGTGTTGGGGAATGAATATTCTGCCTGCCGTGACTCAGACACCATCGCGACCTGTACACTGCAGAAGTCCTGTATGGGAGTGGTAAGATTATAAGATATGAGGTATGCTTGATGGACATTGCATGCTAATAGCTGAGCTTCTGCATGACTACCTGCATAATATTTTGCAAGAACATCACTGCCTAGTCCCTGCTGTGAGGTTTGACACGCTACAAAGTGTCAGTAATGATCGCGTAGGGGGTCAACTTTCTCTCCAGAGGCGTGCATTACCAAGAGCACACGGGGTCGAGCTGGCAATTGCTACACTTTTAATTCATCTGGACGTCAGTCAGCAGCATAGTCTCTACTAACAACTGGGCCTGAAAAAATGATCAGTTTTGAATAGGAGTGCACTCCCACCAGGGACTGTTAATTTGCTAGAGGTCTCTATGCATTGCTTTTTTTATCAGGTGGGGTTCTTCTATTATTGGTGGTTCTGATTGTTTAATTGATAGAGTAAATTTTGTACATTCATAGCCCATGGCTCCCTTATCTATATTTTCATGCTTGAATACTTTCTAAGGGTGAGACGTGGCAAATTGAGCTGTAAATAGGTTGATATCCCGTTTGTGTACATTTTTTGCAAATACTTCCAAGAGTCTGCGCACAAGGGCCTCCTGCAACTCCCTTGTGCATTGCTCGGTGGTGGATGGCATCATAAACTCTCCCAACTTTTCCTTCAGACGTGGGTCCAGCATCAAAGTGATCCAGATGTCCTCCCTTTCACGTATCTGGATCATCTGGGGGTCCTTGCGAAGGCAGCGCAACATGTGCGCAGCCATGGGGAACAACTAGGCATTGGCAACAACATCTTCATCGTCGTCGTTGTCCCATATGACATGCCTGTCCTCTTCCTGTGCTGTGTCCTCCTCCCCAAGCCGCCATTCCCGTACAACAGCAGTGGCGCTCTGCTTCTCCTCCTCCTCCTCATTCAGGTTAGGAACCTCCAGCTCCTCCACCACTACCTGTAAGCCCTCCTGTGAGCTGGAATGTGCTGCCAACTGCTCCTAATCCAGCTGCCTCAGGGCTGTCTCCCCCTCTTCCATCAAATCACTCATTGCCCTGTCCAGCAGGCAAACCAGGGGCACCCACTCACACACGAAGGCCCGCTCCTGGCTGACCATGTTGGTTCCCTGCAGGGACTCAGCACCAGGCACACTTGCTGCATCAGTGTCCACTGAGCAGCTGTGATGATGGGGACTTGCTGGTTGCTGGGGACGCTTTGGTGTTAAATGTAGGTCCTAAGAGCCACCCTGTGCTGACACATCCGCTCCAACATGGCCAGAGTTGAATTCCAGCGAGTTGGCACATCAAAAATTAGGCGGTGTGGCTTGCCATATTGCCGCTGTAGACTTGACAGGAGTGCAGAGGCAGTGGCTGAGCGGCAGAAATAGCACACCACCTCCCGGGCATATTGTAGCAGGTTGCTCATCCCCCGGTAGGTGCGCAGGAAGCGCTGCACCACGAGATTTAGAACGATTTAGAACGTGGGCCAAGCAGTGGATGTGCTGGAGGTTCCCCTGCTGCACTGTGGCCACCAGGTTGGCCCCATTATCGGCCGCCACATACCCCACTTCCAGGCTTCTGGGGGTCAGCCACCTCTGCTCCTGATGCCTGAGGGCGACCAGGATGTTGGCAGCTGTAAGTTTTTCCTTCCCCAGGCTGACTAATTTCAGCACCGCTTGGCAGTGCAGAGGCTTGGCGCTGCTGAGGCGGGCTTGCTTGCTGTGCGGTGTGGAGGGACTGCGATGAGAGGAGCCTGCTGCATCCCCCCTGATCCCACGTGGTGGCACCACCAACTGGGCTGCTGCTCTTTTGTCCTCCCCCCTTCCACCAATGTCACCCAGTGCGCCGCAAAGGACAGGTAGCGGCCTGTCCCAAATCGGCTACTCTACGAGTCCATGAACGGGTCACGTTTTCCACCACAAACTTGTGGAGTGCAGGGATGGCTGTCCTCGAAAAGTATTGGCGGCTTGGGATTTGCAATTCTGGGATGCCAAACTAGAGCAGCGTGCAAAGATCGCTCCTCTTCTGCACCAGGGAGAAGGGAAGGAGCTGTGATGCCATGGCCCGGGCCAGAAAGCCATTTAATTTTCTGATGCGCTTTTGAACAGGAGGCAGAGGCTTGGTCAGACTCTGAAAGATGTCGCTCAGCAGGGTCTGATGACGATGTGCTGCAGGGGAAACAGAGGAGGCCAATGATGAGGATTGGCTGCCAGCCTCAATGTCTGTGTTCTGAGTAGCCGAGGGAGCACTGGAGGTCAGATAGTGCTTGCGTGCTACAGCTGCTGCGGTGGGGGATTCATGACCCTGAGGGAAGGATGATGCTGCTGCAGTGGTGGGCCTTGTGCTCTGAGCATCCCCTGCTTGCAGTGCCTGCATCCTCTTGAACTCAGCATACTGATTGCAGTGGGAGCTCTTCAGGTGGGCCTGGAGGCATGAGGTACCCATCTTGGACACGTTGTGCCCACAGCTCAATTTTTTCCCGCATGAGTTACAGATAGCATAGGATTTGTCCTGGCTTGACACATCAAAAAAGTTCCATATTGTGGACGTTAATGACCTGTGGCCCTGGCCGCTACGGCAAGCAGAGAGTGCAGCGGCTCTCTCTGTGTTTGGGGTTAGTGTGGTGGTGGTAATAGTGGTGCTACTGCTGGTGGTGGTGGTGCCAGCTGAAGTAGCGGCCTGTCTTCTTCCACGCCCACTGTTGGACCTGCCCCGGCCTGACATATGGCAATGTAATTGCCTAGGTGACTCATCATTCTGCTCCGAGCTTTCTTCCGTGGACACAGGCTGTACATACGGACGGTCCACAACATCATCATCATCATCATCATCTTCCTCAGGATGAAGCTCTTCTTCTGACTCCCCCACCTCCTCTTCTGCCCCTACATCCCCAGACACAGACCCCTCTTCATCATCCAAAAAGACTTCTGATCCTGGCCCGAGCACAATCTCCTCCACATCAGTCCCCATTATGTCCTGAGCTTCAGCAATCAACACATTGCCAGATGCCGGACTGAGGGACAGAACGCTCTCGTCCGGGGAGGGCTGCTGACCACTGGCTGTTGGGGTGGATGTCACAGCAAGGGTGGGGCGTTAGCTGCTGCTGCTGCTGGGAGTGCTGCTCACAGCGGAGGTCTGGGATGAAGTCATGATGTCCATCAAAACGTCAGGTTCAATCTGCTCAACCACCACACGGGGCCCAAAAGGTTTGAAAAATTGTGGTACCGGCGTCGGCTGACTCGGCCCAGGCTCTGCTGCACCCCGACCCCGTACAGCTAAGACCCCTCTCCCTGGCCGTGGAGCAGTCTCAGAAGTGGCGGAGGCAATGGCACTCCCTCTCCTGCCACCCCCACAACCCCTGTCAGACATGTTGGATAACAAATATTTCAAGGTGGAGAAAGTGTGCTGATTTTTACAGTCAAAGCGTGTGTGGGCCTGGGGACAGACGGAATAGAACAGGGTTTTTTCTAATTGATTTTTCAGTAAAGGGGAAAAAAATCAGGCTGAATACAACTGTGCAGTGAGCAGTACAATATCACTAATGCAACTGAGTGAATGAACAGCAGTGGCAGTGACTGAAGTAGTAACAGAAGTGTATCATTAGCTAATGAGCTGAATACAAGTGAGCAGTGAGCAGTACAATCAGTCTGACCCTGCTTGCCTGCACTAAATACATTAATCAGTACACTCTCTCACTACTATGACTACACTGATTACAACTAACTTTAGTAATCACACACTGGCTAGCTATCCTCTTTCCCTGAAAATAAGACCTACCCTGAAAATAAGCCCTAGCTGGAATTTTGAGCATGCTTGAAATATAAGCCCTACCCTGAAAATAAGCCCTAGCGGAAGTTAAAGAGGAGGAAGGGGCAGCCAGTAAGTGGGGACACAGTGTTGCAGTGCCAATCGGGCACTGATCCTGTCACCCCAGCACACTGATCCTGTCACCCCAGCACACAGCAACGTTAGCAGCTGTGTGCAGGGAAGACAGGGCAGGTGCCTGATCAGTACAGTAGCATTCTTTCAAATCCATGAACATCACAGTACAAAGGACCAGGAAATGTTCTGCTGAGAGACACTTCCTTATAGAAATATAAGACATACCCTGAAACTAAGCCCTAGCTTTTAGAGCAAAAATTAATATAAGACACTGTTTTATTTTCAGGGAAAGACGGTAGCTGAATACAACAATTATAGACTACAGTATAAGAGCACTGCTAGGCGTGAAAACGCTAGGTTTTTGGACAAAAAACGCGCTTGCTTTAGCATCAAATGGCCTGGAGACGATCCTCTCAGTGCCACAGTCTAGCAAGGATGGAGCTTTTTAGTATGGCCGCCGCTTTATATATAGGAGGGGAGGGCATAGCCTTCCCTCCTATGATTAGTTGCTAGGGCCTGGCTGGGGGCCTCTGATTGGCCCAGGGAAGTAATTTCCTCCGCTTTCCGCGCCGTGGTCACGACTATGAATGCATTCCGGATTTCAGAAATCACAGCTTGCCGAACCGGATTTCCGTGGTTCTAATGTAATATTCGGAATCAAATTCTGAATCCGAATAGTGGAAAGATGCTCGTGAATCACGGCTAATCCGTGATCACAGATTATATCCGAGCACCACTAAAGATGACTACCTACTCTGTAAAGCGCTGTGGAAGACGTCAGCAGCACTATATAAATCAACAGAATCTAACGGTGTATGTATTCCATAAGAACCTCACGGCTTTGTTGTTGATATATAATAATATGACGGTTTTGTCTTACTTTTAGTGTTCGTTTGGTGTTTTGCATGAAGCTGATAGATTGCGAATGGACTGCCCTTCCTGCAAAAAAAGCACATGCTATAACTGCAAAGAACCAGTAAGTTTCCTTTATGCTATAGCAATGTATTGGGATATCATTTGGGGCTCATTTCCACTATAGCGAATTCGCATGCGGTTTTCGCATGAAAATTCGCATAGCAATACAAGTGAATGGGACTGTTTCCACTTGTCAGGATTCCTTTGCGTTTTTCTGTGCAGAAAAAATTCGCATGGCAGAGCCATCAGAATTCGCATACCGCATACCGCTATGCTAATCGCATTCAATGTATTTAATAGGAAATTCGCATGAGGTTTGGGCATGCGAATTTTCAAGCGAATTTTCATGCGAATTTTCATGCGAATTCGCATAGAAACAATGGAAAAGCACACCAGCACTGCCATGGTTAAATTCGCATACATCGATGCGAATTCGCATGCGAATTTTTACCGCGGCGATTCGCACCGCACAAGTGGAAATGCAGCCTTAGAAGTACACATTGATTTTAGCTCTACCTATGGGTATTTGCACATAGGTTTGAGACATACCCTCAGTTCCTTTGTACTGGTTGCTTCTATTCTACAATATAGACCCAGCTACAGGGGTGTAACTACTGTGGAGCAGCTGGGGGAGGGGCAGCTGTAAGTGGGCCTCAACTACTACTTCACTGCCTCTGATAAAGGGGTCCATCCTTCAGATCAGGTGTTTTTAAGGATACACTTGTTATGGGTGTGAAGATTATGATGTGCACACTTGTTTTATGAACCTTGTATGATGCCCTCCAAACTGTGTGGGTCACAAGGGGTTAGCAAGGGAAAGAGTGTAAACACTGGGGGGCTCCATCAAATTTCTGTTGAGGGGCCCCATGATTCATAGTTATGCCCCTGCCCAGCTATAATGCACATGGATTTAGTTTTTATTATTACTATATAGAATATTAAGATGTCCAAATAAGGTAAAGGCATAGATATTGGAATGCACAGTCTACACTTTATCCACTTCAGTATTTTGTGCTGTTTTACTACACTGTAGAAACAAGTAGAGGCAGGGAGGGACCTGCACACCAAGAGGTCTGAGGAGGGGCGGCAACGGGGCACATGGTGCAGCAGCTTTGCGGCGGGTGAGGTAAGGAAGGGAGCAATGCACTCACCCATAAAGATGCTCATTTGGATTTTGCGGAATTTAAATTTACGTATTTCTGATCGGAAATCCGTATTTCTGAACGTATTCCGATCAGAATTTGGATTTCAACAGAAATACCGCATTACCACAACTCCGTAATTTCAGACCAATCGCAGAACCTGGAAATATTTGACCAGTCAGAAAATGCAAAAAATAGCCAAAATAGGCAAATCGGAAATCAATCGGAAATCCGCAGAATCGGTGAATGGCATTGGCAGAAATCACATTTTCAGCGGAATCAGAAATCAGCATTTCTGACCATCCCTACTCGCCCTTGGTGATCCAGCACTGCAGATCTTTTAATGACACATCGAAGTGGGTATGTGCTAGAATCTCAGCAGAGATGGCCCGACTTCCTATGCCAAGTTTAGCTTAGTGTGTTTACAAGGCCTATGGCGAGTCAATTTCTTCTACACAGGTCATGGACACATTCTGCTCTGAACAGTTTACATTAATGCATTTTCTTTTTCCATCAGTGGCAGGATCAGCATGAAAGGATCAGCTGTGAAGAATTCAAACAATGGAAGACAAACAACCTATCTCAATATCAGGATGAAAGACTGGAGGAATACCTCACTGAGCATGGCATAGGTATTTTTTCCTACCAGCAGTTGAGTTTTACAAACTCCACTAATAGTTATATTTTCTACTGCTAGTGCTTCCTACTGGTGCTTCAGATCTTCAGCACAATCTCACTCCAAAGATGGATCGGCACCACATGTTAATTCAGTAAATATGCTCTTATATTGCATCAAGCAGACTGCTTGATGCAATAAAAGAGCATATTTACTGAATTTACGTGTGGTGCCGATCCATCTTTGGAGTGAGATTGCTGTATGGCCCTTGGGACACAGGGGCTGGGATCATGACTAGGCCCGGATTTACATCACAGGAGCCTATAGGCACAGATATCCTGGCACCCTAGACTTATCCCTCTATGAACCCACAGACCCCTTCGAAACCACAAATTATGTGTGCTGGCTGGCCCAGCTGTCACCTCTGCCCAACATAGTTAGCCACAGGTGCCCCTTAATATTGAGGGTACTTCTGACAACCTAATACTAAGTAGCTAGAGGTGCCCCCAAGTGTTAGATAGAAAAAGATGCCCCAGGCTGCAGGGTGATCTCGTCAGTGGAATGCGGAGAGCAGGGTGAGTAACCTACCATTTACACTCTGCTGGGGTAGGAGGCACTTGGGGAGGGGAGTGAGCCACCTTTCCATCTTCCGGCGCCTGTAGGCATGTGCCTACAGTGCCTTATGGTAAATCCGGCCCTGATCATAGCACACCACTGTTGGCCTTTAGTGGTGCTCCTCCTGACTACTTGTTCTTACCTTTAGCACAATGGCAGGACGATGAGATCCACATTGTTCTTCGTAAGGCCAGTTTACACAACAAGCTTGTTGGTGGTTGACTTTTCCAATGATCATGCTGCAGACAGGAGCGTAACTAGAGGGGAGCAGAGGGGGCCCAGAGCTGTAAGGGGGCCCCTACTACTACTTCACTTCCTCTGATAAAGGGGTCCAGCCTTCAGATCAGGTGTTTTTGTGGCAACACTTGTTATGGATGTGGAGATTACAATGTCTACACTTGTTTTAGGACACTTGTGAGATGCCCCCTCCCCAGGCTGTGAGGGTCACCAGGGGTAGACAAGGGAAAGGGTATAAATATTGTGAACATTGGGAAGAAATACTGTTAAATGTTAGTTATCCTAAACTGGAGAATGATTTACTTGTTTAGGTCATCCAGTGCTAGTGATCATTGGAAAGGAAAAATGTTATAAAAAACATATTTAGGATGGACCTGACTGTAATAAGCTACACCCCCAACCAAATACACTGTTATACTGGAAAACATATATCAAAAGATATGAATGGGGTTTTGAGGAGTTAATAAGAGCAATAGTAAAGTTACCTTTGCATCCATAACATTATTTAAAATGACATACAGTACAATACTTTGTTTACATATATTAGTTGCATATCTGTTCAACAATATTTTAAAACCAATGTCCGTGAACAGCATCTTTCTTTGGAAAAATGTTTAAACTGCTTATTGAAAAAGGAGGGGCATTGCTTCTCATTACAATAGCTTTCATTATTCAACGACTGTACATTGGTATAGTCTGTGGCCTGAAAGAGTGTAATGCCGCTGCACAAGCACAGCATGCACTTCCTCATTCATGCTTACTGAACATGCACAGTTCACAAACTCATGCAATGTCCAGATTCGAGGCAAGGCCACAAAGGGCACCAGGAAGCAAAGGGTGGGCTGGCACACTCAGGCAGTTAAACAGGCAAACATGTAAACCACAGCAGCCACAGACCCAGTCCTTGGCTGCCCTGCTTCCACAGGGCAGAGCAGTCGAGCACAGGATGAGGGAAGAAGAGGACAGGGGAGCATAGGACAGGGGTTCTCAAGACCAGGGCAGATACAGTGGGTGGGGTTGACAGTGGGCCTCGGGGTGTAAAATGTATAAATCTGGTCCTGATGTCCAGTACATATGCGCTCATTCACAGCAGCAGGTGCTTCCAGAATAAACACTTTTTACACCCTGGTGGTTGTATTATAAAAGCTGCTCTAGCATGGAATCGGAGGGACACAGAAGGCCACAGAGAGTGCTTACAGACATTTATATGAAGCCACATCGATTATTTCATTTTAAAGTAAAATTTTAGTTCAGGTACCCTTTAAGAAGAACTATATTTTATTATACATGTTACTGGCTCCTCAAAACTCCATTCAGGTCTTTTCGATAAGTGCATTCCTGTATAATAGAACATAAATGGCCCTGAAAATCCCAGCTGAACTCATTACGGTTTTAAGTATTTGCTATAGGTTTGCAGCCCTTGCATGGGTCATAGCAAGCAATACTGTGTGGGTTGATAAATGTTTAGTTATCTGGCAGTTGTGCTCTTTTTCTTTTATGCACTAAAATATATTTTTTTCTTTTTCTAAAAATGTGTTTTATTCTTTTATTTATTTATTTATTTTATAAAAAAAAGGTCTCATTTTTTTTAGTCATGTTGTTTTATTTTCTCTATAATTAATTTGCATTTGTTCTTTTTAGATTGTCCTTTATGTAAGTTTCGCTTTGACTTGGCAAAAGGAGGATGCTTGCACTTTAAATGTACACAATGTTGGTTTGAATTCTGTGGGGGCTGCAGAAGACCTTTTAAAAATGGACTAGTAAGTAGTTTCTACAGTCCTTGCTAAGGATCTAAAATTGACATTAGATTTTCTGATAGATTTTCTTTTAGATTATTTTCTGTAGAGACTGGTCATTATCTCTGGTGCATTGTCTTCTGTTTATCTCCTGCTGAGTAGAACAATGGCTATCTGCTAGGCAGATAGATGGTTAGATAACTAATTTCCAACATGTTGGAAATTATCTATCTGGCAGGGAAATCTAATAGAAAATCGAACAGAAAATTGTATGGTGTGTACCTAGCATTAGGGTTAAGCATTGGTAGTGGGAGGTTTTAGGGTTTGGCATCAGTAGAGAGACGTCTTATGGTGCCAATACATGGTACAATTTTTTCATTTTTTTTGATTAGATAATTTTGTTCGATTATTCTGTTAGGTCGAATATAAAGATTTTTCCAACATGTCAGATCGGATTTTTATTGAAAAAAATGGGACAATCGTTTGTTTTTCTTGATCGAAAAAAAAGATTCTTTTTGACTTACAGTGGGTTGCAAAAGTATTCGGCCCCCTTGAAGTTTTCCACATTTTGTCATATTACTGCCACAAACATGAATCAATCTTATTGGGATTCCACATGAAAGACCAACACAAAGTGGTGTACACATGAGAAGTGGAACGAAAATCATACATGATTCCAAAAATGTTTTACAAATAAATAACTGCAAAGTGGTGTGTGCATAATTATTCGGCCCCCTTTGTGTGCAGTCAGTTGCCTATAGACATTGCCTGATGAGTGCTAATGACTTAGTAGAGTGCACCTGTGTGTAATCTAATGTCAGTACAAATACAACTGCTCTGTGAGGGCCTCAGAGGTTGTCTAAGAGAATATTGGGAGCAACAACACCATGAAGTCCAAAGAACACACAAGACAGGTCAAGGATCAAGTTATTGAGAAATTTAAAGCAGACTTAGGCTACAAAAAGATTTCCAAAGCCTTGAACATCCCACGGAGCACTGTTCAAGCGATCATTCAGAAATGGAAGGAGTATGGCACAACTGTAAATCTACCAAGACAAGTCCATCCACCTAAACTCACAGGCCGAACAAGGAGAGTGCTGATCAGAAATGCAGTCAAGAGGCCCATGGTGACTCTGGACGAGCTTCAGAGATCTACAGCTCAGGTGGGAGACTCTGTCCATACGACAACTATTAGTCATGCACTGTACAAAGTTGGCCTTTATGGAAGAGTGGCAAGAAGAAAGGCATTGTTAACAGAAAGCATAAGAAGTCCCGTTTGCAGTTTGCCACAAGCCATGTGGGGGACACAGCAACCATGTGGAAGAAGGTGCTCTGGTCAGATGAGACCAAAATGGAACTTTTTGGCCAAAATGCAAAACGCTATGTGTGGCAGAAAACTAACACTGCACATCACTCTGAACACACCATCCCCACCGTCAAATATGGTGGTGGCAGCATCATGCTCAGGGGGTGCATCTCTTCAGCAGGGACAGGGAAGCTGGTCAGAGTTGATGGGAAGATGGATGGAGCCAAATACAGGGCAAACTTGGAAGAAAACCTCTTGGAGACTGCAAAAGACTTGAGACTGGGGCGGAGGTTCACCTTCCAGCAGGACAATGACCCTAAACATAAAGCCAGGGCAACAATGGAATGGTTTAAAACAAAACATATCTATGTGTTAGAATGGCCCAGTCAAAGTCCAGATCTAAATCCAATCGAGAATCTGTGCCAAGATCTGAAAACTGCTGTTCACAAACGCGGTCCATCTAATCTGACTGAGCTGGAGCTGTTTTGCAAAGAAGAATGGGCAAGGATTTCAGTCTCTAGATGTGCAAAGCTGGTAGAGACATACCCTAAAAGACTGGCAACTGTAATTGCAGCAAAAGGTGGTTCTACAAAGTATTGACTCAGGGGGCCAAATAATTACGCACAACCCACTTTGCATTTATTTATTTGTAAAAAATGTTTGGAATGATGTATGATTTTCGATCCACTTCTCACGTGTACACCACTTTGTATTGGTCTTTCACGTGGAATTCCAATAAAATTGATGCATGTTTGTGGCAGTAATGTGACAAAATGTGGAAAACTTCAAGGGGGCCGAACAATTTTGCAACCCACTCTACATTTGATTCGATCATTTTGGTCGAATAAATGGGAAAATGGAAGAATTTTATTGTACCATGTATGGGCACCATTAGGGTTAGGCATCGGTACAGGGAGGTCGTAGGGTCAGGCATCAGTAGACGGAGGGTTCTGTGTGAGAGTAGAGTTCGGTTAAAACTAAGTAAAATAAAGATTACCAATATTTTACTATTGGAATTAAGTAGTCAGTAATATCAGTAATTTTGTAGATATTCTACTAGTGGCAATCCCCTGCGCCTTTTTTTTCAGGCACCTTTTTTACATGAATTCTGTGAACACAACCTGTGTATTAGTCACACACAACATAGTGACATTCAGGAGAGTAGGAAGTGATTCCTTTGTTAGCCAAAACAACTGACAGCCTATCTGTAACGATCTGCGGGCGATTTCCAGTCAGCGCACACCACGTGCGCTGAAGCAGGAGGAAATCGCCACAATAAAAGAAGCAAAGTACCCAGTATAGATTTGTAGAGGAGAATTCCAACCAGCAGATGGAGCTGTGGAGTAAAGAGGGATAAGTCCTCTGTACAGCCATCGATGCCAGATTGAAATTGTACGATTAAGCAAGACTGGGCAACAAAGTAGCAACTCAGAAGAAAGCAAGAACAGAGACAGACTATGTGAATGTCTACCAATCTGGTCGCCACCCAGCGACGGTAGACATACCACATCAGAACAGACCAGAGTAAGAAAGCTAATCGCAAGAGGGGCGATTGCTATCAGCAACACAAAACTGAGCAAAGACAGAGCGTGAACTGAGTAAGGAAGACACAGCAAATAACCACAATCTGAACTCCAAGGAAAATAACAAATGAACTAGCTAAACGCGGTCCCCGCACGATATGCCCGACAGAGACAAGCGCGCTAACAGCACGGCCACCGCACGAGAAGCGCAACAGTGACAAAACGTACCAACCCTGACCAACAAATGAACATGGAGAATGAAAACAAACAGATAACGCGCACGCTTGCTAATCGGTTGCCTCACACCAGCCAACAGCAAGCGTTCGTTCCAGACAAGACAGACAGAAAGAGTAACCAGTAGCAACCGCAGCTAAGGTTATACTCCAAGAGTCAGACAAGAGAGATCCACCGCCTCTAACGCTAGGGCAAATGCGATCTAGGAGCGAGACCAAACGATTCACTGTCAGCCACCGCAGGTGAAAGTACAATCGCAAGGACAGGACAAGACAAAAACAGGAATAAACAGTACAAATAATACAGAATCTAACTGCACTAAAAGGAGGCAAAGTGCACTCCCCAAGAATTAACTACACTAGAGTATTCGCAACAAGATACAAAAGAGGCTGAGGCTCCAACAGTAATCTCACCAAACAGAAACCATGTCGAGCGAGGAATTCTGGGAGGAAGTGACATTTATACTAGAAATCTTCAAAGGAAGCAGACAAGCAGATTGCAAGATAAGTAGATGCAAATCAGTCAGCCTTGCAAACTGACAGAAAGGCCTCTTTTCCCTGGGCTGAGCTACGCAAACTGCATAGGAAACAACACTGTCCAGGGAATCAAGGCCAGCAGAGCGGATTCTGACACTATCACAGCTGTCAGTCTTTAGTAGGGTGGCTTCTTTGGAGGTGACTGAGGAGGAGATGAGGATTTAAGAATTAAAAAAAATATATTTTTATGTACGAATAATGAAAATAATATTCTGCTAAACCCTCATAAAAAAAATCTTAACTTGGTCTGTTGCTGACAGAGAATGGATGTTTCTTCCTCGTTTGTCCACAGAATTTTAGCTTCATGTGTAAAAATGTTTTTGTGAAATACTGGAATTGTGTTGCTGTCATTTGCAAAAATGTAGTGAAGTGCTGACACAGCTTTTATTCCCAGGTGTGCAAATTGTCATCGGATTGCCATGGGAAGGGTTTGCATGCGCATCACTCTAGAGACTGTTTCTATTACCTGAGAGACTGGGATGTAGAAAGGCTTCACCACCTTCTCCAGGTAAATGTTTGCGATAGATAATAATAATAATCCTAAAGGTGCGTACACACATCTGATTTTACGCCTCATTGTCATTCAAACCAGTTGTTTAAACGACTTGTCATTCAAACAACAAGTCGTTCAAAAGACTTATACACACAGACCAACAAAATGGCTGATATGCTAATGTCAGCTAATTTACATGTCGTTTGACTGATCAACGGACTGGATTTAACAATGGACCAGATCAAACGACTGATCAAAAGACTTTATGTTTGAATGGCCATTATTTGTACAAATGACTCCCAGTCGTTTGTACACACATAAGGACCTAACTATCGTTTGAACGACAGTTGCTGCAACGGATCCGCCAAGCGGATCAGTTGAAACCGCTGCTATCAGTCTAACGACCGTACGTACAAATGTCCAACTGTCATTCAAACTACCGGTTTGAACGACAAGTCATTCAGAAAAATCGTGTGTATGTACCTTAACACTTGTCTTGGTAGACCCACCCAAAGCACTTGTGAGCTCCAGTCACTTGGGGTGCGCTCAGTAAGCAGTAGTATTGCCATATGAGCTGTGTGTATCCTACAAAATCATTTCTGTGTCAGAGGTCTTCATTTGTGTCAGCCGCTGAGTGCGCAAGCCTCGTCCATTGTCACACATGTGGGCTGTTTTCATACAATATGATCTAAATAATAAATAAAATATGTCCATTTACTAAAAATAGTACCATTCATGAGCAACTTTACAAGCATACATTTAAAAAAGGGGGCTGCATTAATTTGGTTGGTGGAAATAGACGCTAGTAGAATATTGGTAAAATGAATTATGTTCTACTATTAGGCTGTATGTTATTACGGTAGTAAAGTATCAATAATTTTTACTATCCTAACCTGACCCCATTCTTGAACCCCTCCTCTATGGATGTCTAACCTTCAACCCCTCCAACCTATGCCTAAACAACCCTCCAAACTTATGCCTAACCAACCCTCCCCCTCCCACCAATGCCTAACTCTAACAAAACTACGGCTAAAAAGAGGTAGTTTGGGCACTGCACTAGGCCCCAATGTAAATAGCCACTAACAGTGGCAATAAGGGGGCACTGCGGCCATCTGCTATACAAACTGCGGCTACATATAGCTTTGTGCCAGCTATATTTAGCTGCCGTCTGTATAGCAGGCGGCCCCAGTGCCTGCAATTTTATCAGGTGCTTCCGTCGCTTAATTTACCTTTTATAGTCACTGGTGGTGGCTATTTATATTTGCACCTATGGCGCACCCGAATTATTGCGGCACCTCTGACGCCCAAGTTAACTGCTTCACCTCTATGCTAGGTACACACAATGCAATTTTCTGGCAGATTTACTGTCAGATCGATTATTTCCAACATCACCAAACTGATTTCCGATCGATTTTCCATTCACTTCTAAGAAAACCAGATCAAACATTTTGGAAATAATCGATCTGACGGTAAATCTGTCAGAAAATTGCATAGTGCGTACCTAGCATTAGCGTGGGCACTGACCTTAGTAGACTTCCATTCTTGTCTGCCTGTGTTCTTAGTATGCCTTATTATCATGAATTTTTTTTACATATACTTTCAGTTATGTGGGATTCAGTACAAGAACCATCCTCTTCAGAGAGCTACAAAAGGTAAATGATTAGGATCTAGTGACGAGAAGCCTTCTAGTGGTGAATGGGGAAATCCCCACATGAATAAACATTTGTGTGTGAATCCTGATGCGAATGCTGGAGAGGAATTAAAAGCATATTTTAGCAAATATGCATTATTTAAAAAGAACCTTAAAGTGGACCTGAACTCTTGCACAGGACACAAGGAAAACATAACAGAAATGCACCCTGTATGTACAGTATTTAAAGAGTTTAGCCTGTCAAATTCCCCCTCATTTCTGTCCAATCACTAGTTGTAATTTGATCTCCCCCCTGTGTCACATGACTGCCTATGGCAGATAAGCAGATAAGCCCATTTGAAAGTACAGGCTGTAAACAATATGTCTGCTTCCATGAATCAGGAAGTAGAAACTGTGCATAATTATTTTAGGATTTGTATCAGCTCACTGTAACAAAGAATTTTTTTTTTTTTGTTTAAAATGTATTCTGCTGTTGTGTATCTTTTAGAGCAGAGAGGAGTTCTGAGTTCAGGTCCACTTTAAAGGAAGCATCAAGCAAATCGTGCCTCCCCCATGATATACTTACCCAGGGCTTCCTCCAGCCCTTTACAGCTGACATCTCCCACGCTGACAGCTCCGCTCGCAGCCACCGGCCCGGGGTCCCCACCAGTGCAGAGGCTGACCTTGAGGTCATCCTTACTGCGCCTGCATGAAGGTCCGCTGTTAATTAAGCCCACGTTGTCCGCAGAGCACTGCGCAGTACGCCGGACAGCGTGGACAGGATTGACAGCGGCGCTTACACAGGCGCAGTAGAGGAGGTCGGCCTCTGCACTGGTGGGGGCCCGGGCCCGCAGGTGCAAGTGGAGCTGTCAGCGTGGGACATGTCAGCTGCAGGGGACTGGAAGAAGCCCTGGGTAAGTATATCATGGGGAGGCACGATTTGCTTGATGCTTCCTTTAACTGAGCGGGTAAAAAATAGTTTAACTTACCTGGGGCTTCTACTGACCCCCTGCAGATGTCCTGTGCCCGTGCAAGACAACCTGATCCTCCAGTCCCCCACAGCGAGCTAGTTTTGTTTCTGGCCAGTTGGTGGCCGCTGCGCCTGCATGGCCCTGGCTGCATGCATCCAGGTAAGTTAAACTCTTTTTTCCCCACTCAGTTAAGGTTCCATTTAACAATTCACAAACTGTATCCAGTAACTCCTTATTGCCAAAGGAAATTAGGAGTTTAGGAGTTATTTTACCAGCACAGAGCAGGTCACCTGACCCCACCCACCTCCATTTACTGCTGAATTATCTATTTGGGGGGGGGGGGGGGGTCTGATATTCACATAGGAAGACAGGCAAAGCGTGTCAAATAATAAAAATAAATAATAGTGTGCAAAAATGGTTTATGTGCAATGTGCTTTGCCGGTTGTGATATACTCCAATACTCCACATTAAAGGGGAACTGAAGTAAGAGATATACGGAGGCTGCCATATTTATTTCCTTTTAATCAATACCAGTTGCCTGGCAGCCCTGTTGGTCTATTTCTCTGCAGTAGTATCTGAATAACACCAGAAACAAGCATGCAGCTAGTCTTGTCAGATCTGACTTTAAAGTCTGAAACACCTGATCTGCTGCATGCCGTTCAGGGGCTATGGCTAATAGTATTAGAGGCAGAGGATCAGCAGGCAACTGGTATTGCTTATAAGGAAATAAACATGGCAGCCTCCATATACCTCTCTCTTCAGTTCCCCTTTAAGAAAACATGAGCCAGAATTAATGCTTCAAGGTGATACAGTATATATTGCACAAAATGACGATTTCCCCAATAAGGTCATGTTCAAGGCGGGCGGAGATTTTTTATTGTCAACTGATACATTCTATTTTTCTTCTGTGTATTACTTCAAAGCAAACCAATACAGTGCAAAAGTAATTGTCATAATTAACTTTTTATTTTTTTAGTTTCTTTGCTTTGATTATGATTGCCACCTAGTGGTGAAATTTTAAAGTTGCAATTTGTAGAACATATGTTAGGCTAGCCAAAGAGAAAAGAAAAAAGGCAGCATCTGCATCAACTAGACTTTTTTGTGCTCTCGATACTAGGCTCTCAACATGCGTATCCCAACAGTACTTGGGTTAGTTGGATAGTTTATTACAGAGGGTTTGGAGTTATAAAATAGATTGTATATAAATAAGTGTATTTAATTAATAAATATAAGTATATTTAATTAATAAAAAGCACTAATAAATGTTTGAAAACATTTATATGCACAAATATTGAGTACCCCCTAACAAATTTGTGTGAAGAGATACTTTAATCCACAATAAGGGGTACTCAGCAAACACCATCAAATCATCAAACCATCAGGCAAATGTATACAACTCCTGCTAGGCCTCATTCACACTGCATCCGTTTCTGTCCGGACAGAAGTGCACTAGTGGGAATGAGGCCTTAGAATTAACCGTTGTGAAAACTGCTGAAAGAGTAGTCTATTAGAATGTGTACTGTTGCAGCCAGCCACATACACACACCCACACCGAGAATATAGTTTAATAGGTCCAGGACAGCCTACATTTATTATAAAAGGTTTCTCTGTGGTTGGCACGTGACCATGTATATGGGGTCCGTTAAAAATGGCGCCAGTTATCGTAGTTAAAAAACGGCGCCCCATAGAGAACCATTATCACTAGTTATTTTTCGTTTTTGACAGCTAAAAAATGGCGCCGGCTTTAAAAACGATATTTATCGTTTATATTTATATTTGTATTGCTCCCAAACGATATTTATCATTTTAACCCCTGCTTTGCTGCCGTTTGGAAAATATCTGCCTGCCGGCTTTAATGTTTAACCACCCTGGCGTTCTGATAAGATCGCCAGGGAGGCTGCGGGAGGGTTTTTTTTTAATAAAAAAAAAACTATTTCATGCAGCCAACTGAAAGTTGGCTGCATGAAAGCCCACTAGAGGGCGCTCCGGAGGCGTTCTTCCGATCGCCTCCGGCGCCCAGAATAAACAAGGAAGGCCGCAATGAGCGGCCTTCCTTGTTTTGCTTAGATCGTCGCCATAGCGACGAGCGGAGTGACGTCATGGACGTCAGCCGACGTCCTGACGTCAGCCGCCTCCGATCCAGCCCTTAGCGCTGGCCGGAACTTTTTGTTCCGGCTACGCTGGGCTCAGGCGGCTGGGGGGACCCTCTTTCGCCCCTGCTCACGGCGGATCGCCGCAGAGCGGCGGCGATCGGGCAGCACACGCGGCTGGCAAAGTGCCGGCTGCGTGTGCTGCTCTTTATTTGAAGAAAATCGGCCCAGCAGGGCCTGAGCGGCAGGCATGGTCGGAAGAGCCAATTTCCGATTCCGCGGTAATTCCGCATACCGCCACTACCGAAATTCCGCTTCCGCTACATTCCGGTGGAATTCCGCTACATTCCGCGGAATTCCGCGGTATTCCGTCACGTGCACTTTCCGTATTTTTAAACGGACTTCCGTTAAATTTAGGAGGAAACACTCAATCGCTCATTTGAAATATCTATTGTTAATAAAGTTGATTTGTATTTTGTAAATTTGGATAAAATTTTAGCCTGAGGCGCTACACCTGCTATTGCTGAAATTCTGTCTTGTCCCCATTTTTATTGCCTGATGAAGCGGGCTGGGCCTGCGAAACGCGTTGCACTGTTTTGGGGTACTAATTAATAAATGTGACTACTATTCAGACAGTCTTTCGTGTCTGCTTTATGGAGGTAAGTCCACCACTTCCTCCCAGCAAATTTTAAAGTTTTTATCCACTTTTATCCTGCTGGCGCCTCTGTTCTCCTACTGCTTTTCCCACACTCTGAACATAACCCAAAAAATTTAATTTAAAAAAAAAAATAAATACAATTTTTCAATTTTTTTTTAAATATTGTTTCCCAGTATCTTTTTAACATATCCTGCAAATTTGGTGTTGCTAGGATTTAAGGGGACTTTGCTATTAACTGCTAAAGTCGGCGGAAAAAGTTTCCACGGGAATGTCAGTACGCGATTTAAATAGATACATTTCCTTTGAAGATTTAAAATCGATTTTCTCAAAAACTATAAGGTCTTTTTGAACAATTTTTTTTTCTTCGTGTTCCCACTATTTTTCTTAACATTCCCTACACATTTGGTGTTTCTGGCATTTAAAGGGGCTTTGCTATTAACCGCTAAAGTCGGCGGGCGTTTAATTTTCCCACGGTCAGAAGAAGAATATTCAAAATCGATTTTCTCAAAAACTATAAGGTCTTTTTGAAAGATTTTTTTTCCTCTTGTTCACAATCTTCTTCTTAACATTCCCTGCAAATTTGGTGTTTTTAGCTTTTAAGGGGGCTTTGCTATTAAACATTAAAGCCGGCGGGCAGATATTTTCCAAACGACAGCAAAGCAGGGGTTAAAACGATAAATATCGTTCAGGCAGGACAAAAAAAAAAAGTTTTAAAACGATAAATTTCGTTCAAAAGGTCTGCACTATTTTAACCTTTAAAACGATAAATATCGTTTTAAACATATATCGGGCAGAAGGGGGCGCCATTTTTGGGCCGGCGCCATTTTTAACTAGACGCGATCACACAACTACTAATTCACTATCCTTTCAGTACTAAGGCTTGGTTCCAGGGTCAGTCTGAGGCAGAGGCGAGAGAGGCTCCAGCCTCAGAGCGCAGTGTAGGAGGGGGCGCACAACTCACGCAGCTATCATTTCCCTATTGTGTTTGAAGCAGAGAGAAATAAGAAAAGGGAATGCATAGCAGTGACTGCAAGCCAGATAACTCAGTATTAACTACTTGACGATCGCCCCACGGCAATGGGCGTGGTCGCGGCGGCAGCCCCAGGACCGCCTAACGCCAATTGGCGTCAAGTCCTGGGGCTGTAATTTGCATGCGATCGCGCGCACGCTGCGTGCCCATCTCATGCTCAGGGGGCGGTACTCCGCCCCCTCTTCAGTCTCCGAGCGGCTGTTCCCCGCTCGGGAGACTGTTAGACGGCGATCTTGCCGTCTATTTACACCGTGCAGCGCTGCGATCAGCAGCAGCGCTGCACTGTGGACAGCCGTGTGACACGGCTGTCCCCCTGGGGGACAAGAGAATGATCGGCAGTGATAGGCTGAAGCCTATCACAGTCGATAGCTGTGATAGGCTGGCTGGGGGAGGGAGGGAGTAAAGCTGGCTGGGGGAGGCAGAGGAAAGGGTTTTTTTAAAAAACAAAAACAAACATAAATATTTATTTAAAAAAAAATAAACAACTGGGGGACGATCAGACCCCACCAACTGAGAGCTCTGTTGGTGGGGGGGGGAAAGGGTGGGGGGATCACTCGTGTTCGGTGTTGTGTGGCCCTGCAGCTGTGCCTTATAGCTGCAGTGGCCATTTTAGCCATAATGTGCCTGGTCTTTAGGGGGGTTTACCACCGTGGTCCTCAAGTGGTTAAGTAGCTAGTGGTGCCCCCCAAGATTTAGGTAGCTAGAGGTGCCCCTGACTGAAGGGAGATCTGGTCAGTGGAATGCCGAGACTTGGGTGAGATTCCGCTCAGGACTCTGCAAAGGTAAGGCAGGAGGGTGGAACTTGGGGTTTGGACTGAGCCGCCTTTCTATCATCATGTGCCTACAGTGCATTATGGTAAATCTGGCCCTAACTGCAAACATTTACTACCCAATAGCAGGCAATGGCTAGAAATGGTCCAGACATGTTCTGTGATTGGTGATGCACAAATAGCATATATTTTATACAATAAAGTATATTATCCCAGTAAAATATATTTATGGTTGATGTTTTCAGGGGATCCCGATGTCCTGAGCCAGCCGACAACTGAAATCAAAGAGCCTCACATGGACAAAGCTGAAGTCGGCTCTTGCAGCGAGTATGTTAATAAATTGTTTTCATATTCTCATGTTTTAGTTAATATGAAAAAAATTACCATATTTTTAGGAATATAAGACGCACTTTTTCTTCCCCAAAACAGGGGGGGGGGGGGGGGAAAGTGGGTGCGTCTTATATTCCAAAGGTTTTGGGTCCCGGAATATACTTACCGGATCCTGCCGCCACGCTCCTGTCCTCCGTCTGCGGTAATCCAAGGCTGCCCGATCATCCAGATTCATGTCTTCTGTATCATGAGGCTTTCCCACTCATCAAGGATGCAGCTCTTTGAATTTAAATTAAAAAATAACAGTCAACAATGATTTTATCACATGATATGTAATTGGAATTCTAAGCACTTTCTTT
The DNA here is from genome assembly GCF_040937935.1 of Hyperolius riggenbachi. Classification (NCBI taxonomy): domain Eukaryota; kingdom Metazoa; phylum Chordata; class Amphibia; order Anura; family Hyperoliidae; genus Hyperolius; species Hyperolius riggenbachi. The sequence goes on from NC_090650.1 coordinate 370,883,127, forward strand.
CATGCTGAATGCAGAAATTAAAAGGCTGCTATAGTGATTACAAAAGTGTTAAACTACAGGTAGGAGGGGAAGGTATTTTTGATTCATGAGAATTTTCACCATCCTTATTAGTATTGTGGCACTATCCCCTCCAGTAATCTGTACTATAGTCCATAGCTGACCAGGCTCCTCCCCCTATGTGATGTCATTTCCAAACATCTTACAGCTTCGTGGCCCATAAGGTTGCACGGCAAGGGAAGGTGGGTGGGACTTATGATACTTGAGAAGGAGGCTGTGTTGTATCCAGATTGGCTTCTTTTGATCTGCCAGATGATTGGATAGGAGCACAGATTACCAGAGAAGAGACCACCACAATGCTTGTGACTCTTCCTGGGTCCGCCTGCAGATTATTGCGATTACTAGAGGGACCTATTTCTACTATACCTGGCCAAATCTGTAGCATTTCCCCGCATACGAGAGGAGTGGGGAAACAATGCGTATCTCCCTAGTGGCTTGTTGTTTAGATCACACTGTGGTGCAAATCTGGACAGCATGCTGCAGGTTTATACAGCTGAATCCCTATAACCGTGCATGGCACATCTTAGCGATTTGGGCTATGGTTACATAGCAGAACAGGAGCTCGATTGAATCAGAAACAGCTGCGGTTCCTACTGGAATTGAGCCTTTAAGGGAAACCAGAGATGGGAAAAGGAAAAAGATTTTATTCATACCTGGGGCCTCCTCCAGCCCCATCTGCCTGGATCGCTCCTACGCCCCCGTCCTCCACTGCCCACTGCTATGAGAACCGGGTCCCCGTCACTGACGTCATTGGATCCAGCCTACGCAGGAGAAGTACACCCTCTATGTAACTCTCCAGTGGCTGCTGGGGAGATACGCAGGGCCGGATTTGTATTCTTTACCGCCCAAGGCCCTGTTACCAGCCACCCTCCTTCAGTATAGGTAGCGAGTTGACCCTTCCCTCCAGTATAGGTAGCCTAATGACCCCCCCCCCCCCAGTATAGGTAGCCAGATGACTCTTCCCCCATTTCCCTCCAGTATAGGTAGCCAGATGACTCACTTAATCCCTCCTTCCTTCCACCCCCCCCCCCCCCCTTTCAGTATAGGGTGCCAACTTGTCTTCACACCCCAGCAGCCATGCGGATCACTCATTTCTCCGCTTATCTTCAGTGCAGAAGCTTCCTTTTCCTCTCCATCTCCAATGCTGCCCAAGTCAATAGCCACTGATTACAATGCAAACGTGCACAGAGAACAAGTTGACTGCTGCACAGGCGGCTAGCAGCAGAGCTCACCTGATCTCCCTGCATTGCTGCATTTGGAAGCTTGCAAATTCTGCACCAGTTTAGCCTGCTGCTTTGGTGCCCTTGCTGCTGTGGTGCCCTAGGCCATGGCCTAGGTGGCCTTGGCCTAAATCCGGCCCTGGAGATACGCAAACAGTGCACTTCTCTTACGCTAGACTGGCCTCGACTGATGGAAGTACGGGGACCTGGTTCTTGTAGCTGCCGGCAGCGGAGGACAGGGGCGTGGGAGCGATCCAGGCGGATGGGGCAGGAGGAAGCCCTCCGTATGTATAAAATCTTTTTCATTTTCGTCTCTGGTTGACTTTAAAGGGACACTTAAGTCAAACAAAAAAAATGAGTTTTACTCACCTAGGGCTTCCAATAGCCCCCTGCAGCTGTCCGGTGCCCTCGCCGTCTCCCTCCGATCCTCCTGGCCCCACCGGCAGCTACTTCCTGTTTCGGTGACAGGAGCTGACAGGCTGGGGACGCGAGTGATTCTTCCCGTTCCCAGACACATTAGCACCCTCTATGCTGCTATATGGTATATGATATATGCTATAGTAGCATAGATGGCGCTATTGTGGCCAGGAACGCGAAGAATCACTCGCGTCCACAGCCTGTCAGCTCCTGTCACTGAAACAGGAAGTGGCTGCCGGCGGGGCCAGGAGGATCGGAGGGAGACGGCGAGGGCACCGGACAGCTGCAGGGGCTATTGGAAGCCCCAGGTGAGTAAAACTCATTTTTTTTGTTTGACTTAAGTGTCCCTTTAAGGTGTCAGAAATTAAAATCGGATCAGAGAGGAATCTATTACTGCCACACACTAGAAATAGATTCTACCTTGATATCTATTAAAAATCTATGGAGCTGCCAAGCAGGACCAAGTGCCGGGTCCCCAGGTGCCTCCCTATCTAAAATGTGCAACTTGTGCAGTGTTGGCAGCAGAGAGTGCACTTACTTGTCCACTGGTGTGCTCCTCCTGCGCCCTCTCTCCATCCCCATTTGTGAGCCTGTACTCCTGTGACCACACGGTATGTACTGTATGTAGCCACCTATCATACACACCATAGGTTCACAGGGTACAGCCACCCCAGCAGGGTTGGAGAGAGGACACAGGAGGCGCGTGCTGGTGGACAAGTGAGTACCTGGTCTGCTGACAGCACTCTACACAGGCCCGGTGGAGCAATTTTAATTGGGTGGGGGGCACCTGAGAGAGTCCATTGATATGTCCTGAAATCTACCACGGCTACCGCAGCGCATCCAACCAACCCTCTTGGAAGCAAGATCTTTCCGCCAGAGTGATCAATAGTTTTGATCGATTTCAGCCAGAAATCGATTGAAATTACAATCAGGCAGCGATGTTGCAGCAACAATCTCTATCAGATTTAAACATAATGGGAAAAGATCATAGTTAATGAACTATTGATCCAATCTTTTTCATCCAATCTTACCATTTCTATGTAATAGAAGGGAACTGCCTAAATAATCCAGTCAATATATTCACTTAATGTACCCTTATACATACTGTAGATTTGGTAAAATTGCATGAAAAAGATTGGATCATTAGTGGCTACCCTTAAGGTGGCCACTAACGGTCCAATTTCTAGCGAAAAATTGTACGAGTGATCAGAAATTCTGATCGGATTGGTTGTAAATAATCTCCATTGGTGGACAGAATCGATTATGAATGAGTGAAACAAATGTCGCCCGAATGAATTTTCGTCGAACCAAAATTTGGATTTTCTTGTTGGTTGTGATAGATAGGAAGCAAAGATTGGTTCGTTGATGGTGTAGTGAACAATGTATTACAATATTTCACTTCCGATCAGAATTTCTGATCGCTCAAACGATTTTTCGCTAGAAATTGAACCGTTAGGCCACCTTTAGGAAACCTACCAACACTGCAACTACAGACCATGTGACCTAGGCCTACCTGCATATGCCTAATAACATTGTGTCAGGTAGATTTTTTGTTTTTTAACTTTTGAAGTTTGGTAACTTGTCTCTGTCAAAGTACAGTGTTGTAATGTATGTATTTTTATCAAGCAGAAATGATTACAAGGAATTCTTAGTGAGAATAATCAATGCCAATACACTGGATCCTGTGGAGGTTTACACAGAGGCTGAGATGGTCATAGAGCTGCAGAGATGGGACCTCCAGATTCCAGAGAAACATCTACATGAATCTGAAGAAGCTTATCTACAAAGGATTAGCATGGTACGGTTTAAATTCTGAAGACAAACACTGATCACCAGTCCTGCTACATTCAGGGACGGTTTAAGCAGCACTGAGGCCCCGGGTGCAAAATTAACCTGGCCTCCCCTGGAGAAAAATCAGCCCCCAGGACCCCCCACCCAGCTGCCCTCACCGGTGGTCTTCCCCTTACCTGCTCCTTGGGGCCGCTGCATGATTTGTGGGTTACCTGTCCTATTGCACTGCCCCGCCTGTGCTCTCTCTTCATTCCTGCTGCCTGCCTCTTCTCCATGATCTGGTGCATGTTATGCGTAAATAACCTGCAACAAGTCATGGAGAAGAGGCAGACAGAAGGGATGAAGACGGAACATGGACAGTGCAGTGCGTGGGAACAGGTAAACCACAAGCCGTGCTGGGGCCCTGGGAGCAATCAATAGGAGATGACCTGGGGAGTCTAGCGGCGTGGGGGAGCCTGGCAGTGAACTGTTGGCCCTAGCCACTGGGGAAATTGCCTCCTTTGCTTTAATAGCAGTGTTGGCCCTGGCTTCATTTCATGAGGAATCTTATTTCCTGAAAATGAGCGAACAGGTCCCTCTTCTGGTGACCCTCTCTGGTAGTTCTTACTAATGTTCAAAACACCTTCTTATCCCTGGTGGATAAGCCATTAATAAACAGAAAAAGGTGGGAGGGAAGCCACCCACAAACAGCAAGATTCAGGGGAGTCCTGGGATGGAGAACAAGCTGGAGCAATAGACCTGAGGTAGAGCCACCCACAAGTAGAAGGTTGACCTGTGCGGAAGCGCAAGTCTTGGGGAGAGCCGGTTCAGGGGCCCTGTGGAGTGAATTGGCTGTGAGGAGGGGTTGTGTCACAGGGGCCCCCAGGCTACATTTGCCCTTGGGCCCAATTGTAGCTAGAGCCGGCCCTGAGAGTGACCCCAGTTCTGTCCAGAATAAAAGGCCTCAAACTCCTATCTGTTACCTCTGTAGCCCCATATGCAGTATGGTACGATGCACTGTTTGTTCTGACACATTTTTGTTTCCCATTGTTGAGGGGAAATATGCCCAGTGAGAACACAAACGGCAATATCAACAGCCAGTGGTTATAACTCTTGCTCACACTAAAAAGTGAAAAAAAAGTTTGCAGATGGTTTTGTCCTTTAATAATCATGTTTTGTTCTATTACAGAAAATAAAGCTAGAAATACCTCTACGTGGGAATCATGTCTGATGAGCATTTCTCTTGTTTTATCATGAAGAAGACACTTAGGGAAAGTAAAGTGCACCTCAGCTGCAGGTTCTGAATTACCCTGGGTTACATGGATGACTTTGGTGTCTAATTTTCCCAGATGTGAGCAACAAGAATTATCTATGGAGCGCAACTCTGTCAACGTTTTCTGTTTCCCTCCTGTACCTTTTCTTTTTCATGGTTCATGGTCATAGAGGGTATATAACATGGCTGCTATTCTCTTTTAAATTCCAGCTATGCAGTGTCCACAAATGGTTAACCTCCCTGGCATTATAATTATTTCCAGATTTAGGGTCTAAAAGCCATGGCATTTTTTTCACAAGCTTTTAAAGGGGAACTTCAGCCTAAACAAACATACTGTCATTTACCCACCCTGTTTTAAAAGAACAGGCAAATGTTTGTGATTCATGGGGGCTGCCATCTTTTTCATGGGGACAGCCATCTTTTGGTTGAAAGGAGGTGACAGGGAGCATGCGACACAGTTCCAACTGTCCTGTGTCCTGATCACCCCTCCCAGCTGCATGCGCTAGGCTTTAAATCTCACATTCAAATGTTTAAAAAAAATTGCAACAAAACAGCACAAGAAGAACAACCACATCAGAAATCCCATCATGCTTTGCACAGCATAAGGGGAAAATGCCCGGGCAGTTTTCTTCTGTGCAGCTAAAAATGAGGCTTCGGTAAGAAAAACAAAGTTCTGATGCTGCAAACCTGTTAAAGAAACACCAAGCCTTTTCAGTGTTGCTGAGTAGATTTTTAGTTTGGAGGTTCACTTTAAACTTTAAAAACAATTAAAGAAAAATTTACTCAAGCACAAGATTATCGCTCTGAGCTGCAGATTTCTGTCCCGAGCCTGACTCGGGGTTACTGCTAAGGAGGTTAATATACTGTTAATAAGAATTCATATCAGACATCAAGAACTCTGTTTATGTCTACTGCTAAATAATGTTTGATGACTATATTGCGCTATTAGATACAAATGTCACTAACCTCTGGATTGAACCTTCTGTCTTTCAGTGGGCATGGGTTGACTTTGGCGTCTCTTGTTGAATTTTTATCTTCATAACCAATAAAGTGATTTTTGAAAAAAAGTGCACCTCCCACCCATAGCAAATTTTTGGTAAAAAAAAATGATATATATATATATAGCTCCTTTTTTGACCCTCCCACACACACCAGTTTTAGGTAGCTTGATGTGCCCCCCAGAATTAGGCACCCCCTAGTATTGGTAGCCAATGGTAACCCCAGGATTAGGTAGTCCCCTAGCATAACTAGCCAGAAGTGCTCTACTAAAGTTAGCCAGAGGTACACCCAGTATTAGGCAGCCTCCCAGTATGGAAAGTCAGAGGTGCACCCAGCAATAGAGAGCCCTCCAACATAGGCAACCCGAGAAATCAAAGTATTATGGAGCCTTCCAGTATGAGTAGTCAGAGGGGCTTCCAGTGCTAGATAGGCTCCCAGTATAAGTAGTCAAAGGGGCCCCCAGTATTAGGTAGCCTCAAATATAGATAACTTATCTCCATTGCGCTGCTCAAATTACTATGCACCTCAAGGGGCCCACTGAGGACTCCATTATGGCCATTGCCTCTGGACCCCCCTGGGTTACGGGTCCCATAGCAGCCGCTATAGCTGCTATGGTGATACCTACGCCACTGCTCATAAGCTACTTGGCCGAGATGAACTTGCAAAAGAGATGTCCATGGATGGTCAAGAGATCCATGTTTTACTCAGAGCATTGAAATCAAAAGCATATTTATGAATGAAAATGTACAGTATTTAGCACAAGTCTTCTCATTCTGTTATGCACTGGAGGATCTTTCAGATACTGTTCATCCATATGTTTCATACATTTGTCAGTGTTGATGTTATGATTACTGTAAGTCCTTATTTTTTACAAAGCTATGAAAAATGCTGATGTTGCATTTGTCAATAATAAAGATGATGTTTTAAAAATTGAAAAAAATAAAAATAAATGTTTTCTTCAATACATCTATATGTAATGCAGAGTATGGTGCATAAGCCAGGCACTAACTACTGCTGAGGGGGTAGGCAGTGAAGGCACCAGCCCAGCCTGAGACACCTAAAGGAAAGGGACAGGCCAATGACAGGAAAAGAGGGTGGAGGAGGCAGGGTTGTTTACATAGTGGGCTCCACCCACCTCCTCACACAGAAGCTACAGCTGGGAAGGACTGACAGCTATTAGTGACCAATGCAAAGGGGTGTTATGCTGGATACACACGGTGCGTTCCCGCACTCGATGCGCCCGTCGATTCGCGTCGACTTGATTGTTTCCGGCATGTCCGATTCGCGTTTCGATGGATCATTAGGTCGATTTGGCATACTTTACATGTAAATCAACCTAACAATCATCGAAATGCGCTTGGAAATGCTTGGAAATAATCGAGTCAGCGCGAATCGACAGGCGCATCGAGTGCGGGAACGCACTGTGTGTATCCAGCATAACAGAGTAGATAAAGGGATGCTCTCTAGAATGATTTTAAAGGGTACTTGAAGTGACAGGTAACATGATGAGATAAACGTGTATGTACAGTTCCACTTCCAAACCTACCTAAAACAAGGCAGTGTTCCTTTTTCATCACCGTAAGGGTTAAAGCAGGAGGATTAGCCATACAATGCCAGGAAAAAAAACACATGTATAAGTAGATAAGTACTTGAACTACTTACATAACACATGTATTGTACTGTCCACGTTTTGATTTCAGTGAACTTTATATAGTAAATGAAGAGAATTCTGTTCCTAGTGGGGACCATGGGCCATATGCAATTCACTTTTCTCCTGATTTTTATCCTAGGAGATAATTAACATCTTCGATTTATATTTATAGTAACTTTTTAGCATTTTGCAATGGAAAAAGTACCAAAAAGTAGATGGAAAAAGTACTATCAAAATTATTTTGAGCATTTTCTTGCTTGCTGGTGGATTAAAAGGCATTTTATTGACAAGTTTAAAAAATATCACCTAGGAGAAAACTCAGGTGAGCGATAGCGATTTGTAGTGGGTTCCAGGCCTAAAGGTGGCCATACATTGGTGGATTTGCCATCAGATCGACCAACAGATAGATCCCTCTCTGATCGAATCTGATCAGAGAGGGATGGTATGGCTGCCTTTACTGCAAACAGATTGTGAATAGGGTTGCCAGGTCGGCTGATGGAGAAAACCGGACAGGGGGTGGAGTTAGGGGCGGAGTCAGAAGCGCACTTTTATGTAGAGTGGGGCTAAGCAATGGGCTTTTTAAAAAATGTTTTTTACAGTATTTATATCGCACTGACATCTTCTGCAGCACATTACAGAGTACATAGCCATGTCACTAACTGTCCTCACCAGTACATGCACATAAGAGACCACTTTTCACCAGTAAATGCACATAATAAGAGACCGCTTTTCACCAGTAAATGCACATAATAAGAGACAGAGCAGAAAACTATTACAAAACTGGAAAACTATGCAAATAATGCAATGCATTTATGGCGTTTTTGCACAGTGAAGTGGTCGATTTTTTGCGGGAAGTTTTAAAAAAAATTTTTTTTTTCCCACCAAAATTTTTTATTGAGAACAATAAAGTGGACATACATAGGCATAAAGTTAAAATATAAATCTGCGCATACATGTATGTACACATTTTGAGCAAATATAACAAATATAACAGTATAACAGTATAAATTGCGTTGTACAATAGTATGAATTCAAGTGTAAAGTATAGTAAGCAGCGGGCTCAGGCGAGATTGAATGAGATTGAAAGTCACGCCTGGACTATACGGAGGGGAGATAGAGCGGAGCCAATGCACACAAAGAGCGGAAATACAACCAGAGAATTATGGGTCACTCACTCACCATATCTCCAGACTCCTGACCTTACCTTGCTTCCTTCGCAGATGCAGAATCGCATTGCAAATGACGTGAGTGACGCACGTCATGCGTGCGTTGGCAACGCAGCGTTGGCGTTGCCGTAGCAACGTCGGGAAGCGCGGGCTCGGGGGCGGTACTTAAGCTGGCGTAACTTACGCCGCGTAAGCTGGCTGGCTGTGCCTTTGACTGACAGCCAGGCAGCGAATCAGCGGTCGCGCAGCGCTGGCGGACGGGTGGCGGCAAGTGGCAAAAGGCATAAAACCGGACATCTTAATTGTCCGGTTTAACATGCCTTTTTGGACAGGACACAGCGGGCAAAAACCGGACTGTCCGGTCTAAAACCGGACACCTGGCAACCCTAATTGTGAATCGATTTTAGCATGAAATCGATTCACCATCTGTGGAGCTGCCTATGCCGCCGCCCCCCCCCCCCCCCCCTGCATACATTACCTGATCCGGCCGGCGCGAGTCCCCCGGTTTCCGCTGTCTTCTTCTTCGCTCTGGGCTCCAGGGCTGCAGCTTCACTGTACTTCCTGTCCGGGGAAGTTTAAACAGTAGAGAGCGCTCTACTGTTTAAACTTCTTGTTGGGACAGGAAGAAGTGAAGCCTGCCGGAGTCCAGCGGAGAAGGAGCAGCGATGACAGCGGGGATACGCGCCAGCCGGATCAGGTAAATAAATGTTTTCTTCAATACATCTATATGTAATGCAGAGTATGGTGCATACGTCATGCACTTACTACTGCTGAGGGGGTAGGCAGTGAAGGCACCAGCCCAGTCTGGTCGTCGGACATTCGAACGTTGGTCGTGGGACATTCGAATGCCGCTATTGACCCACTCCCGACCCGCCGGCGATCGAGCAAAATCTTCTGCACGAACGGATCGACGGGAACGATCGATTTTAGATGGAAATCGATCATTCGGTCAGCGTTTGCGCAATGATTTCACAGCAGATTCGATCACAGTGATCGAATCTGCTGTATATCGCCGGGAAAATCGTTAAGTGTATGGGCCCCTTAAAGAAGTCTTCATTCGCTTAAGACAATAGAAACTTTAAACATAGATAAGACTGTAGGATTCCAGGAAAGTTGTGGTTAGGATTAGGACAATAGATATACAGCATTATACAGTAGATTTATCTTATCAGTTTATTTTCATTTCAAGTTTGCTTGAAAAGAGGTTACAGAGGTAAATCAATTTGACCATTCCAGTGAGGATCTCACCCCTCTTATCACAAGCCTCACTTATCTTGGCTCCACCTCTTAATATGGGGGGAAGTGACAGCATAGGTGTCCAATAAATGTTCACGTTATTTGCAAGTTCTGCAAACTGACTGGGGCCCAACTTTATTTATGGGCAGGGCAACCTCTCTGAGGAGTATTCCTATATATCTTGCCTTCTATCTTCTGCTATGTACCTCCTACTGGGTATGCTGTTATGAGTGTGTGTTGTTAGTATTATTATTGTTTTGGATCATGTTATTGCATGCAGGGGCATTTTTAGGCATAGGCATTCCAGGCCACTGCCTGGAGTGCCGTTGGTCCTAGGGGGGTGCTATGCCACTGATTAAACCCTGCCCCAAAACTAAGTCACGCTTTCCAAATGAAGCCACGACCTCACGGGTGTTTGTGCCTCCTTCTGTCCCCCTTTGTGCCTCCTTCTGTCCCCTTGTGCCACCTTCAGACCCCTGTGCCACCTCTGCCTTCCCGTGCATCCAGAGATGGATTAAGGTGAAATGGTGCCTTAGGCAAGCAATGACTTTGGGCTTACCCTTTTTTGCCAAGATTTGTTGAGCGCTAGCATAAACTGATCCCCTAGAATCTCTCCAGGCCCTACGCACCTGCCTAGGTTGCTTTGTGGATGATCCGTCTCTGTGTGTGTCCCTCTGTGCCTCCCTTTATACCAATGTCCCTAAGACTATAACAAACAGCCTAGGGTAAACATCACTGGAAGTGTGGGGTTACGTACCAATATACAGCAATATATACTGGTAGATGTAGGTATATACAGATATAGGAAGTGTTTCTGGTGCTGAAACTAGGAACATGTAGACTACTTTGGATATCCAATTAATGGGCAGATGGACACGCTAATCCTAAAGCTGAATATTCACCTGATGAACCAGGAAGACAGATCTCAGCGATGTCCCCGAAGATGAGCGTTCCCTGATCCATTTTCCTGTGGGCGGCTACACGCAATGTCACAGGACAGCACATGATGGGCGTGAACAGGAAGTCAATCGCTCATCGGGGATCTTAACCACTTGCCGACCGCCTACTTCATATTGGCGGCGGCAAAGTGGCAGCCCCAGGACCACGTAACGCAGAATGGCGTCGGGTCCTGGGGGAGGGGATTGCGGGCGATCGCGCGCGCATCGCTGGCATTAGGCTCCGCCCACATGTGACGTCAACCCGCCGGCCAATCAGCAGCGCCGGCGGGTTGCAACGTTTTAAACTAGCCTATAGAAAGTGTATAATACGCTTTGTTAGGTAAACAAAGCGTGTTATACACGCTGCCTCCTCGATCGACCACCAGAGAGGAAGGCAGCACTGTAAGTGACACCACACACACACTGATCCTGCCCTCCCTGCACACTGATCGCCCACAGCACCCATCAGACCCCCCCCCTGCCTACCCCCTGACAGCACTGTTTGCACCCAATCACCCCCCTAATCACCTATCAATCACCTCCTGTCACTAACTGTCAACGCTATCTTTTAGATCAGGTCCTAAACTGCCCCCTCATAACACCCTCATAACACCTACCAAGTGCATTGTTTACATCTTTTCTCTCCTCTAAACACCTACTGATCACCCATCAATCACCCCCTGTCACTGCTACCCATCAGATCAGTCCCTAATCTGCCCCTTTTGGGCACCCAATCACCCGCCCACCCCCTCAGATTGCCCTGAGACCCCCTCTGATCAACTTGCCAGTGCATTGCTTGCATATATTCGACCCTGTAATTACCTTCTGATCAACTATCAGTCACCCCGTCACCCCCTGTCACTGCTACCCATTAGATTAGACCCTAATCTGCCCCTTGCGGGCACCCAATCACCCACGGGAACCCTCAGATCGCCCACAGACCCCCCCCGCCAGTGCATTGCTTGCGTATATTCTCCCCTGTAATTACCTACCGATCACCTATCAATCACCCCGTCACCACCTGTCACTGCGGGCTCCTGATCACCCTCCCCCCTGCCCTTAGATCTCCCTCTGATCACTCCACCCTGCCCTAGATCACCCCTCTGCCATTGTGTACATCTAATCTCCTGTCTGTAACGCTTGATTGTGCTTTGATTGGCTCCAATTGTCTCAATTGCCCTGTGACTGACTTAGATTGTCCCGTGATTGTTTTTTGATTGTCCCCCGATTGTTTTTTTGATTGTCCTGTGATTGGCTTCGATTGTGCTGTGATTGGCTTCGATTGTCCCGTGATTGGCTCGATTGTCCCGTGATTGGCTTCGATTGTCCCGTGATTGGCTTCGATTGTCCCGTAATTGGTTTTCGATTGTCTCGTGATTGGCTTCGATTGCCCCGTGATTGGCTTTGATTGCGCTGATTGGCTGTGATTGCCCTCTAATCACTCTTATTGGCTCTAATTGTCTTGTAATTGCCTTGATTGCCCTCTGATTGTCTGTGATTGTTTCTGATTGCCCCCATTGCTGTCTGTTTGCCCTCTGATCACCCCCCCCCCCCCCCGGTCACTATCCTAGTGATCTAAAAACATTGTTTTTAGTATCACTAGTGTTAACAGTTAGGCCAGTTAGCTAGGCCCCTGTGTTAGTGTCAGTTAGCGCTCAGCCCACCGCACCAGTCACTAATTAGTCGCTGATTAGCGTCATCACTGTCGCTAATCAGCATTGGTACTATATAGTATATGTAAGTGATCATTACTGATCGCACACAGATCTATATTGGGGTCACTAGGATCCACTAAAAACGCAGTGTTTGCCGATCAGGCCTGATCGTTCGCCTGCACTTGCGTTCAGCCCGCCCCACCGCAGTGACAGAAATTTTTTTTCTGATCACTGCAAAAAACACTGTACAATAGCTGTGGCACTGTAAAGATCAGTTTTGATTTTTTTTTTCAAAACTCAGTGACCACAGCTTTCTGCTCCGCAAGTACTCCCTTTTGCTAGGTAGGTGCTCTTTTTCCTGGGTAGTCTCAGAGGAATACCCCCTAAATTTAGCAGCCCACCATGGCAAGAAAGGGGTATTCCGATGATGAGGTTCTCAGGTACATGGCCCAGTCGGATGAGGACGATTGGGACGTCTCATCCGACGAATCTTCTGGGTCAGAGTACGAACCTGTGGACAGCAGTGGCTCGCTGACCGATAGCGATAACGAGGTTGAGGTCCCGGCTAGAGCCAGGCGTACCACACACCATGTCACTGGACCGCAGGTGGCACAGGATCTGCCTCAAGGGCAGCAGAGTGGTGCTAGCGCTGGTCTGAGGTTTCATGGTGAGGCATACACCAGCAGCGCAGCATCTCCTGGACCTAGCACCAGTACTTCCGTAGACCCTGGTGAAGCAGTGAGCACCAGAAGGGAAGTTGAAACTGGTTCGGTGGCACGTGCATTAACCACTTAATGTTTACAGTACAGTATATCTACTCCCCTAAAAAACTTAATCTAAGCCTCAGGAGAGTAGATATTTGTAACTCTGCTACAATCGCTGCTGTGCGTGCTCTCACGTGCTCACGCACTAGTTCTTACTGCTACATGTTAGCCCGGAGATCAATGAATGGGAATGCAGTTCCCATTCATTTTTCTAGTTCCCCGTGTCCATGATCACACATCAATTAGATGCCTGCGGTCATTTGTAAACACTGAAACTTACACTTACACGCATTAGTTCCTGTTTGTGTACTAAAAGCATGCGCAGGAAGCTAATAACTGAGGATATCTTGTGGCCAAAAAGTAAAATTACACCTACAATCATTTTCTTTAATAAAGAGACCTGCACATAATTTAAAATTAACCCCTTACCTCCCACTCTCTCCCATAAATGCCCAAATAAAACTTTGGCATTTAGAAAAAATAATAGAATAAAGTAAAAAAAAAAAAAAAACCACATAAATACTTACCTTAGGGACTGAACTTTTTTTACATGTATGTCAGGAGGGTATATTACTGTTATTTCTTTAAATTATGGGCTTGTAAATAGTGACAGACGCAAAAATTAAAACCTGCACCTTTATTTCCAAATAAAATATTGGCGCCATACATTGTGATAGCAAGATAATTTAAATGGTGTAATAACCAGGACAAATGGGCAAATAAAATACGTGGGTTTTAATTATGGAAGCATGTATTATTTTAAAACTGTAATGGCTGAAAACTGAAATAATGATTTTTTAAAATTTTTTTCTTAATATTCCCATTAAAATGCATTAGAAAAAAAATAATTTTTAGCAAAAAGGTACCACCCAAGGAAAGCCTAATTAGTGGCAGAAAAAACAAGATACAGATCATTTTGTTGTGATAAGTAGTGGTAATGTTATTGGCAAATGATTGGGAGGAGCGCTGAAATGTGAACATTTCTCTGGTCCATAAGGTAAAAATACACTCAGGGCTTAAGTGGTTAAGACCCGAGTCGCAGCAACCAAGAAAACGGGCCCGTACTACCCATAGTCTTCCAGAGGTGCTGGCAAATCCCAATTGGCAATCCCCTGGTTCCGCCGCACCCGTACTGCCCCCTTTCACCGCCCAGTCTGGAGTCCAGGTGGAGACAGATAATCTAGGAACGGCCCTAGACTTTTTTCATCTGTTCTTCACCGAGGATCTCTACGACTTAATTGTGGCTGAGACCAACCGTTATGCCACACAATACATCACCGACAACCCGGATAAGTACTATGCCCAGGCTTACCGGTGGAAACCACTCCAAGTTTCCTAACTTAAAACTTTTTTGGGCCTTCTCCTTAACATGGGTCTAGTCAAATTGAATGTATTGCGGTCTTATTGGTCTACGCGCCTAATATATCACCTGCCCATGTTCTCTGCTGTCATGTCCAGGACACGATTTGAGATGATCCTGCGCTTCCTGCACTTCAATGACAACACAACCTGTCATCAAAGTGACCACCATGCTTATGACCGGCTCCACAAAATTCGGCCCCTCATAGACCACATGTCGTCAAAATTTGCAGATGCTTATACCCCTGAACAGAACAGCACATCTGTGTAGACGAGTCCCTCATACATTTTACCGGGCGCCTTGGCATCAAATAGTACATCCCAAGCAAGCGCGCCCAGTATGGGGTGAAACTGTATAAGCTCTGCGAAAGGGCCACAGGCTATACTTATGGTTTTAGTGTCTATGAGGGAAAAGACTCAAAATTGGAGCCGGTCGGATGCCCTGACTACCTGGGGAGCAGTGGCAAGATTGTGTGGGACTTAGTGTCACCTTTGTTCCAGGAGGGGTACCATCTTTATGTGGACAACTTCTACACAAGTGTGGCCCTCTATCAGCATGTAAAGATAGAAGGCATCCTCTGCTGTGGCACCGTGCGGCCTGCACGGGGGGAGAGGGCTGCCTTGTGTACAGATGACCTGCTCGCGGTGAAATGGAAGGACAAGAGGGAGGTTTACCTTCTGTCCACCATTCACACAGACACGACAGTCCAAATTCAACGGGCAACTGAGGTCACTGAAAAACCCCTCGCCGTCCATGACTATAATGCTTACATGGGAGGGGTGGACTTCAATGACCAGATGTTAGGACCCTATTTAGTTTCCCGCAAAACCAGACGCTGGTATAAAAAAGTGTCTGTTTATCTAATTCAATTGGGTATTTACAACAGCTTCGTTCTCTACAGTAAGGCTGGGAGAACTGGAGCGTTCCTTAAATTCCAGGAAGACATCGTTATGGAACTCCTGTATCCAAGAGGTGCCGTGGCCCAACCCCAAAATGCAGTTAGCCGGCTGCATGAAAGGCACTATGCCTTTCCCATTCCGAGTGCCCCAAATCAACGCACCCCAAGAAAACGTTGTCGTGTCTGCAGCAGGGCTGGAACAAGGCGTGACACCTCTGTTTACTGTCCCATGTGTCCTGACCAGCCTGGCCTATGCCCAGGGGAGTGTTTTCAGAGGTATCATGAGCAGATACACTTTTAGAGAGTAGGGAACTCCAGACATAGCAGTAGGCACACAAGGGTCTCTGTGCTATTTTACACTGGCGTGATGCGTTAGAGAAAATTGCCTAGCGAAAGTCACACTTTGCAGTCCCCCCCTACGCCGGAAGTGCTTGACTTAACGCTAGTGCATGCCTACGTTACTGCATGGCTTCTGCGGCAATTTGGGTCGGCCCGGAAGTCATGTTAGTCTACAGCGACGTAGTTACTTACTAGGCCGAATGCGATTACTGTCGAATGCTACTCTAGCGGTATTCCCTGAAGGTCTGTTTGGGGCGATGCGGTGCGCGCGACCCACCGGATACGCCAATATGCAGTGTGAACCCAGACATCAGGTTTCCAGAGACCCTAATACACAGTGCTGCCAGAAACCTCTCCTTTCACTTGGGACAAAGTGCATAATGTACTTCGCCACATCTCTGTGCGATTTGCAATTTGCACATTGTCCCATGGGGGACGAGAGGGTTGTCCTCAGAAAGGTAAGAGAGAAAAAAAACAAAAAAAAAACAGGTAAGCAAAAAAGTTAATGTTTGGTTCCCAATGTTAATGTTTGGGGTAAAAATGTTCATTAAAGTTTATAAAAGTTGATGTTAATGAAGTTATTGCTTTGCTGCTTGCTTGTT
This sequence comes from Hyperolius riggenbachi, assembly GCF_040937935.1. Taxonomy (NCBI): domain Eukaryota; kingdom Metazoa; phylum Chordata; class Amphibia; order Anura; family Hyperoliidae; genus Hyperolius; species Hyperolius riggenbachi. The sequence continues at coordinate 370,899,472 of NC_090650.1, forward strand.
TTTTTGTGTGTGTGTTTTTCTCTTTTTTTCCATCCTTTACCCTTCCAGGTGGACCGACCGACCAACCAGCTGCAGCACTGATGGTGCATCCTGACAGAAGCATTGTGTGTCTGTCAGATTACACACAAGTCGGTGCATGCAGCGCTGCAGGACGAGATTTCTCCTCCGCAGTAAAAAAAGATACGTTTGCCGAGGCATATGAGCTGAGGGGTGGTGTTGGAGCTCCTATGCTTTGGCAAGCACTTTGTATCAAAAAAAGAACTCTAGCAATGATTTGTTCATCCACATCGATCAGTGTGAATGGATAAATCGGCTTTGCCAGGGCATACGAGCTGAGTGGGTGGACGTTTTTGGGTGGCAGCTCCTATGTCCTGGCAGACGCCTTCCCCTCTTTTTTTCCCACATTTTTTTGGCAGATATTTTTTCATCCACATTGATTGATTGATTGATTGATTGACTGTAATTTTTCCTTTCAGTCCAGAGTGCATTACCCGTATACCCAATATAAGGAGTATAGCAGAAACTCCTAATACTGGCCATACATGTAATGATTGCAGAGACCCTAAAATGCCAGGACAGACCCCACGAATGATGCCATTTTGGAAAGAGGACACCCCAAAGTATTCCGTGAGGTGCATGGTGAGTTCATAGAATATTTTATTTTTTGTCACAAGTTAGCAGAAATTGTTGTATGTTTTTTTCATAAAATGTAATTTACCGCTCACTTATGACAAAAAATAAAATTTTCTATGAACTTACCATGCCCCTCATGGAATACCTTGGAGTGTCTTCTTTCCAAAATGGGGTCATTTGTGGGGTTTGTTCACAGTCCTGGCATGTGTGTGTGTGGGGGGGGGGTGCTAAATTGTGAGCACCCTTGTAGAGCCTAAGGTGCTCATTGGACTTTGGGCCCCTTTGCGCAACTAGGCTGCTAAAAAAGTGTCACACATGCGGTATTGCCATACTCAGGAGAAGTAGTATAATGTGTTTTGGGGTGTATTTTTACACATACCCATGCTGGGTGGGAGAAATAGCTCTGTAAGTGGACAATTATGTGTAAAAAAATCAAAAAATTCTCATTTACAGAGCTATTTCTACCACCCAGTATGGGTATGTGTAAAAATACACCGCAAAACAAATTATACTACTTCTCCTGAGTACGGCGATACCTCATGTGTGGCACTTTTTTGCACCCTAACTGCGCTAAGGGGCCCAAAGTCCAATGAGTACCTTTAAGATTTCACAGGTCATTTTGCGACATTTGGTTTCAAGACTACTCCTCACGGTTTAGGGCCCCTAAAATGCCAGGGCAGTATAGGAACCCCACAAGTGACCCCATTTTAGAAAGAAGACCCCCCAAGGTATTCCGTTAGGAGTATGGTGAGTTCATAGAAGATTTTATTTATTTGTCACAAGTTAGCGGAAATTGATTTTAATTGTTTTTTTTTCACAAAGTGTCATTTTCCGCTAACTTGTGACAAAAAATAAAATCTTCTATGAACTCCCCATACTCCTAACTGAATACCTTGGGGTGTCTTCTTTCTAAAAAGCGGTCACTTGTGGGGTTCCTATACTGCCCTGGCATTTTAGGGGCCCTAAACCGTGAGGAGTAGTCTTGAAACCAAATGTCGCAAAATGACCTGTGAAATCCTAAAGGTACTCATTGGACTTTGGGCCCCTTAGCGCAGTTAGGGTGCAAAAAAGTGCCACACATGAGGTATCGCCATACTCAAGAGAAGTAGTATAATTTGTTTTGCGGTGTATTTTTACACATACCCATGCTGGGTGGGAGAAATATATCTGTAAATGGACAATTGTGTGTAAAAAAATTAAAAAATTGTGATTTACAGAGATATTTCTCCCACCCAGCATGGGTATGTGTAAAAATACACCCCAAAACATATTATACTACTTCTCCTGAGTATGGCGATACCACATGTGTGGCACTTTTTGGCACCCTAACTGCGCTAAGGGGCCCAAAGTCCAATCCAATGAGTACCTTTAGGATTTCACAGGTCATTTTGCGAAATTTGGTTTCAAGACTACTCCTCACGGTTTAGGGCCCCTAAAATGCCAGGGCAGTATAGGAACCCCACAAGTGACCCCATTTTAGAAAGAAGACACCCCAAGGTATTTAGTTGGGAGTATGGTGAGTTCATAGAAGATTTTATTTTTTGTCACAAGTTAGCGGAAAATGACACTTTGTGAAAAAAACAATTAAAATCAATTTCCGCTAACTTGTGACAAAAAAATAAAATCTTCTATGAACTCACCATACTCCTAACTGAATACCTTGGGGTGTCTTCTTTCTAAAATGGGGTCACTTGTGGTGTTCCTATACTGCCCTGGGATTTTAGGGGCCCTAAACTGTGAGGAGTAGTCTTGAAACCAAATGTCGCAAAATGACCTGTGAAATCCTAAAGGTACTCATTGGACTTTGGGCCCCTTAGCGCAGTTAGGGTGCAAAAAAGTGCCACACATGAGATATCGCCGTACTCAGGAGAAGTAGTATAATTTGTTTTGTGGTGTATTTTTACACATACCCATGCTGGGTGGTAGAAATATCTCTGTAAATGGACAATTGTGTGTAAAAAAAAATCAAAAAATTGTCATTTACAGAGATATTTCTCCCACCCAGCATGGGTATGTGTAAAAATACACCCCAAAACACATTATACTACTTCTCCTGAGTACGGCGATACCACATGTGTGGCACTTTTTTGCACCCTAACTGCGCTAAGGGGCCCTAAGTCTAATGAGCACCTTTAGGCTTTACAGGGGTGCTTACAATTTAGCACCCCCCAAAATGCCAGGACATTAAACACACCCCACAAATGACCCCATTTTGGAAAGTAGACACTTCAAGGTATTCAGAGAGGAGCAAAGTGAGTCCGTGGCAGATTTCATTTTTTTTGTCGCAAGTTAGAAGAAATGGAAACTTTTTTTTTCCTTTTTTTTGTCACAAAGTGTCATTTTCCGCTAACTTGTGACAAAAAATAAAATCTTCTATGAACTCACCATGCCTCTCAGTGAATACTTTGAGATATCTTCTTTCCAAAATGGGGTCATTTGGGGGGTATTTATACTATCCTGGAATTTTAGCACCTCATAAAACATGACAGGTGGTTAGAAAAGGCAGAGATGCTTTAAAATGGGAAAATTCACTTTTTGCACCATAGGTTGTAAACGCTATAACTTTTACCCAATCCAATAAATATACACTGAATGTTTTTTTTTTTTATCAAAGACATGTAGCAGAATAACTTTTGCGCTCAAATGTATAGGAAATTTTACTTTATTTGAAAACTGTCAGCACAGAAAGTTAAAAAAGTCATTTTTTGGACAAAATTCATGTCTTTTTTGATGACCATAATAAAAAGTAAAAATCACAGCAGCAATCAAATAGCACCAAAAGAAAGCTGTATTAGTGACAAGAAAAGGAGGTAACATTCATTTAGGTGGTAGGTTGTATGACCGAGCAATAAACCGTGAAAGCTGCAGTGGTCTGAATGGAAAAAAAGGCTCTGGTCCTTAAGGGGTTTTATGACTGCAGTCTTTAAGTGGTTAACTGCTTCCGGACCAGCACAGTTGAAATCTACGTCCTGCTAGTTGGCTGCTGCGCTCTATCCCCACCGCAAACTCACTCACTCTGCCATCAATATGATAGCAGAGGTCTGTGAGCCGGTCAGGAGCGAATTTCATTGGCTCCTGACTGCATGATCACTGTGAGCCATTTACGTTGGCTTACATTGATTGACAAGGTCAGGAGCCAATGAAAGTGGCTCCTGACCGGGGCACACAGTTCTGCCGTCACTATGAGAGGGGCCTGCAGGGTGGAGGAGTGGCATGACCAGCGGGAGCGGTGGGTATGTGGGGTGATTTGTTGGGAACCGTTGTTTTGCAGTACCAACAAAGGGCCAGAGAATGTTGGTACGCAAGGGGTTAAAGATTCAATCACCATGATGGTCATTATCGTCGAACGTCACCAAACGTACCCAGGTCGCAAGATCGCGGAAACGATCACTCGAGGCTTAAAAAAATCAGCAGTCATCGAACAATTGCACAGTGATACCCACTGTGCAATTTTCCGACGACTGCTGATTTTTTGTAAGCCACGATTGATCGTTTCCGTGATTTTGCAACCTGGGTACATTTGGCGGGCCTTAATACTGGTGGGCTGCTGTGAAGTCATTTTTCATCTTGGTGCTGTAAATACCTTTTGTTCATGTTTCCTATTATCTCTTAAAAAACACCGTAAAAACCCGCTATCTGTCATCCACTACAAACAGAAGTCTGTAGTTGAGCAGTATACTTTGCCCACATAAGGTAAAAGCAAAACCAGATTTACCAGAAGTGTTTGTACTGCGCCGTTCAGTGCCAGTACTTCATCATTGTAAATATCATAGAAATATCACTCGGGAGTTCCCAGAAACAGCATTCTGAATTGCTGTAAGAACACCAGGAAATGGAATAAAGTCTAAATATCGCTAAAGCTGTGTTATCTAGGATTCATTATGTAAAGAGGATTGTAAAGTATGGGAGGAGGGAACTGATGGTACTAGGAGGAACTGTCCTCGGTAAAACGCTCATTGTTCCTGCTGGTCTGCAAATAACAGCTTCATCCACCAGCGCAAGACACAGAAGAGAAACAGTCCGGTAATTGTATTCCATCTTCTTTAATGCATGCCGGGCATCGTCTTCTGCTGCCGATAAATCCTCGTACTGCTCCTAGTACTAAATACTTAAAGGGAATCTGAAGTGAAAATAAACTTACGAGGTAATGATTTGTACATGTAGTACAGCTAAGAAATAGAACATTAGTAGCAAAGAACAGTCTCATTGTTTCCAGAGCAGGAAGAATTAAGAAACTTCAGTTGTTATTTATGTAAAACAGCTTCTCTAAGCTCTTCGACACAACTTGGATCAGAGATGGTCTTATTTTCTGAAGCACTTAAACATCAAAGAAACAGTGAGAGGAAGCTGCAGATAAGGTTTTACTGCAGGGGAGTTCATAGGGTCATTAGCTTTGCTCTGTTTCATAGTTTAAAATATAGAGTGTGGTTTGGAATTGCAAATATGACAGAATGATGCAATGTTATAAACAAAAAAGCTATTTAACTGAAAATAAAAGTACGAGACTCCTTTCTATGCAACTAATGTTTTATTAATTATCTGTACTACAAATACAATTCATTATATCATAAGTTTTTTTCTGCTTCAGTGACACTTTAAAGGGTTATCTTAGAAAATTATTGCTTTAGTGATGGAAAAGTGAAGAGAGGGGTTTGATCTGTTTGAGGCTTTTATTGCTGTCTGTGTCCCTATTTTAGAAAATGTTCCTTTTCCACCTCTTGACCTGACCTGAAGCTCATGTCCTGTTCCTGGAACCATTAGGCAGCGCCGGGCCGCCCATGAGGCGGGTGAGGCAGGCTCCTCAGACGGCAGAAGTGTGGGGGGGGGATGCCTGCCTGGCCGTGGGTGGGGGGTGGTGCCGAGCTGGAGGGGGTAGCAGCCAGGAAGGGGGAACAGCGGGCATAGCTGTGGCGAGGGGGTCAGACCCCCCTCCCTCACTTGGGGCTCCCCATCCACACTCCCCCTCCAGTTATTTTTGCTAAATTTAATTAAGCCGGCAGCAAGCGGGTAACAATTACCTTACTTCCTTACTTGCGTTCCACCGCTCTCCGCATCACTTCCTGCAATGTCGCCCACTGACAACTTTTTTACAAGTTTGCCTCAGGTGGAAAAAAAGTCTAGAAGCAGCCCTGCCATTAGGGATCATGTAAAAACCACAGAGATCCCAGGAATAGGAAAGTGGAGAATGTCTTTCCACTAGGGATTCGGACAGCAGTAAGAGAACCCAAAATATATTCTACCGGTAACTCCTCTCAGCACTATCCAGATTTCTTTACCATGTTGTAGTGCTGTGGGGCATATTATAGAGGCAAAAGATTTTTTTGTAAGTACTCAGAAATGATCTTTCATTGATTTGGGCACAATACAGCGGATAGCAAACACCACAATCTGCTTACAAACTTTGCACAGTCAGACCAGCAGCTGAGCAGAGTCGGCCAGTTTGTACAGTTTGAACTAATGATGCTTATGAATGAGAAATGTTACTAAAGTTACACAAAGATTACGTGATCAGTAGCATATGACTAGCATATATGTGTGGCATGCTTTTTCTACACTACATGGATTAACACCTTAAAGTGTGACTCCACTGTCATAAAAAATTGCTACTCAAGCCATTTTGTAAATTAATATCGTAAAAAATTCCCTATGCATGTCAACGTGCAATTACCTAGGATTTCCTGAAGTTCAAAGCTCACTTTTTTGACAGCCATGATAATACTGTATACAGTATTTGGTTTCCAGTAGTCACCTAATACATGACTAATATGCCAGACAGGACAGGAAGGATGTGAATTGATTTGAATTGTCTGCACCTCTGTTTTACTAATGCCTGGTACACACTTTTTTTTTCAATCCGGAGGAATAGATATAGTCAAGAGAAGGGAGAGAGGTTCCTATGATCTTCTCTGTGGATTTGATGACCCTCTTTAGCTTGTGCTTATCCCTTCCAGAGGCGTTTGCTGCCGAACAATGATGGAAGGGCATAGAATCGAGTCTATAGTGGCAGACAGTGGCGTAGCTAGAGATCATGGGGGCCCCTGGGCAAAACTTTCATGGGGTCCTCAGATGTAGGCACTCTTGAGAAATGTCACATACCCCTACCCTATGGATAGAAGTTAACCTCCTTGCCGGTCCAATTCCGCCGGCAAGGGGGCAGCGCAGCACTATTTTCTTTTTTTTTTCAAATCATGTAGCGAGCCCAGGGCTCGCTTCATGATAGCTGCTGAGCGGCGGCATCCCCCCACCCACTCTGATCGCCGGAGGCGATCAGAGTAAGCAGGAAATCCCGTTCAGAATGGGATTTCCTGCAGGGCTTCCCCGGTCGCCATGGCGACGAGGCGGGATGACGTCACGGACGTCATGGACATCGGGATGTCAGAGGGAATCCCGATCCACCCCTCAGCGCTGCCTGGCACTGATAGGCCAGGCTGCGCAGGGGTCTGGGGGGGGGGGGGGGCGGCTCGGCGCGGCGTTTTGTTCTATAGGCAAATTGCTGAGGGTTTGTCAGTTCCTTGGTGGTGAGTTTCAGGTGGGACTGGATCAGCTTTTCAAAGATCTTTATAACATTTGATGTAAGAGTGATTGGTCTGAAGTTATTGAGATCTGCAGCACCTGGATTCTTAGGGACCAGAATTATAGTGGACCTTTTCAGACAAGATGGGACCTTGCACTCCGTTAGGTATTTTGTGAGCAGGGTGGAGAGAACAGGGGCCCTCTGGTCAGCTCAGGTTTTTAGGCAGAGGGATGATATCCCATCCAGGTCGGGGGCCTTCCTGGGATCAAGTTTGCGAAGAAGTTAGTATCTCGCCCTCGTCTACTGTCAGTAGAGTGGGGGGGGCCTCAGGTGTTTTGGATTATGGGGGACGGGCGTGTTTTGGTGCTGGGCGGGGGCTTGGCCAGGATACAGTAGAAGTGGGGGCATAACGTAGAGCTCAGTCTGAACTTTATAACATGCACATTAGTTTTCATAGCATGAAGATTGCGATGGAAGTGTGGTTGAAAAATAAATGAAAATAATATATATATATTAGTATAAAACACCCGCCCATTAACAGGCACTAGGCCAGCAGGTGCATGCCTGCGACCTCGCGCATATTGACCGCAAAGCCTCCTCAAACGCATGCAAGGGCAAGATGCTTGCGCACGGCCAAGATCAGCACGTGTGCACTCCTGTGACTGCTGCGCAAAGTCCGCCTGCGTGCCACAAATGCGCGCCAGGATCAGCGGACACATGGAAATGATTATATAGGATATATTCACAAGAAAAAGCAGAAAGAGACTAAACTACAGTGACTAGACAATATTTAGTCTAGTAAACACTAGTAACGTCAATCTAGTAGAATGAGGAATCTCTGTTATTTGGCACTTGTGTGGTGTGATAAGCTAGAATTTCTCATAGTAGTAATTTCGCAGCAAAATTCAAAATCAGGATGTGAAATTGGAATGTGAAATGTCAAACTATTTTGAAATGTATTTTGCACATCATTGTAATTATGGTGCTTAATTTTGTAATCAATCATAATTTTGCAAAAATATAGCTTTTGAATGCCCATAGACTTCAGTGCATTTGTATGAAAAGGCAAAAAATGTGTTTCCTCATTCCCATAGATTCCCATGGACTTCAATGCATTACTGCAAAAATGAAAATTGTGATACCTCGTGCCCACACAAAATTTGCATAACTTGAAATTAAGATCACCCATGAAATTTTAATCATGATCAGAATTGTAATTGCAATTAGTCTGTGAAACTTCACAAAAGAGGGATTTCCCATTAAGACCATCATCCACAATGTGGCAACCTAGACAGGGGCCTGGGGCCTAGTGAGCTTCAGGAGGTCCAACTGACTTTTTCTCTATCCTGTCTCTTACCTCGGATTGCCAAAAGGACCATCAGAATGAGCGAAAGCTACTACTTTGCTTCAGGTCCTATTTCATCTTAATCAATCATTGATTATTATACTACTTATGGGGATTGGGTGACGTCAAATTATTGTAGTTTCTGGGTGCTTGAGAGTTACTATTAGAAATAACACCAACTACTGTGCTATACCCATACTATAAACTCTGTAATAATGTTATATACAATCATTTAAAGCAAGTGAAAACAAAGACAAACTTACAGAGGAACATAATGTACAGTGAAAATAATGTAATAAAAAGTGCTTAATTTTTACAATTATATATAAATGATTTAGTCAGTGTTTGTCCATTGTAAAATCTTTCCTCTCCCTAATTTACTTTCTGACATTTATCACATGGTGACATTTTTACTGCTGGCAGGTGATGTCACTGGAAGGAAATGGCTGCTTGCTTTTTTGACAGTTTGAAACAGCTGTTATTTCCCACAATGCAACAAGGCTCCCACTGTGTGATGTCAGTACCTCAGTGCTGTGAGACGCTGACATCACACCGTGGTAGAGGTTTCAACACAAAATCAGCCATACTGAGCCCCCTGATGATCCGTTTGTGAAAAGGAAAAGATTTCTCATTGGAAAGGGGGTATCAGCTACTGATTGGGTTGAAGTTCAATTCTTGGTTATGGTTTCTCTTTAACCTACCTGGCAGTAACCCCGAACGTAGTCCGGGGTAAGCCGCGCAGGAGGTTTTCTCAGGCCCTGCTTGGCCGATTTGCACAATTTTTTTTTTGCTGCACGCAGCTAGCACTTTGCTAGCTGTGTGAGCACACCGATCGCCGCCGCTCCGCGCCGATTTGTCGCTATCTGCTGTGCCGTGCCGCCCCCCCCCTAGAATCCTTGCGCAGCCTGGTCTATCAGCGCCAGGCAGCGCTGAGGGGTGGATCGGGACTCCCGATGACGTCACGACGTCGATGATGTCATCCCGCCCCATCGCCATGGCTTGTGTGTACTGAGGAGGCGTGGGAACTCGTGATACAGCTGTCGACACTGTCGGTTTTATAAGTTGTAACTTATCGTGTTCTAATAAAGTGCCATTTATATCGAGTGCCAGAATCCATCTCTTCTTTATGTGGATACCTATGTAAAGGGAAGGCTCTGGATACCATAGAACCTTCCTGGTCCTCAGTCCTTCTCATCCTTTCTGCATTGTCCCAGGTTGAAGTTACTTGCTCTTCTAGGTCTTCGGCACTCTTTGGCAGCCTTCGGAAATTCTCACATCCCTAAGTAGTTCCAAAGAAGAGCACACCCGTACTGCACATGCTTGAGTCCAGGCTGCGCATGCTCAGCATGGGTTCACTCATCTTTGGAAGTACTTGGGGATGCAAGTATTTCTGAAGGCTGCCAAGGAGTGCCAAAGACCTAGAAGAACAAGTCACTTCAACTGGGGACGATGCAGGAACGACGGGATGGACCCAGGACCAGAAAGGCTCTATAGTATCCAGAGCCTTCCCTCTACATAGCTATGTATGAAAACTGAGGTGAATTAGGTTTGTGAATAGGTTGTTCAATCTTAGTTAAATGGCAGGCAATAAACTTTCAGTGTAACAAACTTCAAGAAATTAGGGTTATAGAGTTTATTGGGTAGAAATCATACCAGGATCATCACCAGGTTCAGATGATGGAGCTGGGACAGGATTAGCAAAAGTGGATGTCAGTTGCTTGAGAGTGCTGGCCATTATTTCAGCAGTTCGTTGTAAGGTTTTAAAATACTGTTATCTGTGACTGCCGCACATATTTTACTGAACTATCTGAGAAGAAGCAGGTTGTAGCTAAAGCCCCATACACACACTCAACAGCGGTCTTTTATGCAACAGAATTATCAAACAACTTTTGTTGGGAAACAAGTTGAAACAACCAAAAAAAATTGTTTGCTATTCACACAACTGATAAGTCTGATAAGACATCAACCTAACAGTTGGATTGACGTCTTTTCAGTCTTATCAGCTGTTTGAAGTTTGAACAATAGCAAACAATTTTTTTTAGTTGTTACAACTTGTTTCACAATAAAAGCTTTTGATAATTCTGCTGTATAAAAGACCGCTGTTGAGCATGTGTATGGGGCTAAGAGGGGCTTTACACACAAGGTTGTGAAAAGCAGGGGTTTACAAATGGCCGAATGCCCGCTTCATTCTCCCTTGCCCATACCTGAAAGAATTTAAAACCTAATACACATCAGCAACAAAAAATAGAAAGCCCACCATCAGTGGCATAGCTAAGGAGCTGTGGGCCCCGATGCAAGTTTTACATTGGGGCACCCCAAGCACTCTATACATAACAATTGATACGGCGCACCAAAACCTGCCATTGGCAACTACAGTGTCAGGTGCAAGAAGAGGATGGGTAACAGTTTGTTAATGATTATCACTATTCAAAGTATCTATAGAAGTGATTATTATGAGCACAGGACCAGTACAGAGCTAAAACTGTAGTTGAGGGAGGGCCCTTCGGGGCCCCTCTGGCCCAAGGGCCCCGATGCAGTCGCAACCTCTGCAACCCCTATTGCTACGCCCCTGCCCACCATTAATTTCTCTTGCCAGGTGACTGTTTCAGCAAATGACAGTAATATGTACCCATCTGGCCATTGTCATTGTCCAGAAACACCTAAACACCATATAAACATGGGGATGATGAAAGATAACAGCAACATTCCAGCATTGTATTTTGTTTTGATACATTGACTATTAATGTAGCCACAATAAAGGGACTTGTCACACATTCTTGTGCATACCTTATATGGATGGATGTTCACACACAACTTTCTGGAAATGAAGAACATTTCATGCTCTTTACTGTAAGCTTTATACATTGTTGTGTTTCATGGTTGTTGTTGGCACGTTTTCTAAACCGTGGTTGATATTGCTCTCTGTCAGTTGTATTCAGTTATTTTGATACATGTATGTATGGGCCCTATTGAACTGGCTGCTTTCCTACTCAATAGGCTAATTTATCAGTTCTCTGAGGAAGTCAGTTCTAATTGGCGAATCACGATAAGTCAGTGGCAGGGTGGACAGCGGAGCCTACTCTACTTCCTGATAGGGATCAGCCCAGCACTTTCCTCACACTACTGCCTTGTGACAGTACCTACTTCAGTCTATTCTACTGATCACTCTTCACTCATTCACTGTCTATTTTCACGTTTGGGTTTCTTTGCTATTTCTATTTCCCTACCTGGATTATCTATCTCTAGCAGCACTTAGCACTTTATTCCATTCTGTTTCCTGACAAGTTGCAATCCTTATGGTCCTTACTTGGACAATTGATTTGCACTATTTTCTTGAAGTTCTATGTATATTGTACTTTATTGCTCAATTGTTTATTAAGAAATTGATAATTGCACATTGGATTCATCACCTTTTCCTGTCCAGGTTGCTCAACTGCTATTATTGTTTAATTTATTAATATAAATTTATATACACCCTGCCCTAATGGTTCTATGGATGTTTTTAAGGGGTCCATACACTTACCGATTTTCCCGCCGATTTACAGCTATGAAATCGTTACGCAAACGCTGACTGAACGATTGATTTCTGTCCGAAATTGGTCATTCCCGTCGATTCCCGTCGTTCCTGTATGTGCGAAAGAGTTTGCTCGATCGCCGGCGGGTCGAGAGTGCGTAGATAGTGGCGTTCGAATGCCTGATAACCGACACAATGCAGCGGCAATACATTACCTGTTCCGCCGACGCGTGTCCTCGCTGTCATCGCTGCTCCTTCTACGCTGGCCTCCGAGTCCGGCAGGCTTCACTTCTTCCTGTCCCGGCAGGAAGTTTAAACAGTAGAGCGCCCTCTACTGTTTAAACTTCCACGGATAGGAAGTTCAGTGAAGCTGAAGCAGAGCGCGGAGAAGAAGACAGCGGAGACCGGGGGACTCGCACCGGCCGGATCAGGTAATGTATGCGGGAGGGCGGCGGCGGCAGCTCCACAGATTGTGATCGGTTTCATGCTGAAATCGATTCACAATCTGTTTGCAGTAAAGGCAGCCATATGATCCCTCTCTGATCAGATTCGATCAGAGAGGGATCTATCTGTTGGTCGATCTGATGGCAAATCGACCAGTGTACGGCCACCTTTAGATGTTTTTAATCAAGCTACTCAATAAAGGATTCAACTATTGTTTACATTATTTCCTGATCTGATGCAGTTTTTTTAGGCTATTCTATTGTTTGAGTAGTAATTTATCAAGAAAGACAGATAGAGAGAATACTGAAGTTGCTCAAAAGCAACCAACCAGACTTCAGATGTAAAATGAAACAAGGAGATTGACTGATTGCTCTGGGCAAGTGGGCAACTACTCCACTTTTGCCAAGACAGTGTGTGAAGGCTGGGCAAAATATAGCTTGAAGTGACATATATTTTGGATGTGCTCTATCTAGTGTGATTGCATTTTAGGTTCACTTTAAAAAGTAAACAAGTAGTTCTCAGTTAATGAACAAGAGTGGGACCGTAAGTTCATTCTTAACCTGAATTGGTTCTTAAGTCGAAGAACTGCCATCTCTGTCCCCTGTACCTCCTCTATGGTCACTGTGCCTTCTGTGTTACCTTCTGTGTCACCCCTGTCCCCTCACTGCACTGCAGCAAAGTTTAAAAAAACACTTTTTCTTCAAATTTTTTTAAACTAATATTCTCGAAAACTACTAAGCCTTTTTTAAAAAATATATATATATATTTTCCTTGTTCCAACAAAATCAAATTTCACATTTTCAGGCTGTTCGTATGAGGAGGGGTCCTTTGTCAGTTGGGTGTTTGTAATTTGGGGAAATTGTACTGTATGTAAACACTTGCCTGAGGCAGGAAACCAGTAAACAGTAAATTCAGCTGCTAGTTTTCTGAAAAGTCCATCAAAGAGGAGTGAAATTTCCACAGCAATGACTCAAAGCTCTTCTTTTCTGCATTCTTCTGTGTTATAAAAAAAATGAAAAACAAAAAAATAAACGAAAAAAACAAAAACAAAACGGGCTTATGCTTTCTGTATAAAATATCCATTAATACCACACAGGGTATAGTCAGATGCAAATAATTTTGAGTTGATACATTTGCATACAAAATTTGAATGATCCTGCATCAACTCGGAGCTATTTGCATCTCATTGACTATCCCTACTGTACACCGCAAGGTACAAGCAGACAGAGGAGCCAAAAGGATAACCATTGCTAAAATTGTTAAAAGTAGAGGAGGCAGTGGTGAACTTGCCTCCTCCAAGCAGACACAAGATGTTTTTTTACATACTCCAAAGTGCTGTGCAATGCGTTTCACAGGTATATCCCACTTCATCAGGCTATAAACAGAGCATATAACTAGGTATGGTTCAAAGCAGAGGCGCTTTGCTTTGAACCAGACCTCCATAGTTATATGCTCCGTTTATAGCCTGATAAGGCGGTATATACCTGCGAAACGCCTTGCACAGCACGTAAATAAACATTTTTTGAATAATAACTATAATATCTTGTGTCTGCTTGGAGGAGGCAAGTCCACCACTGCCTCCTCTACTTTTAACAATTTTAGCAATTTTTATCCTTTTGGCTCCTCTGTCTGCTTGTACCTTACGGTGTGCAGTAGGGATAGTCAATCTATTTTAACAATTTTAGCGATTTTTATCCTTTTGGCTCCTATGTCTGCTTGTATGTTACCTGAGTCCACCCTTGGTGGATGGTGATAGCCCCTTTTCTTCTTCCGATCTACAGAGAGTGACTTCTTAATCCTGAGTGGGGACAGGTTAATCTCCCCACCTGCCTTTACAGTGGTTGCCTGGACGGTAACCCTGGTTTGTGAGTATTAATATACTGTATACTTGCTCTGTCACATCCATTTACCAGAATATACTACACTATATTAGGCTCTCGGTGTCCCATTTTTGTGTTTCCTACTGCACACCACTGGCCAGTATAAGTGGCCTCTCATAGAACAGTGCTTTTGATCAGGAGTAGTAAGTGAGGTGCAAGTAATTGGTGCAAATTTTATTATAGTTTTAATGAGTTTGAAATTGACTCAGTTTAATGCAGCCCCTGCAGCATTTGCTTTTTACATTTTCAAGCTGCATATATTTGCATACATTTATCATAAAATTGAATAGATCCATCCAAACCATTAATGTTATTAATGGGAGTCTATTCATTTTGCCAAGAAACTGCCATACTTTTGCGTTATGCTAATTCACCACAACACCAGGCATGTAGGGTTCCTTCTTTTGAAATGGTCCTTACTGTCAAGGGGCGTAACAATAGACCCTGCAAGGGATGCATCCACAAGGGGGCCCAGAAGCCTCAGTGGGCCCCATGGGGGGAGAAGTTTCTTTTCTCTGTTCTGAGAGACTGACAACTAAGGGCACGTAGAGAAAAAACGTTCAGCTCTCTACACAATTGTTCTAATGACTGCATCTGCTCAGCCACTGATAAGGAATCATGCAAGGTTTTGCAGACAAAGATTTGTAGACAGTTCCTATACAATGCCCAGCACCCAACCTCTCTACCCCTCCCTACGTGCTGTGTAATGCAGGGATGGTTGAGGAGTAGAGTTGGGCCGAACGGTTCGCCTGCGAACGGTTCCATGCGAACTTCCGTGGTTCGCGTTCGCGTCCCGCAGGCGAATGTTTGCGGAAGTTCGGTTCGCCCCATAATGCACCATGGAGGGTCAACTTTGACCCTCTACATCACAGTCAGCAGGCCCAGTGTAGCCAATTAGGCTACACTAGCCCCTGGAGCCCCACCCCCCTTTTATAAGGCAGGCAGCGGCGGCCATTATGGTCACTCGTGTGCCTGCATTAGTGAGAGTAGGGCGAGCTGCTGCAGACTGTCTCTCATAGGGAAAGATTAGTTAGGCTTAGCTTGTTCCTGGCTGCATACCTGTTCTGTGAACCCACCACTGCATACCTGTTCAGTGAACCTGCCACTGCATACCTGTTCAGTGAACCTGCCACTGCATACCTGTTCTGTGAACCCACCACTGCATACCTGTACTGTGAACCCACCACTGCATACCTGTACTGTGAACCCACCACTGCATACCTGTTCAGTGAACCTGCCACTGCATACCTGTTCAGTGAACCTGCCACTGCATACCTGTTCTGTGAACCCACCACTGCATACCTGTACTGTGAACCCACCACTGCATACCTGTACTGTGAACCCACCACTGCATACCTGTTCAGTGAACCTGCCACTGCATACCTGTTCAGTGAACCTGCCACTGCATACCTGTTCTGTGAACCCACCACTGCATACCTGTACTGTGAACCCACCACTGCATACCTGTTCTGTTCAGTGAACCCGCCACTGCATACCTGTTCTGTTCAGTGAACCCGCCACTGCATACCTGTTCTGTTCAGTGAACCCGCCACTGTATACCTGTTCTGTTCAGTGAACCCGCCACTGCATACCTGTTCTGTTCAGTGAACCCGCCACTGCATACCTGTTCTGTTCAGTGAACCCGCCACTGTATACCTGTTCTGTTCAGTGAACAGTTTGGTGTGTCAGTGTGAAGCAGTACCTTAATTACACTACCTGATTGATGTATACACATGCAAGATGTTTTAAAGCACTTTAGGCCTGTCATTTAGCATTCAATGTGATTTCTGCCCTTAAAACGCTGCTTTGCGTCAAATCCAGATTTTTCCCGGGGACTTTTGGCGTGTATCCCACTCCGCCATGCCCCCTTGACCCCTTGAAACATCTTTTCCATCACTTTTGTGGCCAGCATAATTTTTTTTTTCAAAGTTCGCATCCCCATTGAAGTCTATTGCGGTTCGCGAACTTTAACGCGAACCGAACCTTCCGCGGAAGTTCGCGAACCTAAAATCGGAGATTCGGCCCAACTCTATTGAGGAGTCTACAGAGCCAGTTCTGCTCCATCAGAGATGGACAGAGTGAGTGTAATAAGTTGAGGCTGGGAGCACACTCGTCTGTTGGTTTTCTGTATGCATTTTCTGCATACCACGTGTGTCTTTATGTGTGAAAATATGCATGTTTTATCACAGATGATAATGTAATTGATAGAGAAAATGTGTGCAGTGCTTCACTGCTGTACGTTTTTTATCTGCATAGGAAACACATTCAAGTGTGCACTAGGCAATTGAATAACATTGGTTTTCAGTTTACCTGTGCAGAAAGCGGGTAGTCGGGGTAGTGGGCCCCATCCAAAGTTTCGCAGGGGGGCCAGTGATTTCTACTTACGCCCCTGCTTACTGTGTAATCCATGACAGTAAATGTTGTAAAGCCCTAGTTATAGGTTTCATGCGCATTTTGGAGTAATAATACATTGTGCAAAAATACATGAGTACATGAATTTTGGAATGTAAAGGGTTAATATCAGTACGGTTATAGAGCCAGCAAAGAAGATAAGAATAAGCCCCTCTTAGGGCACAAATATTTCCTCAGATCTGGAAAGACACTTGTTTCTGCTTGTGTGTAGCCTCCTTGATTAATCGTTATCAGAAGTATAACATGTACTATACCTGGTCCGGAGTCTAGACACTGGCCACTTCTTGCATGGCAGACAATGCTATGGGCTAGTACTCTCAGATTCAGACTGTGCCAGCACGCATGCAATCTTAACAGTGGAGATGATGCAATACAAGTTCCAGCAATACCCAGTCTAAAAACTAAATACCGTATTCTGCTTCTGGTCATTTAATCAAAATGTCAAAACACAATTAGGAGTACTCATCGATAACAAGTTAAATAATCGTACTCAATGCCAAGCTGCTGCAGCTAAAGATAACAAAATTTTGGCATGCATTAAAAGGGAAATAAAAACTCGAGATGCTAGCATAATTTTGCCCGTTTAACTCTCTAGTAAGGCCACGTCTGGAATATGGAATTCAGTTCTGGGCACCACATTACAGGAAAGATATTGCAGTTTTAGAGCAGGTGCAGATACGAGCAACAAAATTGATACGTGGGATGGAAGGTCTCACTTACCTAGAAAGGTTAGATAAACTGGGTTTATTTAGTCTAGAGAAAAGACGCCTTAGAGGGGATCTAATTAACATGTATAAATACATCAGAGGGCAATATAATAGCTTGGCGGATGAGCTTTTTTCCCTAGGCCTTCACAAAGGACTAGAGGACATGATCTGCGCATGGAGGAAAAACGTTTTAGCCATTTATTTAAGGGTTCTTTACGGTAAGAGTGATTAAGATGTGGAATGCATTGCCACAGGAAGTAGTTATGGCAAATTCTATACCTGCATTTAAAGGGGGCTTAGGTTCTTTCCTTGTGTTGAAAGACATCCATGGCTACAATTACTAGGTACTGCCCAAAGATGTTGATCCAGGGAATTTATCTGATTGCCATCTGGAGTCGGGAAGGAATTTTTTCCCTTTTGAGGCTAATTGGACCACGCCTTGTAAGGGTTTTTTTTTTTGCCTTCCTCTGGATCAACAGGGATATGTGACAGAGCAGGCTGGTGTTGTACTTTGTTCTCTGGTTGAGCTCGATGGATATATGTCTTTTTTCAACCCAAATAACGATGTAACTATGTAATTTATGACACATAAAAAGCTAACATATGACTGCTCTGATAACAAAGATATCAGATGCATAGCTCCCAACTGTCCCACTTTTGGAGGGACAGTCCCTCTTTGGGAATCAAATCTCTCTTTTCCTCTTTCTTCCTTATTTGATACTCTTTCAAAACTGATGTACAAATGTGTGTTATTATATGCATTTATTTTTACTGAAATTTGTTTAACTGACTCTAAACTTTATTCCCACCAATTAAATTGATATAGTTCTTATTTTCAAATATTAAAATGAAGACATATTAATGATGACAGGAAGGACCAGTGTGGTTTGAATGATAGAAGTACATCTTTTGATTCTTTGTGATATGAATGGTGAGGGGTGTGGTGGGGGCGTGGTTACAGGTGTGACAGGGGTGTGTCTTAAAGTGTCCATATTTCTTATCTCAAAATGTTGCGAGGTATGTACAGTATATAGTATGTTTAGATCTGTGCCTAGAGATGGACATTAAAGTGAAATGACTTTAGTTTGCTTACTTTTCAGGTAAAAATGTTAAATAAAAGCTGGCAACAAAGGATTATTGACGTTTTAAAAAATGTGTTACAATGGCTCCTATTTTCTGCACCTAATTAATTACTTTTGCTGCCAGGTGGGCGTGTCTGAGGTGTCTATACTCTAATGCTAGGTACACACAGTCAAACTGATAATTTCTGCCATGTCCAATCTGCTCCCGATCGATAACGGGATTGATTTTATGCAGTAGTGATCTGAAAATCGATCCCTTAATCAATCGGGAGCAAATTGGACATTGTGGAAATTATCAGTTCCACGTTGAACTGATAGGAAATTGAATGGTGTGTATCTAACATAACCAGAATACCGTTGTCATGAAGTGTAGTAAACTGCCATGCCAGATCATTTTAATTATTTTAATCACATTTATTAATTTAAATTTATTTTAGAACAGAAATGTTTGACATTGAAATGGAAATAAATATATATTACGAGGTGTCATTCATTTATTGCAGCCTCATCTAACACAGTGGTTCCTCTTCACATACCACAGAAGCCATGAAGATAGACACGCGTGGAAATAGCTGTTTACAGGTGAGTCCACCTCTAGAATTCTCATGGATTTCAGGAGCTCTAGTGGTGATGGCACTTTACTGCAGCTTACACAATTACACACCTACAACTAATGATGATCATAATCAGCTAATTGCAAATAACGCATGTACGCCCAAACATAATTACGATTTGTAAATTCAATCAATTTTGTGCAATCATTTGTAATTTTGTGTAATGTTTGCCTAATTTTGTGCCAAGCAGTGCATAGGAAAGCTCTTATACATGCTATTGCCAGTTACCACCAAAATTGCTACATATAAATATGATACATGATAAAAAGAATAGTGGGAACAAATCAAAACATTGAAATTATCAACTAAAAATGCAAATGAAAAATGGTTTTCAAACCCAGAAAAATGACAGCTTAAAAAAACATTTTTCCTTTGTATTGTTAGAATTGATTTTCTCAAAAACTACAAGGCCTTTTTGAAAAATTCTTATTTTGACTTCTACCCACTCTTCTTAACATATGTAGCAATTTTGGTGGCAATCGCATGTATGGGAGCTTTGCTATTAACTGCTAAAGTCGGCACAAAATTACCAGAAAATGATGTGATATTACGAAAGATTACAATTACAAACAAAATTAGTTACAATTTTTTCAGAAATTTTGCATTACGAGTTCACATCGTAATTGCGAATTAGGATGCGTCTATGTGAAATTTGTGCTCATCACTACCTGCAACTATGAGGGGTGCTAAGGATGTGGAGGACATACAGAATAAACCCCCAAGATGGATGAAAAGGAAAACTCACAGAGTTGTGAAAAAAATGGGAGAGAGGGGTTGTCTCAATTTATGGTGGAAACTTCTCACCACCTGAAGTGAGAGGAACATGGTGGTGGTGGTGGTGGTGGTGGTGGGGGGGTGGGGGGTTATTAAGTTTATTCTTTACTAATGCGATGTTCTTGGCTGTTATGGTGATCATCTGCCTGAAAACAAACCTGAACTGAAATTGTTAAACTCATGACATAAATAATTTTTTCTATAGCTTTAATCTCAAACAGGGCTTTCCTTGAAATCTATAGCCTTATTGTGGCTTTGAAGGTCAGCTATGGCAGCCTCCATATTTCTGTTATGACAGTGTTTTTAAGCCGTGGGGCTAATAACTCCTGTGTTTATTTCATTTTAGATGTTCATTCGCCGATGTTGGCTTTGGTTTTGCTGTAAACAAACAGGTAAAGCTCTTGTGCTATCCATGTGTCACATGCTGGGTCTGGTTTAATTACTGTAGCATAGTAGTTGTGATATATAACAGGAAATATAATACAGACATACACAGGAAGAGGACTGTAGGACCATAAGGAACAGAACAATCAAATCTTGCCAATGTGGAATTTGGGAATGGGAGAGCACCTCCATAGCATTCTATCTTACTTTGACAGTGGGAGGGCACCATCCTTCATAGCATTCTTCCTTGGGGAGGGAAAATCACCTCCATAGCATTCTTCCTTGGGGAGGGAAAATCACCTCCATAGCATTCTTCCTTGGGGAATGGTAGAGAACATTCATAGCATTCTACCTTGGGGAACGGGAGAGCAACTTCATAGCAATTTTCCTTGAAGAGTAGGAGAACACCTTCATAGCATTCCATCTTGGAGAGTAGGAGAGTCCCTCCATAGCAATTTTCCTTGGAGAGTAGGAGAACACCTTAATAGCATTCCATCTTGGGGAGTAGAAGAGCACCTTCATAGCATTCCAACTTGGAGAGTAGGAGAGCACCTTCATAGCATTCCATCTTGGAGAGTAGGAGAGTCCCTCCATAGCAATTTTCCTTGGAGAGTAGGAGAACACCTTAATAGCATTCCATCTTGGGGAGTAGAAGAGCACCTTCATAGCATTCCATCTTGGAGAGTAGGAGAGCACCTTCATAGCATTCCATCTTGGAGAGTAGAAGAGCACCTTCATAGCATCCTATCTTGGAAAGTAGGAGAGCACCTTCATAGCATTCCATCTTGGAGAGTAGGAGAGCACCTTCATAGCATTCCATCTTGGAGAGTAGGAGAGCACCTTCATAGCATCCTATCTTGGAGAGTAGGAGAGCACCTTCATAGCATTCCATCTTGGAGAGTAGGAGAGCACCTTCATAGCATTCCATCTTGGAGAGTAGGAGAGCACCTTCATAGCATCCTATCTTGGAGAGTAGGAGAGCACCTTCATAGCATTCCATCTTGGAGAGTAGGAGAGCACCTTCATAGCATTCCATCTTGGAGAGTAGGAGAGCACCTTCATAGCATTCTATCTTGGAGAGTAGAAGAGCACCTTCATAGCATCCTATCTTGGAAAGTAGGAGAGCACCTTCATAGCATGCCATCTTGGAGAGTAGGAGAGCACCTTCATAGCATTCCATCTTGGAGAGTAGGAGAGCACCTTCATAGCATCCTATCTTGGAGAGTAGGAGAGCACCTTCATAGCATTCCATCTTGGAGAGTAGGAGAGCACCTTCATAGCATTCCATCTTGGAGAGTAGAAGAGCACCTTCATAGCATCCTATCTTGGAGAATAGGAGAGCACCTTCATAGCATTCCATCTTGGAGAGTAGGAGAGCACCTTCATAGCATTCCATCTTGGAGAGTAGGAGAGCACCTTCATATCATTCTATCTTGGAGAGTAGGAGAACACCTTCATAGCATTCCATCTTGGGGAGTGGGAGAGCACCTTCATAACATTCTATCTTGGAGAGTAGGAGAGCACCTTCATAGCGTCCTATCTTGGAGAGTAGGAGAGCACCTTCATAGCATTCCATCTTGGAGAGTAGGAGAGCACCTTCATAGAATCCTATCTTGGAGAGTAGGAGAGCACCTTCATAGCATTCCATCTTGGAGAGTAGGAGAGCACCTTCATAGCATTCCATCTTGGAGAGTAGGAGAGCATCTTCATAGCATTCTATCTTGGAGAGTAGGAGAACACCTCCATAGCATTCCATCTTGGAGAGTAGGAGAGCACCTTCATAGCATTCCATCTTGGAGAGTAGGAGAGCACCTTCATAGCGTCCTATCTTGGAGAGTAGGAGAGCACCTTCATAGCATTCCATCTTGGAGAGTAGGAGAGCACCTTCATAGCATTCCATCTTGGAGAGTAGGAGAACACCTTCATAGAATTCCATCTTGGAGAGTACCTTCATAGCATTTCATCTTGGAGAGTAGGAGAACACCTTCATAGAATTCCATCTTGGAGAGTAGGAGAGCACCTTCATAGCATTCCATCTTGGAGAGTAGGAGAACACCTTCATAGAATTCCATCTTGGAGAGTACCTTCATAGCATTTCATCTTGGAGAGTAGGAGAACACCTTCATAGAATTCCATCTTGGAGAGTACCTTCATAGCATTCCATCTTGGAGAGTAGGAGAAAACCTCCATAGTATACTTACTTGGGCAGTGTGAAAACCCCTCCATAGCCTTCTTACTTGTGGAGTGGGAACACACCTTTGTAGCATTCTGCCTTAGGGGGTTGGAGAGCACCTCCATAGCATTGTTTTTTTTTGAGGAGTAAAAGAACACCATCGTATAATTCTTCCTCTGGGAGGGGAAAACACTTCCATGGCATTCTTACTTGGGGAGTCATCCATAAGGCAAATCTAGGCAGCTACCTAGGTCCTGGAGAGTGTCTAGGGGCCCGGTGGATGCTCGCCCCCACCAAATCTAACTAAAAAATAACAGGTGATCAGCTGCAGCGTGCAGAAAGTGCTATCTTGCCTAGGACCCCATTTCATCGTAATCCTTTTCTGCCTAAAACCAAACCAAGTAACCCCAGGGGTACAACATGTTGGTAACCTAGGACCTAAACTAAGGAGAACCCCCTTTCAGGTTCCCAGCTGGCACCATGAGGCACTGGTTGTTTCATTGCATTCTTATTGAATCACCAAAGTAAGAACCTTTTTTTTTTTAATTGGTAACCTCTAATTTACAGAGTTCAGTAAATTTCTTTGGGATTCCAAACTTCTGTACTTAATAGCAGGCAATTTTTCAACGATCCAATCTAGGATTTCCACATTACTTAGGGCCTGAGCCCACTGATGCAGTTGTATCCGCTTGTGTCCACTTCTCAGCATCTCTATCATTGATGTGTAACTGAAAAGCGGACACAACTGCATCAGTGGGCTCAAGCCCTCATAATTTTCTCACTGGAAATCTTCAGGGATCACTAAAGTCATTAGTGGCATAGGGTTCACCAAAGCCAAGGGGGTCTGGTGGTCTCAGCCGACACTGCAGACTTTATGGAGACCTGTGGTGCTCCCCCTGAATTGCATAGTAGTGAGCATAGTGCTGGCGGGAAGTCACATACCTCTCCAGGTTCCACTGATGTTCTACCTTCCTTGTAGAGTCCTTGTATCCATGACTACAGCACACTCTCTTGTCACGATGGTTATATGACAAGAGAAGGGGCAGTAATCATACAGACTCAGACGCATGGGGAAAGTAGATCATCAGCGGAGCCCAGAGAGGTATACCTCTTCCCTCCAGTGTTCCACTTGCTACTCTGCATATGGGGGCTAATCTGGGTACCTATACTTTATGGGGGCTACCTATACTGGGGGTGTAATCAGGCTGCCTATGGTTTGGGGGGGGGGGGGGTTCTAATCTGGATATCTATACTTGGGTGGCTACCTGCAATTGGGAAGGGGGGAGAGAAAGCTAATCTGGTAGTTTAGCTACCAGAGACAAAGCTAATCTGGTATGCTTCAAGGGGGCTACCTATATAGGTGGCTAATCTGGCTACCTATACTTTGGGGGGCTAATCTGTCTACATATAGTTGGGGAGGCGATCTATACTTGTGGGACTGATCTGGCTATCCATACTTGGGGGGCTAATATGGCCATTTATACTTGAGAGGCTAATCTGGCTACCTATACTTGGGTGGCTACCTACACTTGGGGGGGCTAATCTGGCCACTGTGGGGCTAATGTGGTTACCTATACTTGGGATCATCTGGCTACCCTACCCATACTAGGTACTAGCTACTTGTACTGTGGCTTTCTATATATTTATACTGTGGCAAAAAAAAAAAATTGGGGGGGCGGGATTGGGGATTGGGCAGGCGGAGTGCATCAGGCCCAGTTGGTTACTAGTGGAATTGTTGTAGAGGTGGGTTTACACTTATCATACATCGCAGTCATAGACTTAGACATCTGTATACAAGAAAGTATATAAAATGCTACTTTTGTGTCTGTCTTGCGATGTTCATAACAGATCACAAGAATGAAGAGGGCATGAAGTGTGCATCAGACAGTTTCCATATAAATACTGCCAGCAGGAATTTCCCGAAGGAAAGCAACGCAAAAATACACAACCTTTATGTAAGAAACCTTTTCTGCTCTGATAACCTAATCTCCTGCACGTATCACCACTAGACTGATAGTTATTGGATTTTATATTAGAAGCAGTATACCTGGGATAGCAAGGCAATGAAAACTAGTTATGTGCTTTCCTCCCTACAGGAAAGTCTAGAAAAGTCTAGAAAAATAATATTTATATTTTGCTTTTGTCCTGGCGGACTCAAAGTGCCAGAGCTGCAGCCACTAGGGGTGCCCCAAGTAGGCGGTAGCAGTGTTAGGGAGTCTTGCCCAAGGTCTCCTACTGAATAGGTGCAGGCTTACTGAACAAAAAGCGTCAAGATTCAAACCCAGGTCTCCTGTGTCAGAGGCAGAGCCCTTAACCAGTACACTGTCACAGCAGCAACAGCCACAGTAGTATATTGGCCTACAGCAGGGGTGTCCAAACTTTTTAGACCAGGGGCTTTATGACTGTTCTGGAGAGTTGCTAGGCAACCAAACTAGCAAAATTAAACACTTGCTTCTGCGAGCATGAGCATGATTTTGCACACGAATAACATAAAAGTCAACGGATAATGCATGAACGCAGAAGCCCTAGCAACCAATCACAGAGGGTAACCCTGGCCAGCCCCACCTGACCTCATTAAGCCAATCAGAGGGCTCCTAGCCTAAGCCCTGGCACCCAATCACAGAAAGGAACACTGGCCAGCCCCCCTGTATAATAAGGAGGGCCGCCATAATGAGACATATCGTCTTAGCTTGCTGAATGCTCACTGAGAGACATGCTCCAGTGCTGGTGGCCTAGCAAGGGCTGTACACCGTTATAAACCTAAAGCTGTTCAGTGATTAACCCCTTCACTACTATCACTACACTATTGTTAAATCGTTAATTAGCTTGATTGATGTCATTGTATGACAGTCAGAGTGTGTGCTCTAGTGCTGCTGGCCTAGCAAGGGCTGTACACAGTGATAAACCGAA
This sequence comes from Hyperolius riggenbachi, assembly GCF_040937935.1. NCBI lineage: Eukaryota > Metazoa > Chordata > Amphibia > Anura > Hyperoliidae > Hyperolius > Hyperolius riggenbachi. The sequence continues at coordinate 370,924,858 of NC_090650.1, forward strand.
AGCTGTTCAGTGATAATCCCCTTCACTATCACTACACTATTGTTAAATCATTAATTAGCTTGATGTCACTAATTTGTGTGACAGTCAGAGTGTGTGCTGCAGGCTATGTGTCTGTGTGTGTGCTGTGCACAGACCAGGCCAGCTGCTGCCTGCTGGCCAGCTATTAGCCTTAGGTATAGGTTAGGTTAGGGATTAGGGGATAGGATTATTGTGTTATTGTGTAGTTAGTACTGTAGTACTGCAGTCAGTGCTAGTAGTTGTTAGAGTAGTAGAACTACTGTGTTAGCTTTCTACAGAACTGCTGTGCTGTGAGCAGTGCCAGTGTGACAGTTAGTGTGCACCAGTGTCTTCTCCACTGCTGTCTGACTGTCAGTCGGCACTTGGCATGCGTCATGTGGCACTTGGCACGTGTCACTTGCCACATGGCACTTGCCACCTGTCACTTGACACGTGGCACTTGCAACATGTCACGTGGCACTTGGCAAGTGCCATGTGACACGTTGCAAGTGCCACGTGCCAAGTGGCACGTGACACGTGCTGAGTGCCAATTTTGGGGGGGGGGGGCACTGGCGAACGGAGGGGGCTATTCCGGGTGTCTGGAACACCCCTTCTGCACTGAGCTGTGTATTCAGCCAGGGAAGCCCGCATAATATAAACAGCCTCATTCTCCCTCCCTTCTTACTTCTGGTGCCTCCCTCCAGCTAATAGAATGAGAGAGGCAGCCGAGCTTACCCCACAAGAAGATGCAGCCTGCAGTGAGAGAATGTTGATTCTGGAGTCCCGGACTCTCCACAGCACAGAAGTGTCAGACTTGATGCAATTAGAGGGCAGGCAAGCTGGTAAATATGCACAGCATGATGCAGAGCTTGCCTGGACTCAGGGTCCGTGGGCAAACATCTGTCTGGTCTCTCCCCTTTGTTATAATGACTGCATGTGTGGATAAGGTGTTAGACAAGTTGAAAAGTTTTTGACAGTCCCTAGACTCCAGGAGGGCTTCTTTCTGACTTGTGTGGGAGACTGGCAGGGACAGGAGTCCAATTACAGGTAAGTAGCCTGTCTGATGTGGGACTGCAATACAGATAAGTTCTCTGCTCCATCTCAGGCTATTCTCAATTTCTCCACTCCTCTCTCTGGGCTAGTGCAATGCCAAAATGACAATAGCAATCGCTAGCAATTTGTGAGTGTGATTTTGTGAAGCGATTTTCAGAGCGATTTTTGAATGACAAAGTCACAACGCTGCTGTGAGAACACTGTCATAGGGTAACAATAGCCAAGCACTTTTCAAATCACTGTTGATTTGAAAAACGCTCAGAAGCACTTTTGGTGTGCACCAGCCTCCTTCATTCACCTTTGTTTCCCTCTTCCCCTAGAGCTGGCTGTGTCTTCTTGTCATACAGGAAAGCTAAATAAAAGTGCAATTCTGGTGAGGCAAAATATTATTATTTAGTATTTATATAGCGCCGCCATCTTCCACAGATGCATATATCCCTGCATCATATGGGTATCGCTTGCGCTATGTGACACTATGTGGCATATTTCACTGAATTGTCCAAACTAAGTCTATCTCCCGTTCCTCTCTCGGGGAGTTGTTCCAGCGCTGTACCCCGTTCAAATTTGCTGCTACCAGAAGCCTTCAGAAACACTAGTGTCCTTGAGTACTTCCAAAGATAGGCAGCTCCGTAATACGCCAGCGCACTTTTGTGCATGGGCAGTATGGAGCCACCTGTATTCGGAAGCACTCGGGACATACGTGCTTCTGGACCTTTCAGGAACCCCCCCTTAAAAATCCTGCATTTGCCCCTGGGAGGGGGGGGATTTTAAGTCCCCACATCATCAATTAGTGTTCGCCTTTACAAAATAATGATGCTACATGCCTCATATACCCTAAAAAACGTTTTTAAAGCAATTCAAAGGCCACTTCCGTTTTTTCTATCCGGATATCCGAATTTGCCCGGATATCCTAGATATTAGGGTCGGATATTCCGATTCGGATTGGAAATGTTTAAAATGAGATATCCGACCCGGATTGGATATCTGGGTATCCAGATCCGGGTCAATCCGGATTTTGAAAAGGGGTATCCGAGCACCCCTGGTGTGCACTGTGTTTCTAGAGCAGCTGATTCACCACAGATGAGCTGCTCCGTTCCGCACAGCTTTCCTCAATGCGTGGGGTTCTGTTAAAACATGGGTCTTGCAGAGGAATGAAGGGGCAGTGTGCAAGTAGCGTGATGCAGCTGAGAGGGGACAGCAATTCTCTCGGGCAGTCATCAGACGCCTCTGCATTATCATACACCCTGCAGGTCACCGCACACACCTGCCCCCCGGCCCATGTCTCATCCACCATGCATTTTTATGGCCTGTATGGCACAGACGAGACACCGCCGGGCTGCACCGAAACACTGAACCGAACCAGCAACAAGTGCCGAAACCTGCCAGAGAGACAAGAACTGGCAGTCGAGCGCTGCCAGAAAAAGCCAAGATCTGTGACTTTAGGACGGGCCCCAACACAGCACAGTGAGGAAAGCTGTGCGGAACGGAGCAGCTGATCTGTAGTGAATCAGCTGATCAAGAAACACAGTGCACACGTTTCCAGCCTGTCAGCCGAGGTGTTCTGCTAGAGGGGATAATACGTAAGTACCTTTTATTTTATATCAAAGCTCTATCATTTCTTTTTTAATTGTTATTGTGATGACTTACATGGCTAGGCTTATACACTATACTTTACCCCATTTAGAGTAAAAAGGGTTAATTTGCTCTTTTTTGGTAATTATTTCTGCTGTATTTGAGGAATTTATGGGAAACATGATTTAATCAATACCCCAGTTGAATTTGTCATGGCACCTTTTGAACACAAGTGTTTCTTATATTGTATTCTTTTTTAAAATATGGACTAGTACACCTATCAGTATAAATGGAATACTTAAAAACCTTATTAAATATGCTGTTTCATTTCTGATTTCCCGGTCTGAAATTTTTTTTAAAGTTACTGGATGAAAAACAAAGAATATATGAGCAATTATGTAGCGTGAACAGCGGCTGCTGGAGCCAGGAAGACATACAAGAGGTGGTTTCCTCCTGTCCCGACTACAACTCCGCCCTCCAGTTCCTGTCACATGACTGTCCTATATGCTGTGATCAATACCCATACTCAAAGGTAAGCAGATTCCTGTCAGCCAGTGTAATGCTTGAGGTCTTTGGTGACTCTAAAGAGAGTCAATCTGGAGTATGATTTTCTGATCATATACTTTGGCAATTGTCTGAGATTATTGTTTTATGTCATTTATGTTTAGAATATTGTTATTTTAGACTTAAAAGTGAAGTGGAGCTCCATGAATATTCATTGGATTCCTTATTCAATAGGAATAAAGGTGCCCTTTAAAGAACATCCGAGGTGAACATAAACTGATGAGACAAACAATTGTATCTCTCCTCCTTCTCCTAAAAATGACTTTTAAGACATCCCACGGTTTTATTTTAAATTTAAATATACTTTTTAAGTTATTACTGTTTCATTGTCTCTGCTCAATGACACATTCATTGAAGTATGCCAGAGCTCAAATCTATGAACCATTTACACTTTTTAACTCTTTCCTGCTCGTAGAAGCCATTTACTGCCAGGAAAATGTTTTATGGCTGTAATTACTTATCAGTTAGGGTTAGGCTATAGCCAACCCAAAGAGAAACTGTCACTTGCATACCTGAACTCTTTCAGGCACAGAAATTATAATAATAAAAAAACGCAGCATAGTTATTTGTGTACCTGGCACAGTACATACACATGTCTATCTCATTATGTTACATGTCACCTCGGATGTCCTTTAACAATACAATTTATATGCACATTCAAATAAAATAAAATTTATTTTTGTAATCATTCACTGTAATTGGAATACAACTGATTTCAAGGACTACTGTAGGGGGTCGGGAGAAAATGAGTTGAACTTACCTGGGGCTTCTAATGGTCCCCCGCAGATGAACTGTGTCCGTGCAGCCACTCACCAATGCTACTGTCCCCGCCTCCGGTTCACTTCTGGAATTTCCGACTTTAAAGCCGGAAAACCACTGTGCATGCGCGGCCGTGTCCTCCCTCCCGCTAACGTCACCAGGAGTGTATTGCGCAGGCCTAGTACAGTCTGTGCCTGCGCAGTATGCTCCTGGTGACATCAGCGGGAGCGAGGACAAGGCTGCACAGACACAGTGGTTTTCCAACTTTAAAGTCAGAAATTCCAGAAGTGAACCGGAGGCGGGGCCAGAGCATCAGTGAGGGGCTGTGCGGGCGAAGGATGTCTGCGGGGGACCATTAGAAGCCCCAGGTAAGTTCAACTCAACACTAAACAGTTTAGATTTTTTTTTATTCTTTATTTAATAGTTAATTGTCTGGTAAAGGTGGCCACACACTTATCTATTTTCTACATCAATTCCTAGCAGATTAAATCACTCTGATCAAATCTGTTTGAAATTGTTGTCCCAACCTACCTGCCAGCCTGATCGATAATCGCTTATTCCTAATCACTTTTGGCTGCAAAATTGATTGAATCAGTTGATCACATAGGAGAGAAGTTATCAATCAATGGGTGGCGGGTAAGTTGCGGTGGCAGATCGACCGCGCATAGTGTTGCACTGCATTGCACAGTGAAAAGCTCCAGTTTGAAAGATTTTCAATAGATTTCATGCTGAAATCTATTAAAAATCTATGCCTACTGTGTGGAAGAATCTGATCCCTTACTAATCAGATTTAATCTGAGAAGGACTAATCTTTGGGCCACATCTGGTGCCGATCTGTATGGGCAACTTATTTAAGGTGCCCATAGACCTGATGATTATAGGCAGATTCGACAAATTTATCTCTAATTGAATCTGATTAGAGATATATTTGTCTCTTGTGGAAGCTACTTATATGCAGCATTCCCATCCAAATTCAACATGAAATCTTCAGGGAATCGGCTGAGCCTGCTGCGTCCGCGCCGCCGCTGCCCTCCATTGTATAAATGTGCATTTATACATTACCTGTCTTGTAGCAACCTCCGCGCGGTGACTGTCCATCTTGCCAGGTAACAGCCACATACACGCGTACATGCTGATGTCAAACGCTAAGCGCCGCTAGCGTCTATTTGTGTATGCGGAACCTGGCGAGATGGATGGAAACCGCGTCGAGTTTCATCACTCTTTCCAAAATCGGCTGCAATACCGCCACTCAGAGCCGGGACCAGGTCCTCCAGCACCCAAGGCTGAGACACCAAAGTGCGCCCCTCCATCCCTGCCACCTCAGCCATCACACACTGATTGCTATTTGACTAAGAGGGCCACAGGGCCCACAACCTCCCCAACACCTTAATATCTAGTTATCTGGCTTGCAGTCACTGCCATGTATCCCCTTTTCTCAGTGGCGTAGCTAAGGAGCTGTGGGCCCCGATGCAGGTTTTACAATGGGGCCCCCCAAGCACTCTATACATGACAATTGATACGGCGCACCAAAACCTGCCAATGGCAACTACAGTGTCAGAGATGCAAGAAGGGGATGGGGAACAATCTGTTAATGATTACCACTATTCAAAGTATCTATAGAAGTGAGTATTATGAGCACAGGACCAATAGAGAGCTAATACTGTGGTTGAGGGAGGGCCCTTCGGGGCCCCTCTGGCCCAAGGGCCCCGATGCGGTCGCTACCTCTGCACCCCCTATTGCTACGCCCCTGCCTTTTCTTATTTCTTTCTGCTTCAAACACAATTAGGAATGACAGCTGAATGAATTCTGCGCCCCCTCCTACACTCGGCCCGGCCCTGCCGCCACTCACCCGACCAACCAAATTCGGCCCAAAATCTTGCAGCATGCGCATTCGACCATGCGTCCAATTTCCGTCCCGAAATTTCGCCGCTTTGTCGGTCGGGCATGCACTTGGCTGCACCAATTTTCATTCAACAATTCGATTATAATATTCTAATTGGATGGTCGTTCGGCCGCCAAGTCGCCTGATGTATGGCCACCTTAAAGGTGCCTATCAACGATACAATCTTTGTTATACAATCTTATCAAATCAATATAATAGAAGGGTAAACTGAGTGACTATACTTTGCATGGATACTTTTAGGCAGCCCCTCTTATCACATAGAAGTGATAAGATTGTACAATCAAGATTGTATCATTAATAGGCATCTTAAAGGATACATCTGGTTTAAAAAAAAATCAGATTTACTTATCGGGGGGCTTTCTCCAGCCCCTGGAAGCCTATGTGTTCCTCACCACAGCTCAGGTCTCAGCCGCTGGCTCCCCGGGGTCCCTCTGTAACAGCCACCGACCTAGCCAGGGAACACCGGGAGGCTGCCTGAGAGCCGAGGCAGCATGAGTGTGCAATCACACCTGGAGCGTTCTGCGCTTGCGCAGTGCATCGGGTCAACGGCTGATACAGGGGGACTGTGGGAGACTGCCTGAGAGCGGAGCTGCGGTGAGGGACACATAGGCTTCCAGGGGCTAGAGGAAGCCCCAGGTAAGTAAATATTATTTTTTTACTTTTGCCTCCTTAGGCCTCAATTCACTAAGCTTTACCAAACACTTTACCGAACGTTTGATAACTTACCTCATGAGTAAAATCTAATTTTGAATTCACTAATGTGTTATACATTAATCGAACAAATAAATAACACATCAGTGAATTCAAAATAAGAATTTACCCATGAGGTAAATTATCAAACATTCGGTAAGTGTTTGATAAAGCTTAGTGAATTGAGGCTTAGAGTGGTAATCCTGAGTCAGCTCAGTGCGGTAATCGATCCCATGCCCGAGTGAGTTATATGCAGAGGCTGCTGCAGACCTCTCTGTGGTAGGTTTTATTTTCTTGTTTTTAGGGTCTAAAAACCTGTGAAAAAAAAATGCATGGCTTTTAGACCCTACATCTGGAAATAATCATAACTCCAGGGAGCTTAACCATTTCAGCTGCCCAGACGTGAAGCTCAAGTCCGGGCGGCTGCTCGCATGCGCTCCCGTGCTTCGGCGCGCTCCCGTGCGCGATTGCTGGCTCGCCCCCGGGTCCCCGTGGTATCCCCCGGTAGCCCTGGGATCAGCGAACGGGAACATGGTTCCCAATCACCGATCCCTGTCCCCCGCAGAAAAACCGAAGCGCTCACGCGTGAGGCTTCAGTTCTTCTGCATCCCCCTTGTACTTCCGACTAGCGAGAAGTACAAGGAGGGAAAACAAAAATGAAGGTGGCCATCTTGTGGCCAAATAGTAAAACTACATCTACATATTTTTTACATTACATTCTACACATTTAAAGAGAATCTGTAACAAAATTTTCATCCTTATTTCTTCTATCCTATAAGTTCCTATGCCTGTTCTAATGTGCTCTGTCTTACTGCAGCCTTTCCTACTTGCACAGTGGCTGTATTATCTCTGTTATATGATCTAATCTTCTCTCCTCTGTCGGCTCTGTCAGGCTGAGGCAGTCAGGATGGAATGTGCAGGGCTGATTGTGATTGGATAGAAGCTATACACACCCTCTCCAGACCCCCTGCAGGTTCTGTATGACTCACACACTCTGCTTATGTGAGCCTATCACAAGCTGGTTAGTTTGTTTGGAAACACTGCCTAAAACTGGCAATTACAAGCCAGGTTTGCAGCAGAGAGTGGCAGGAACAGCACAAAGGGGCCCAGGAGAACATAATGAATAGAATGGTATGCCTTTTGTTGTAAGAATTTTAGAGTACAGATTCTCTTTAACAACATTAAAAATTAACTGTTTATGTCCCACACCAAAATATTACAAATTAAAATTAAAAAATGGTAAAAAAAAAAAAAGGTAAAAAAAAAAATTACAATTAAAAAAAAAAAAAGGACATAAATATTTACCTAAGGGTCTGAACTTTTTAAATATGCATTTGAAGGGGTGATACTACAAAAAAAAATTTGAGTTATAAGCTTGTAAATAGTGATGGACACAAAACAGAAACAATGCACCTTTATTTCCAAATAAAATATTGGCGCCATACATTGTGATAGGGACAAAATGTAAATGGTATAATAACCAAGACATACGGGCAAATAAAATACATAGGTTTTAATTATGGTAGCCTGGATTATTTTAAAGCTATAATGGCCGAAAACTGAGAAATTAATTTTTCCATTTTTTTCTTATTAATCCTGTTAACATGCATTTATAAATAAATAATTCTTAGCAAAATGTACCACCCAAAGAAAGCCTAATTAGTGGCGGAAAAAACAATATATAGATCAATAAATTGTGATAAGTAGTGATAAAGTTATTAGCAAATGATTGGGGGGTGAAAATTGCTCTGATGCATAAGGTGAAAAATCCCCACGGGCTGAAATGGTTAAAGAGGAACTCCAGTGAAAATAATGTAATAAAAAAGTGCTTCATTTTTACAAAAATTATGTATAAATGATTTAGTCAGTGTTTGCCCATTGTAAAATCTTTCCTCTCCCTGATTTACATTCTGACATTTACCCCATGGAGACATTTTTTACTGCTGACAGGTGATGTCAGTGGAAGGAGATGCTGATTGCTTTTTCCGCAGTTGGAAATAGCTGTAAACAGCTGTTATTTCCCACAATGCAACAAGGCTCCCACAGTGTGATGTCAGAACCATGGTCCTGACATCACACTGTGGGAGGGGTTTCACCACAATATCAGCCATACTGAGCCCCCTGATGATCCGTTTGTGAAAAGGAAAAGATTTCTCATGGGAAAGGGGATATCAGCTACTGATTGGGATGAAGTTCAATTCTTGATTACGGTTTCTCTTTAAGTTACTTTCCTTTAGTTTTCAGCTGTAGCTAAAGTAACACAATGTTGTTTTTATTCAGTTTGTGAAGATGACCCACTGCAACTGCTCCTTCTGTGAACAGTGCTTTGTTCACCATTTCTCCTCTGTCATCAAAGAAAGAAGCATTATGGATGTGGTGTGCCCCATCTGCCGCAAGCCAGACCTCGAGAAAGAGGGCAACACAGAGGAGTCCAGGGAGTTCTTCAACCTACTGGATACTCAGGTTCATAAACAAAAAAAAATATTAAGACTGTAGCCACCAAAAGACAATCTTTGGCAAAGATTGAGAACCTTCCCTGGCCCTTAGAGAACGGGCAGCGCTCCTAAAACTAAGCAGCATCTGAAATGACACAGGTGTGCAGAGCCCCCTAGAGGCAACACACACCTTGTATTCAAAACAGATGCTAAACTATGCACTAGATCACTAAACATAAAAATGGAATCCAAACATGAAATAGCAAATGGGTGCAGCTAGCCATAAAGTAAACTTTTTTTTTTATACAGCAGGGAGAGGTGGCAGCACTTTCCTAAGCACACCTATGCTATTAGTCATTCAGATGCCTGCCTGCCTTCTCTAGCCATTAACAGACACTTTGAGTTAAAGGACACCTGAAGTGAGAGGGATAAGGAGGCTGCCATATTTGTTACCTTTTAAACAATACCAGTTGTCTGGCTGCTCCAGGGCCGGTCCGAGAATTTTTGCCACCTGAGGCAGACTTGTGAGGATGCTGCCCTCCCCATCCGTAATATAATTTCCCCCAGTTTAGGTAGCCTGGAGGGGGTAGCAGCCAGGAAAGGGGGGGGGGGCACAGCGGTGGGGAGGGGGGGGGTCAGACCTCCCCCTCCCTCACCTGGGGCTCCGCCGTCCATGCTCCCCCTCCAGCTATTTGCACAATATTTTATTAGCCAGGCAGCGGGGGAAGCAATGACTCACTTATACCGCTGATCCAGCGCTGCGTTCCACCGCTTGCGTCACCTCCTGCAATGCCGCCCACTGTTCAGTACATATGTTTGTTCCCGGTGTTGGTTAGTTGGGTGCAGGGAGAAGCTAAGAGTCGTCTCTCCCTGCGCTAGGCAATATAGGGGAATATAACCAATATATTCCTCTACTGATAACCTAACTTGCTCCTTCGAACACATAATTTGAGGTCTGGTTATTGCTGATAACTGTATTACACTGATTACAGGAGAAACTCCCCCAGCGCTGCTATAGCCGTAATTAACATTACAGTCTATGGCAACACCTGTAATGAAAGCATAGACTGCTGAATGGAGAGTCCACCACTTTTGTTTTAAACATTGATTCAGCTTTACATTTGTCTAAAAAATTATACAGCACAGTATGTGCACCTTAAAGACAGTATTTAACAATGTATTTCAGAACATTGGAAAATGTATAATATAAACATTCAGCTATGTGTTTCTTTCTACAGATCCATCATTATCTTGATGAAGCAACCCACGAGTTATTTCAAAGAAAACTGAGGGACCGAGCGCTGATGGAGATGCCTAATTTCTGCTGGTGCAGTCATGTAAGCTTCAGACCTTGGGAAAAGTGCTGAAAGTGGAGGCTGAAACAATGCTTCTACCCCACCATGAGCAGGATATCAATGTAACTACCAGCAGGCCTAGAGAAGCCATCACTGACACAGGGTCACTGGAGTCAGTTAAAGAGACACTGAAGCGGAAAAAAACTCTTGATATAATGAATTGTATGTGTAGTACAGGTAATAAATAGAACATTAGTAGCAAAGAAGAGTCTCATATTTTTGTTTTCAGTAATATCGTTTTTTTTAATAATATTGCATCATTCGCTAAAATTAGCAATTAAAAACTACACTTTGTATTTTAAACTATGAAACAGAGCAGAGATAATGACCCTTTGAACTCTCTTGCAGTAAAACCTTATCTGAAATTGTTTTTTCCCTGTTTTTTTTATGTATAAGTGCTTCAGAAAACAGTACTATCTTTGGCCCAAGTTGGGTCAGAGAGCTCAGAGAAGAACTTTTGCATAGCTAACAACTGAAGTTTCTTAACTTTTCCTGTACTGGAAACAATACGGTCTCGATTCATAAAGCATTACCGCATGCGGTAATGCGGTAATGCTGAAAACAGCAGACTTTCCTGACCACTTAGAAATGTGTCAATTCATAAAGGCTGTTACCGCATGAAAAGCTGACATTACCGACCAGGGAGATAAATTACCGACTTGGCTGTAGTTACCTCCAACACATGTCAGTAAATTGTCAGCAAATGTCAATTCATAAAGCCTGCAACAAGCGGTAAGCCTGAGATAGTTACTAATGAGAGGGCTATGGAGGCTGCCATCTCTGGTGAGGCGTTAACAAGTTACTGACACCTCTGGTGAATGCAAAGTGCAGAGAGCCGAAGTCTGTTTGAGTCATCTGTGAAGAGAGCCGTCTGTGTGAGTCATTTGAGCAGGCAGGGAAAGTCTGAGCGAGTCATCTTTCTGAGTCATCTGAGTGAGTTATTTGTGCAGGCAGGGAAAGTCTGTGCGAGGCATCTGTCTGAGTCATTTGTGGAGTCATTTCTGCAGGGCAAAAGAGACAATCGCCACACTGCTCTACTCTACCGCTCAATGGGCTGCGGTAATTTACCGACCTTCAAAGGCAGCTGGGGAAATCTTTATGAATTAGCACACAGACCGGGAGAATACCGAGTGCGGTATTTTCCCGACAAGATTTTTTTTTTTTATTGCACTGCTTTTTATGAATCGAGGCCATATAGACTCATATCTTTGCTACTAATGATCTATTTCCTAGCTGTACTACACATACAATACATTATCTCATAAGTTTATTTTCACTTCAGATTCCCTTTAGCCCTAAGCACCCCCTATTAACTGCCCCCTCCCCGTGTTTGTTATGGAAACTGCACCCTTCACACCAAGCACTGGCTACAAGTCTAACCTTCAAGCACTGTCTGTATCAGCCACTGACATGCTTAGACTTCAAGGTGGTACTTCAGGGAGACAGGATTCTTTAATTTCTAGTTAGGACATTCAGAAATACAGCTTATACATTTCAGATATAAATAAAGGAAAACTGTCAAATATTATTTACAGGCATAAAAAAAATTAAAAAAAACACTTGGGACGGTATAAAATTAAAAAAGGAATTAAAAGTGAAGAATGCCTATGTGCCAGTCTACCTGGCCTTAGTTTAGTTTAGAAATCACATCACAGGGAGCTTAAAGTGAACATGAAGTGAGGAAACTCTCTTCAGGTTAGATACTCACCTACGTAGAGGAAAGGCTCTACATACCATAGAGCCTTCCTGGTCTATCCCGTAGCTCATGCTCCATCCCCTGTTGAAGTTGTTTGACCCGCTAAGTTGAATACCTCTTCGGCAATTCTCGGGCAACCTTCAGTACTTGCATGCCTGGGTACTTCTGAATACAAGTGAATCCATACAATAGAGATTTTCCTCACATCAGGTTTAATTTAAGTCCAACTATTGCTTTAAGTGTCCCTGGGCTCTCACGGGTAACCCTCTGAGTAATTCATTAAGCAGTTATGTAGGTATTAGGAAAGGTACTTTAGATGGCCATGTAGTATCTTTGATCCTGCATTTTCTCTCAATCAAATGGTCTACCAACTTTGCTATCAATTAGCTTACCAATTTAGTCAGATTTACGGGTTGAATCGCTAAATTTCAACAAGTCTGATCAGATTTCCGATCATTTTTCTGATCGATTCTTAGTCTAAGCACTCCTCCTCAGGACTCAGTGGGAGGAGCCTGTACTGGAGAAGCACACTTCTGCCTACAGCCCAGTTTTGTACTTCAAATACTCAACTGCACTGACCAAGATTGACTGCATAATGCATTTTATACAGTTATACAGTCATATATTTTTCAATGTGTCTGTTTCCCTTTAGTGCCCATTTGGAGTTTTACACGAGGGAGACACACAAGAGGTGGAGTGTCCAAAATGCAACAAAATCACTTGTTTCAACTGCAAGCAGCAAGTAAGTGCGAAGGCTTAATAGCTATAAACTGTCAGCCGGTCCTGGCAGATGGATGTGGATGAAATCTTGGTGCCAGATACCACCAGAAACCATCTTAGATCTTGTGGAGTCTATTCTTTAATAGTTCAGATCTGTTTTGGTAAATCTACATAGTAGGCAGGTAGTTATAGGCCTCTTTCACACTGTGGCGTTGTGTTGCTCTCCCTCGCCATTCCCCCGCTGCAGTAGCCATCAATCTCAATGAGAATGGTCACAGCACCCGCCACCCGCGTTGCAACACGATGTGACAGAAGTGATTCTGTGCTGCAGTACATTGCCGAATGGTACGAATGGTGCGGCTCAGCACGAGATTGCACTGGAGTCCATTGCACTGCAACAATCTTTATAGATAGGTGTGTTCATAGAAGCAAGCACATGGGCTTGATTCACAAAGCCGTGCTAAAGCATAGCACAACCGTGGTATGCGTTTAGCATGCAATGTGACGCGCATGATGGTTTGTGTTCATAAGGGTTTACGTGCGAGCGCTAACAAAGGTTGTCTTTGCCACGTTAGTGCGCAAACTTTTACGTGCATCACATTGCGTGCTATGGTCGTGCTATGCTTTAGCATGGGTTTGTGAATCAAGCCCCCTGTCTGGAAGTGCGCATGTGACTAAATGGACTGACCCAAGTGACATCATATGTCACTTGTGTACACTTTCGGGGGCCGGGGGCTATCTGCCGCAGTGACAAATCTGCATGCAATGGTGCAAATTGCACCACACCTTGGGCTTGATTCACTAAGACAAATAGCACGCCTTATCAAAGCTAGCACGCCTTATCAGAGTAGCATAGCGAGCGCTACGAACCCGCAGGGGCTCATGACAGGACAAGTGGAGCTCTCGTCATTGCCAATTAGCAGGCATAAGTTCGCTATGCTACTCTGATAAGGCGTATTAACTTTGATAAGGCATGCTATTTGTCTTAGTGAATCAAGCCCCATGTACCCAACTATCCTTAATGTTTTAGACAGCAGGGAGAGGTGGCAGCACTTCCCAAAACAGGCTGCATCTGAATGACTAACAGCATAGGGAAAAGCCTAATTATAGGTAGGAGTTACATCTTGCATTAAAAAAAGATGCACCAAACTAATACTACTGGTAGGGCGTTAGCTTCCAGGACAGTTTGCATGCAGAGTGTTCTGTACTGGACCCTTCTACCACGATGAGGCCATCCTTCTGGAAAGGAACCTAACCTCTAACTAATTACCAAACAAGCATAGTGTGAACCTGGGAGCAGCTGGCCATAAAATGGTTTAAATATATTTCTTAAAACAATCCCCTGTAGCCTTAAAAGCAGGCCCGGCCCTAAACTTTTTGCCGCCTGAAGCAAGCTTTAAAGAAATCGCCGCCCCCCCCCCCCAAGCCGTGGGTGTGAGGGGCCGCCCGAGCTGGAGGGGTTAGTGGGCAAGAAGGGGGTATTGGGCATAAAGGGGGGGGGGTCAGACGCCCCCTCCCTAGCCTGGGTCCCCCCGTTCTCCGCTCCCCTCCAGCTTTACGCCGCAGGAAGTGACGTCAGTGGAGCGCACGCTGTAACGAGGAAGAGGTGAGTGATCCCCGCCCGTTGCCTCTTATAGCTGCAGCCAGTGACGCAACTTTTTAAAGCTGGAGGGGAGCGGAGGACGGGGGACCCAGGCGAGGGAGGTAGGGGTCCGACCCCCCTCCCCGCCGCTAGGCCCAATACCCCTTTCCTGCCTGCTATCCCCTCCAGCTCGGGCGGCCCCCACACCCATGGACGGGCGGGTGCCGCCCCCCCCAAAGTGCCGCCTGAGGCAAATGTTTCACTCCGCCTCATGGGCGGGCCGGCCCTGCTTAAAAGACAACTGTAATGAGAGGGCTATGGAGGCTGCCATATTTATTTCCTTTTAAAAAATACCAGTTGCCTGGCAGCCCTGCTGATCCTCAGCCTCTAATCCTTTTAGCCATAGACCCTAAACAAGCATGCATCAGATCAGTTGTTTCTGACATTATTGTTAGATCTGACTGCATGCATGCTTGTTTCTGGTGTAATTCAGACACTACTGCAGCCAATTAGATCAGCAGGGCTGCCAAGCAACTGGTGTTGTTTAAAAAAATTAAAAATATGGCAGCCTCCATAGTCTCACTTCAGTTGTCCTTTAATGTTTTGCCTGTTCAGTGTTGATTCTGGCAATAAACTACAGATATGGCAATTGTGTAATATATTATTTTCACAGAAGGGCCAGGGGCATAGGGGCCACGGTCGCAGCAGTCACCTGTGTGACCGGGCCCAGGCCCGAGGGGCCCGATCCTCCTCCCCACCTGCTGCCGCTGAGGGAGTCAGATACTCACTTCTCCACGATCCAAGCGCTGCAGCTACAAACTTCCTCCTGTTCTTGTGTTCCATCTCACACAGGGGCGTAGCAATAGGGGTTGCAGAGGTAGCGACCGCATGGGCCAGAGAAGCCCTGAAGGGCCCTCCCTCAACTTCAGTATTAGCTCTCTATTAGTCCTGTGCTCATAATAATCATTTCTATAGACACTTTGAATAGTGGTAATCATTAACAAACTGTTCCCCATTCCCTTCTTGCTCCTCTGACACTGTGGTTGTCCTTGGCAGGTTTTGGTGCGCCATATAAATTGTTATGTATAGAGTGCCTGTTCCTGACTATCCATCCTCAGTCATCTAATCCTGGCTATCTATACTGGGGTACCTATTCCTGACTAGTGTCTATACTGAGGCATCTAATCATGACTACCTGTACTGAGGTACCTATTCCTGACTATCTATACTGATGCATCTAATCCTAGCTATCTATACTGAGGTACCTATTCCTGACTGTACTGAGGCATCTAATTCTAGCTATCTATACTGAGATACCTATTCCTGACTGTACTGAGGCATCTAATCCTAGCTATCTATACTGAGGTACCTATTCCTGACTGTACTGAGGCATCTAATTCTAGCTATCTATACTGAGATACCTATTCCTGACTGTACTGAGGCATCTAATCCTAGCTATCTATACTGAGGTACCTATTCCTGACTGTACTGAGGCATCTAATTCTAGCTATCTATACTGAGATACCTATTCCTGACTGTACTGAGGCATCTAATCCTAGCTATCTATACTGAGGTACCTATTCATGACTATTTATACTGAGGTACCTATTCTTGGCTACCTATAATGGAGGCACCTACTCCTGGCTACTTAATGTAGAGTTGGGGGGGGGGGGGGTCCAATTTCCGCACTGGGGCCCTGAAGTTTGTAGTTACGCCACTCCACTGAGAAGGGCAATCATCTTTTACTTTGTATCACACAGTGGGAAGACATACATGAAACACTGAGCTGTGAAGAATTTAGACTGTGGAAGCAGAGACATGAGGATGAGCAGCTGGATGTATATCTGTCCAAGAATGGCATAGGTAATGTCATCACAAAAATCAAGCTTAGCATTTGCTATAGATTAATCACATTCAGCCGAAAAAACTGTAATGTCTACATAATCATTAAGATAGATTTGTACTGTCATATGCTGCATCAGAGCAGTTAATAAAAGCGCGGTTGAAAATGGGCACAAGTTAAATAGTGGGCGTCGGGCCACCCGCTACGCTATTTAGTGGGCAGCTCCGATTAAATTGGTATTTAATGTTTTATTGTTAGTGGGCGGTTCCAATTAAATTGTTATTTAGCGGTTATTAGTCACCGGGGGTCTTAGGGTAAGGCAGCACCAGATGAGGGGTGGTTAGGGTTAGGCATCGCTAGGGGGGTCTTAGTATTAGGTACCACCAGGGGGGTCTTAGGGTTAGGAACCACCAGGGCGGTCTTAGGATTAGGCATCACCAGGAGGGTCTTCGGGTTAAGCACCACTGGGGAGGGTTCTGTGTGAGAGTAGGGAGAGATTAGGTTATAGTGAAATATAGGCAAATATTGCCAATATTTCAAAATATGAATCAGGTTGTAGAATATAGGTAAATCTACCAATATTTTACTACCGCAATTAAATTGTTATTTATCATTTGAGCCTAAATTAGCGTGTAACTTTTTTAAATGTATGCTGCTGCATGTGTAACTATGATGTCAGTGCATATAGTGTGCTGTGTACCTAGGCAGAGTGAACACAGCCCAAAGCTATTGTTCTTGCCCCCTCTCCACCCCCTCCACTGTGCACCACACATCATACCTCCACCTTCCTCCCACCATAGTGACAGTGCAGGCTAGCAACGTGTCTGTACAGCCTCGGCCATGAACTGTTGCCTGAGGGATCAAGTTCCTTGGGTGTACTGTGGGGTGACAGAAGTCTCATGCGTGTACGAGGCTTACCCGTGGCTTCCTCCAGCCACATGAGCACCGATGTGTCCCTCGCCGTCCTTCTGAGTACCTCCGTTCTCCTGTTATCGGTCTCAGTTGCACCAGCCGGCCCCTCTGCGCATGTGCAGAAGAGCGAACTGGCGTGTCTGAGCCAGATTACCAGGACTGATACCAGGAGAACGGAAGCATTCGGGAGGACGGCATGGAGCACATTGGTGCTCATGGAGCAGGAGGAAGCCCCGGGTAAGTATAAAATCTTTTTATTTGACCATCTCAGGTACACTTTAAGTTTCCCTGTGGTCAGGAATGTACTTGAATCCTAAGCACTCTCCACATAAATCAGCAATGCAGAATATAAAGCAGTTCCCAACCTTTTTTGCTCGAAGAATAGCATTCCTGCAAAACCATAGGGGCACTTTATTTCCATTATTAGTATCCAGCACCAGCAGCCACTATATACAAGTGTGCAATTATTTTCTATACATTGGTATACCACCACCGACACAAAATTATGTAGCCCAATGCATCCTCACAAAGAGGTATATTTTTAAAGAAAAAACGTAACCAAGAATTGAACTTCATCCCAATCAGTAGCTCAAATAGATCCTGAGGGGGCAATGTATGGCTGCTATTGTGGTGAAACCCCGCCCACAGTGTGATGTCAGCACCTTATCACACTGTGGGAGCCTTGTTGCATTGTGGGAAATAACAGCTGTTTCCAACTGCCAAAAAAGCAATAAACATCTCCTTCCAGTGACATCACCTGCCAGCAGTAAAAATTTCACCATGTGATAATTGTCAGAATATAAATCAGGGAGAGGAAATATTTTACAATGAGCAAACACTGACCAAATAATTTATACAGAATCTTTGTAAAATTAAGGTAAGCACTTTTTTTTAATTACATAATTTTCACTGGAGTTCCTCTTTAGGGGGGTAGTTGTGTGTGGGGGGTACATTTTAAATTCAGGTTTACTTTACTTACATTTTATGATTTTAATACTTATAGTTGGTCAGTAATGCTGCATACACACTTGAGATAAAAGTCTTTGGAAAAGGCAAGATCACAGACACATTTTACCCCATTCCATGTAGTATGAGAGCCATACCTACACAGTCTATTCTATGGAGCTGCACTCCCCATCAGATAAAATCTTTGCAGGATGCTGCACACAAAGATGCCCGTACACATTCAAAAGATCATTATCTGCAAAAGATCTGTTCCTGCAAAAGATCCATTCCTGCAAAATGCATTTGTAGTCTATGAGATCTGCAGATTATCATACACACCTTGTTTAACTGGCAATCATCTGCAGATCAGATCCACCAGGATGGATTTTCAGATCTGCAGATGATTGCGAGATATGCAGATGAAGTCTGTTAAACAAGGTGTGTATGAGGATCTGCAGATCTCATAGACTATGAATGCATTTTGCAGGAATGGATCTTTTGCAGGAAGAGATCTTTTGCAGATAATGATCTTTTGAATGTGTACAGCATCTTTGTCTGCAGCATCTTGCAAAGATTTTAGCTGATGGGGAATGCAGCTCCATAAAATAGACTGTGTAGAGTATGGCTCTCATACTACATGGAATGGGGTAAAATTGGTCTGTGATCTTGCCTTTTCCAAAGACTTTTATCTCAAGTGTGTATGCAGCATAAAGGCCCATACACACGTCGGATTTTTGTGAACGACCCGTCGTTTGAACGTTCCGTCGTTCACACGTCAAATCCGACGTGTGTACAGACTATCGTTCGGGTGATAAGACTGGTTTGGAAACCAGTCTTATCACGCGAACGATAGTCCGTACACACGTCGGATTCCGCGTGCGAACGACTGAACGACGGGACGTTCAAACGACCCGTCGTTCTGAAAAATCCGATGTGTGTATGGGCCTTAAGACTTGTGAATTGTCATTGGTGCATGATAATCACTTATTGCCTGTCTAAATGTTTTCCTTCTATACAGAATGTCCTTCCTGTAAGTTTCGGTTTGACCTGTGGAAAGGTGGATGCTTACACTTCAAGTGCACACAGTGCCAGCATTCCTTCTGTGGCGGCTGCAAGCAGCCTTTCTGTCAGGGCCCGGTAAGTTCCATCATTCATGGTGTTAATAAGAAAGGGTCATTATACCAAAGATAAAACAAGCCACCACTGGATCTGCTTTATGTTTGTATTCCAAAACGTTTGAAGGCCAGACACCACCAATGCAAACTCTGCTGTTCAGAATGTTCTTCATGGCCACTGAAACCCACTCAGCCAATTACACCTGGTGACATAAAGTGATAGGAAACACAGAGCAACTGGGTTAATTCCTGAGATCCCATAAATAAATGAAATGTGTCACAGATTTTCTAGTACTGCCCGTTTTGTTTCAAACACTGTATGCAAATGTCGGAACATTGTGCGAAGGGCTGCGGGATCTCGTAAAAGTCTACCCAAGCCGAAGCGTAGGTACAAAATGAGATACTTACCTAAAGAGAGGGAAGCCTCAGGATCCTATTGAGGCGTTCCTCAGTTCTCTGATGTCCCCCATCACTGAGCGCGGCTCCCTGGAAGATTAGCAACAAGACATTGTCTTGGCCGCATGTGTCCTCGCTCCCGCTTCCAAAGCCCCAGATAAGGTCAACTCTTTTTTCCCCCTTAGAGTACTCCTTTAAGCAACAGAGAAAAGCCTTTCTGGGAACAGCCCTTTCCCAGCTGGTGTCTGAGATTCCTTGCGTCTAAATGTGAAGACTGAAGAATGGCTTTCCCTTTGGCATTTAGTTCCTGTATTAAAGGACAACTGAAGTGAGAGGGATATGGAGGATGCCATGTAGATATGGCTAACACATTCAGATTACATTGGGTCCAATCAGTTTTCTCCTAGGTGATATTATCAATAAAATGCCTTTGAGGCCAGGGACCTATTACAAATCGCAATCGCTAGCGCTTTGTGTAAGCATTTTGTAAACTATTTGAGGTGCGTTTTCTGTCAATTTAGGTATTGTATTGAACCCAAATGCTCATAAAATACTGCATACCCCGCGATTGTGATTAGCCCTAATTGCAATTGCTCCAGTGGGCTCAACACCATAGACATTACATTAGCTTAGGCCTCTTTCACATTAGCCTATTCAACGCGTGCAGGAGAACGGCTCCTGCACGACGTTGAATAGGCTGCGGCGTGACCTCGGGAATGTGCGGTGCGACGCTGAGTAGCGGAGGTAGTAATTAATTAAGCCGACAGGGAAACGCCGATTCCCAATGTTAAAGTGCTCCCAGGTGCGTCGTACCGCAATGCATCGAAACACAGGGTCGGGTGTGAAAGGTAAAATGAAAGTCTATGGACTTTCATTTTACCTTGGTCAACGCAAACTATCATAGTTGCGTTGAAACGCTGAAAACGAGCTGTAGTGTAAAAGGGGCCTTAGTGTTTTAGAAAGCACCGGCAATAGGCATAGCTCCAAAAATGCTCAAAAAGCACTCTAGTGGGTCCCAAACGCTACCTATTCTGTCAATAGCATGCCATCCAAATCGTATGCCGGTGTGATTCTTTAACTGATGGGTTTAAATGGGTATTTTCAGGCTGGCAAGGCTTGACAACAATTCATGGGGACCCGCAGCAAAACTTTTATGGTGTCCACCAGTGTTAACACCTCTTTCCTCGCCTCTCCTTGGTGCCCTTCATGGCCCATCTCACAAGGGTCAGAAAACAGATGTGGCCATCATGATCTTCACACCCATAACAAATGTAGCCAAAAACACTTGATCTGAAGTATAGTCCCCTTTTCCATTGTATATCTCTCTTTCCTGGCACTTGGGCATTTTCCTTACTCTCATTCTGTGTATATCCTACAATATAAACCTTCTTCTGTGTAGAGAGCTGCACACTTTGCTATTTTATTATGAATACTGACCACTCATAGCTTTACGTGTTGCTGTTGTCTGGCAGGAGTGTGACTTCTCTGAGGAATGCCATGGAAAGGGGTTACATTCTCATCACACAC
Organism: Hyperolius riggenbachi; assembly: GCF_040937935.1. NCBI lineage: Eukaryota > Metazoa > Chordata > Amphibia > Anura > Hyperoliidae > Hyperolius > Hyperolius riggenbachi. The sequence continues at coordinate 370,945,922 of NC_090650.1, forward strand.
GTGATTGTTTCTATTACCTGAGAGACTGGGACACCGAGAGACTTCAGCAACTCCTGCAGGTAAAACCGTAATATAATGTAATGTGTATGAGACCATTCTGTGAACTAATTTGCTCATTTATAAAACGCCAACAGATTTCTCAGTGCTTATATGAATCATACTGAATTATTCCTATCAGTATCAGATTTATTCACTTAGTACGAAGGATTCATACTCATAAATGTTAATAACAAAGACAGGCTCAGTAACTGTGCAAGTTGGCAGGCAGTGGAGGAAAAAAGTGCAACACAAGGGGGTAATTATACATGGCACATAGACACACGTATACAGGTGGAAAGGCCTTTGGAGTTGGTGTGTGTGTGTTAGTTAAGAGAGTTGAGAACTTGGACAGTCCTTGTAGCTATGAACCTGTAGCGATGCCCAATGGGAGAAGATTGAGGTAACCAGGGGCGTTTCTAGGGTCCCTGGGGGTCAGTGGCACCTGTGGGCACCAGGAGGGGAGGTACATGCGGCAAAAAATGGGCGTGGCCATGCGGTGAGTGGGCGTGGCCATGGGTGGGGCCAAATGTACATGAACTTAGCAGCGGTGTAAGCTACGGATAACGGGCCTGCCCATCGAAATATTGGACGGAGCCCCCTGTCCTTTATTTCGATCATTTACAATCAGTATAGGCATAGATCAAAGATGTATACGCACATACAATTTTGATTGGTCAATCACTGACCCCCAATTTCCCACCCCCGTGCAGTAAGTGGGCCAACAGACAATGAATTTTATGAACAGAGCTAAAATTGGCTAATCAAAATTGTATGTGTGTACCAGGCTTTACAGCTAATACTGTACATACTGAAAGTAGCAGGGATCAGCATACAATACAGCTGGTTTACAATCAATAAAGGCACAGAGTAACACCTTACACTGTACACACTGGAGGTAAATCAGCACACAGTGCAAGCACTAGAGAACAGCGTATACTGTACATACTGTAGGCAGCAGAATTCAGCACACTGCAGCTAGCGTGCCAAAAATATGACGATCACGTTGTGTGGCGTGCTTATCGCGCCGCACCAAAAAATGGGTGGGCCATGGACCAGAATATAGGTGTGGTAACGGGTGGAGACAAATTTACATGAACCTAGCAATGGTGGGACATCAGATTAAGCTTTTGGAGGCCGAGTGCCCAAACTGCAATCCAAAAGTCACTTACCGGTATCTATCGCAAAGTGGCAACAGCAATTTAAACTAAATACTGTACAAACGTTTTAACTCATACATGAACATTATGGAAAATCCAAGTTGAAAATAAACTGTGAAGATAAACAATTTCATCCATCCTACTCCTGAAAAATGTATTCAATTTTTTAGAACCTCCCAGTTTTATTTTCTGTTTTAAAACGCTAAAAAAGTAGGTTTAATGCTATTGTCTCATATGATAAGGATTCAGCTTTTCCCATAGTCTCGCAGTTAGCAATCATGTGACCCCCAACAAGACATATTCAGCAATCATGAGGCCCCCAACAAATCAGGAGGCCCCCAACAAGACAAATTCAGCAATCATGAGGCCTCCAACAAATCATGAGGCCCCCAACAAGACAAATTCAGCAATCATGAGGCCCCCAACAAGACAAATTCAGCAATCATGAGGCCCCCAACAAATCATGAGGCCCCCAACAAGACAAATTCAGCAATCATGAGGCCCCCAACAAATCATAAGGCTCCCAACAAGACACATTCAGCAGTCATGAGGCACATAAATAGACAGCATTTCACATAAATAGGCAGAATGCCCCCTTAATATGGTAGCCCCCCCAAGTTAGGTAGTGAGTGACAGGGACCCCCAGGTTAGCTAGTGAGTGACAGGCGCCTCCAGTTAGGTAGTGAGTGACAGGGACCCCGATAGTGAGTGACAGGGAGCATCTTTAGGTAGTGAGTGAGTGCCAGGGAGCCCCTTTAGGCAGTGAGTGAGTGCCAGGAAGCCCCTTTAGGCAGTGAGTGAGTGCCAGGAAGCCCCTTTAGGCAGTGAGTGAGTGCCAGGAAGCCCCTTTAGGCAGTGAGTGAGTGCCAGGGAGCCCCTTTAGGCAGTGAGTGAGTGCCAGGGAGCCCCTTTAGGCAGTGAGTGAGTGACAGGAAGCCCCTTTAGGCAGTAAGTGAGTGACAGGAAGCCCCTTTAGGCAGTGAGTGAGTGACAGGGAGCCCCTTTAGGCAGTGAGTGAGTGACAGGGAGCCCCTTTAGGCAGTGAGTGAGTGACAGGGAGCCCCTTTAGGCAGTGAGTGAGTGACAGGGAGCCCCTTTAGGCAGTGAGTGAGTGACAGGGAGCCCCTTTAGGGAGTGAGTGAGTGACAGGGAGCCCCTTTAGGGAGTGAGTGAGTGACAGGGAGCCCCTTTAGGGAGTGAGTGAGTGACAGGGAGGCCCTTTAGGGAGTGAGTGAGTGCCAGGGAGCCCCTTTAGTGAGTGAGTGCGTGCCAGGGAGCCCCTTTAGTGAGTGAGTGCGTGCCAGGGAGCCCCTTTAGGGAGTGGGTGCGTGCCAGGGAGCCCCTTTAGGGAGTGGGTGCGTGCCAGGGGAGCCCCTTTAGGGAGTGAGTGAGTGCCAGGGGAGCCCCTTTAGGGAGTGAGTGAGTGCCAGGGGAGCCCCTTTAGGGAGTGAGTGAGTGCCAGGGGAGCCCCTTTAGGGAGTGAGTGAGTGCCAGGGAGCCCCTTTAGGGAGTGAGTGAGTGACAGGGAGCCCCTTTAGGGAGTGAGTGAGTGACAGGGAGCCCCTTTAGGGAGTGAGTGAGTGACAGGAAGCCCCTTTAGGGAGTGAGTGAGTGACAGGGAGCCCCTTTAGGGAGTGAGTGAGTGCCAGGGAGCCCCTTTAGGGAGTGAGTGAGTGCCAGGGAGCCCCTTTAGGGAGTGAGTGCGTGCCAGGGAGCCCCTTTAGGGAGTGAGTGAGTGACAGGGAGCCCCTTTAGGGAGTGAGTGAGTGACAGGGAGCCCCTTTAGGGAGTGAGTGAGTGCCAGGGAGCCCCTTTAGGGAGTGAGTGAGTGCCAGGGAGCCCCTTTAGGGAGTGAGTGCGTGCCAGGGAGCCCCTTTAGGGAGTGAGTGAGTGACAGGGAGCCCCTTTAGGGAGTGAGTGAGTGACAGGGAGCCCCTTTAGGGAGTGAGTGAGTGCCAGGGAGCCCCTTTAGGGAGTGAGTGAGTGCCAGGGAGCCCCTTTAGGGAGTGAGTGAGTGCCAGGGAGCCCCTTTAGGGAGTGAGTGAGTGCCAGGGAGCCCCTTTAGGGAGTGAGTGAGTGCCAGGGAGCCCCTTTAGGGAGTGAGTGAGTGCCAGGGAGCCCCTTTAGGGAGTGAGTGAGTGACAGGGAGCCCCTTTAGTGAGTGAGTGCGTGCGTGCCAGGGAGCCCCTTTAGGGAGTGAGTGCGTGCCAGGGAGCCCCTTTAGGGAGTGAGTGCGTGCCAGGGAGCCCCTTTAGGGAGTGAGTGAGTGACGGAGGCCCCTTTAGGGAGTGGGTGCGTGCCAGGGGAGCCCCTTTAGGGAGTGAGTGCCAGGGAGCCCCTTTAGGGAGTGAGTGCGTGCCAGGGAGCCCCTTTAGGGAGTGAGTGAGTGAGTGACAGGGAGCCCCTTTAGGGAGTGAGTGCGTGCCAGGGAGCCCCTTTAGGGAGTGAGTGCGTGCCAGGGAGCCCCTTTAGTGAGTAAGTGAGTGAGTGAGTGACAGGGAGGCCCCCTCTCTAGCCGCCGCCGCGGCGCTAGTCTACTTTAGGGGACCCACCGCAAATCCCCATAGAGAATTTGAGCTGTGCTGAAAACGGAAAGAATTTCCGCTTTCAGCTCGTTGAAAACCCTACAAGTCATATATCTATAGAAAGCTGAGATTCTGCTCTAACGAAGGATGCCACATTTGGTGAGCAAAACCTGAAGCTCACCGCGTAAGAGGCGCCAAACGGCCATGATCGCGGCTCCGTCGGCCATCTACACACAAACACACAGCTGTATTGTTGTTTGTAAACACAGGTGAGGTTAACCCTTCACCACCCCAGCAGCTGGCAGCTATAGTGATCAGTGAGGACAGCTTACACCACGGCCTTTGAGATGATCCACGACACCATGTTGCTGGCTGGCAGAGGTGCCCTCCTGGCACGCCGGATCCCGTCACGGGTGGTGATGATGATGATGATGATGATGCTGTCTGGTGGGGTATGCCCGGTCCCGGGGAACTATCATATGTCACGGACCCACTCGCCAATTCTCCGGCTTAAAGAAAAAAAAAAAAAATTCTGCCACGCCCCCAGCTAACAATCCCTCCAATGAGGAGGGAGAAAAATATCAGCAGCACAGAACTAAGATGGCCGACGGAGCCGTGATTGCGGCCGTTCGGCGCCTGCTACGTGGTGAGTTTCAACTTTTGCTCACCGAAAGTGGCATCATTTGTTAGAGCAGAGTCTCAGCTTTCTATAGATATATGACTTGTAGGGTTTTCAACGAGCTGAAAGCGGAAATTCTTTCCGTTTTCAGCACAGCTCAAATTCTCTATGGGGATTTGCGGTGGGTCCCCTAAAGTAGACTAGCGCCGCCGCCGCTCCCCCCCCTACCTCTCAGCAGACCTCAGGATCAGCGGCGACCCGACCAGATGTACGAGCGGGCGCTGGACGCACCCGCTCGATATGCGGAAGTGATGTCACTTCCGCATATCAGTGCGGGCGCTGGGTCCTAGCGCCCGCACGATTGGTCGCCGGCTCGCCGCCTGATCCTGAGGTCTGAGACGCGGCGGCGGCGGCTGGAGGGAGCCGCTGACAGAGGGGGCAGCGGCGGCCGGGAGATCCGTGGCACCCCAGGAAAGATTGGGGGCACGTGCCCCCCTAAAACAGGGCTAGCGACGCCCCTGGAGGTAACGGCTGCTGGGCTGGGAGGAGTTAGTTACTATCCTGAGTGACCTACAACACAGTCTGGAAAAGGTTGAGTGATGGAAGCCCCGATGATCCTCTCCACGGAGTTGATGACCCTTTGTAGTTTGTACATGTTGCTCACAGAGGTACCAGCATACCATACGATGATGGAGCATAGGATTGACTTAATGGTAGCAGTGTAGAAGCTGGTCAGAAGCCCCTGCGACATGCCAATTCTTTTCAGCTTTAAGAACAGCCTTTGTTAGGCTTTTTTTCTGGATTTTGTGGGTCTTATCAGCTGACCTTATGTTTCTACAGATGGTGGTGCCCAGCAAGCAGACATTGGTTACCCTAGCAACCTCTGTGCCATCAATAAGGACCGGAGGAAGATTGGGGTGGGGAGTTTCCTTAAGTAGATTGTCAGTTCAGTGGTATTTGCCGTGTTGAGCATGAGCTTGTTGGACTTGCACCAGTTGCAGAATCTCTCAGGGTGCGTTTCCACTAGTGCGGTGGGAAATCGCCGCGGATTCTCCGCGGACGAATTCGCATGCAGGAGCGAAATCGCATGCGGTTGTATGCGAATTTTACCGCATACGATTTCGCATGGATGACGCTGTGTGCGAATTTAACCATGTCAGTGCCTGTGTGCTTTTTCATTGATTCCATGCGAAATCGTATGCGAATTCGCATGAAAATTCGCATGAAAAAACACCATGCGAATTCCCTATTAAATACATTGTATGCAAATCGCATGCGTGTGTGCGGTGTCCGAATTCGGATGACTCTGCTGAGCAGATTTTTCCTGCACAAGAAAACACTCCGTTTTCCTGACAAGTGGACACAGGCTCATTCACTTTTATTGGTTATGCGAATTTGCATGCGGGGAACGCATGCGAATTCGCGTTAGTGGAAACGCACCCTGAGTCTCTTGATGTTCTTTGATCTTGTTTATGAGGCGTAGGATGATGGTGTCGTCAGTGAATTTCATGGCTTTGACAGTTGTTCTTTCAGGTACAGTTGTTTATGTATGTGGAATATAAGCTGTAAAGGAGCTTACTTTCCTCATTTCCTACCAATATAATATTAGCACACACAGTAGAAGCAAGTTTCTAGGAAGCCACTTATCCTGCCAGTGATAGTCTTGAGTTGTGGAGGCAATTAAAGCGTTTATGGGTGCCATGTTGGCTTTTGGTGCAGTTATTTACACAAAATAGTTACTAGCACTGAAGAGAAACACATAACTTTAGCCTTTCCTCTGACAGGCCTTACTCCAACCTAACCTTCAGGCTGGATTCATACTTAGATGCATTGCATTGAGTTGCATTGTGATGCTTTGTGTTGCATGCCTTTGAAAAAAGCACGCTGCAATACAACATTGTGCTCTTGCGTTCGGAAAGCAGCCAGCCAAACGCATGTGTTCTGAAAATCAGATCAAAACGCATGCAATAAGAAAAGGTCATCAAGCAAGGACCCTAAGCTACAGAAGAACACCTGCCGCTGTATAACAATCAGAACTGCCGCTCCCAAGATGGAGTGTGAGTAACACTGATCCTCGCTGCAGGCTGCACAGAGAGCCTAGCCCGAAGGACATTGACACACACTGCCAGTGGAATGGAGCATGAGGAAAGGGAAAAACATAAGAGGACACAAGGGGGAAAGAGCAAGACATAAGGGGGACAAAGGAGGACACAGGGGAACAAAGGAGGAGACACAAGGGGAATACAGGACACAAGGGGACACAAAAGGTACAAGGGGGGACACAAAAGGTACAAGGGGGACAAATATGTACGGGGGGGGGGGGTATTGGGGAGAAGACCCAAAAGATGCCCTGGCATTATGGATGTCCCAAGTTTAGTACAGTATATTTTATTTTTTTCCCCTGGTTTTTGTCCTCTAAACCTATTTGTATCTTATGATCAGGACAGTGAATTAGCCAAAATGACCTTGAATTATTATTTAAACCATTGTATGTACAGGTTTTTATAGGTGTCATTGGCCACGGCTAGTACTAGGAGGCTTTGGTCATTCACCTAAATAAAGACATTATTTAATTTGAAGGTTTTCAATTGATATTTTATATATTTCAAGTTATTCGTCATGTTTTTGATTGTTACAGATGCATGGAATACTGTGCAACAGTGAGTTCAACACGCAGCTTACAAACACCCTGCAAAGTAAGTGTAACTCACAAAGAAGGGGGGAAAAATCCATAAATTGTTAACATTTAAAACGTATTAATCAAAAAAAAAACCCTTTGCAACGTATTCAATTTTAGGACTACAAAAGTCAGAGAAAACTATCCAAAAAAGCCAACATGATGAGATAAAAGAGAGGGAAGACGATGGTGATGCCAGGTAAGTTACAAGAGCCTGTTGGATACTCTACTCTCAGCATGCTTCCCTTGGGCGTAGCAATAGCCATAGCAGCCGTAGCAGCTGCTATGGGGTCCTGGAGCATAGGGGGTTTGCAGATGGTACTTAATGTATTCACCATTAACTTTCTTGTGTTTCTCCACCTTCTGACTTTGTCTTAATGCCCATTAACTATATGCAGTGTTGATTGGATGAGAATGTAAATTGCCCAATTAACATATCCATAGGGAAGGGGAAGATGGCATTGCTTAGAAGTGCCTACATCTGAGGGCCCCATTAAAGTTTTGCTATGGGGCCCCATGATCTCTAGCTACACCACTGATGCATACTTAGCACAGTTTTCCACTAGCTAGTTTCAAATATTAATGAAATATATTTCGACTTTATAGACAAACACAGACATCAGATTTTGAATCTTTTTAGTCCCACTTACAAGTGCAAGCATACACGCCTGCTCATACACGCACGCACGCACACACACTTCGCTCTTGTCATATTTCCCCAAAAACAAAATGGGTTAATATGCAATTTACTTTTTCTCCTGAATTTTCTCCTAGGAGAGACCGGTAATTTTTCATCTTCAATTTAAATTAACTTTTTAACACTTTGCAATAGAAAAAGTACCAAAAGATAAAAAGGTAGGTGAAAAAGTACTGTGAAAATGATTTTGAGTGTTTGCTTGCTTACTGGCAGTTTAAAAGGCATTTTATTCACGTATTAAAAAAAAAAAGTGAATTTCATTTGGCCAAGGGCCTTATATTAATTTTTGCTTCAAAAGATGCATTAGGGCTTACTTTCAGGGAATATCCTTTTTTCCATGAGCAACAATCTACATTTATGCCTAATGCACACAATGCACTTTTCCCATCAAATTGATAGTCAAATCAATTATTTCCAAAAGGTCCGATCTGATTTTGGATCGTTTTTCTGATTGATTTTTCGATCACTTCTATACAAAATCGATCAGAAAAATGATCGGAAATCACATGGGACCTGTCTCGGAAATAATCGATTCGACTGGTAATCTGATGGGAAATTGCATCGTGTACCAAGCATTAGTCTTGAACAAAATAGACATAAAATCAATATATATTAAAATATAGTCATTTCATGACATTCTGTAATATTATCATAACTTTCCAAACCCTGAACTCCATCATGAATTTTGCATTATTGCATAATGTCTTTTTTCCATGTACAATAATCTACATATACCAACAGTTAACACTTTTTGGGTCTCATTGGGTGTTTTAAGTGCATATTTTAAGGGAGTCTGCTTTCCTTGATGAAGGGTCTATCTGTCCTGTTGCATTCCATTGCCAATTGGTTTTACTTTTTTACAAATATGAATTGACTTTTTTTATGAACTGTAACTAGGGCTTATATTTGGAGTAGGGCTGTATTTCAAGTATCCTCAAAAATCCTGAAAAATCATGCTTGGGCTTATTTTGAGGGCAGGTCTTACTTTCAGGGACCAGCAGACTGGGCGATTTTACTTTTATGCTCATAGAGGTTTTGTTGGGCAGCTCGATCTTTTTCTGTAGTGTAACTGTCATTTTAACAACAGTTACATTGTATGTCAACGGTCAATTCCTCACGTTTTTCAAGTATACACAAAGTTCTCCAGTTTGAGCTCAGATTCAAGTGAGAAAGGAACCTGAACTAAAGACTCTGTCAGCACAAGCCCACAGTGAATTGATAGTTGCCTTTTTGGGCTTTCACCAAGCTGTCAGGCAATGATTAATGTTAAACCTACCAGGCACACATTGGGCACCCACACTTGGGGAATAGTCTATAGACAGGCCAGAAAGGCTATATCATTCTTAAGGTGGCCATACACGGTACAATTTTTTTTTTTCGATTAGATAATTTAGTTCGATTATTCTGTTAGATTGAATATAACGATTTTTCCAGCATGTCCGATCACATTTTTCTTGAAAAAACGGGATAATTGTTTGAATTTCTTGATCGAAATTTTTTTTTTTAAACTTTCATTCGATTCAATCATTTAGATCAAATAAACGGGATAATCGAACATTTTTATTGTACCATGTATGGCCACCATACCTGAGATAACTGGTACTAGCAGTATCTGGTCACGCTTCTGGTCTCCGGTTTCCATAAGCAAAAACAGGAATTATCTGCTAAGCTAAATGTTCAAGCTTAGACATGCTCCTCTTCTTCTTCCTTAGTTTAGTTATAGCTGTTGCTATGTAGGGGTGGAAAGCTGATGCAGTGGCACAAGTGCGTGATGGGCAGAGGCTGTACAAAGGAATCACCTGCTGCTTGGCCAAGTTGATCCGCTTGGTGGATCGCTTGCAGGGCGGCAGTTGGGGGTTACTGTACTCACACCCAGTTATTGGTTGAGGCAGTTGTTATCGGCCGCCTTAGCAGACTTTAATCAAGCGTATGTATGGAGCTTTAGGCGTGCACCAACGTTCAATACTGTAAATGCATCCTGACCTTTTCTTTGTAGCTGTTGTTTTTAATTTACTAATCTGTGTTTATGTTTCCCTACTTTATTTTTTTTTTTTTTTTTTATAGAGTGGATGAGAAAGAATTCCTGGTGAAAATCATCAATGATAACTTTCTGGACCCAGCAGATCTGTACACTCAGAATGAGATGGAAGTGGAGCTTCAGCGATGGAGTGTATCTATCCCTGGTCACCACGAAGAGGACAGCCAAGAAACATACCTGGAAAGACTTAGAATGGTAATGATGAAGTTTCACTGACTACCGACTGATAGTGATAATCAGCTAGAAATGGTGTCTTCTAACCAAGCTATATAATTTCCTCAATGTTATGTTCAAATTTGCTCCCCACCACTAATGGAAGTACATGCATGTCAAAACAATCAAAACCCGACTCCAATGCAGTGGATAAATGGCCTGAGGAATTCATCTAGATTGTACCGTTTAGGTGTGTCCTCACTCCAGGATGCATCTCTTTATTTTCCAACTCTTCATGAACCTCCCATACTTACTGTTTCACACAGAACTTATGGATTTGTTTAATTAAGAACATGTTTGCTTTAAAGAGATTCTGTAACGAAAAAAAGTTCCCCTGGGGGGTACTCGCCTCAGTAGGGGGAAGCCTCTGGACCCAATCCCTATCAGGCTTCCTCCGTCCTTCTGTGTCTCACAGCGGTCTCGCTGCAGCCCACGGAACGCACAGCCGACAATTTGTCAGGCTGTGCAAGATTTACCTTTTCTGGCTCCAGCGGGGGCACTGTTGCGCCTCTTCCCACAGAGATAGGCGAAAATAACCGATCTCCGTCGAGGCCACTCTACTGCGCAGGCGACTTGCGCCTGCGCAGTTGAGCGGCCCTACAGCGATCAGCTATTTCCGCCTATCTCAGAGCGGAAAGCCGATAGGATCCAGAGGCTTTCCCCATCCCCCATTCAATACAGATTTTCTTTAATTAAAAAAAAACAAATGTTGATCAACTGTAAACAGGGTATCCAATGGAGTTAGGGAAAACCAGAATCAGCAGTTGTTTTGGTAACTGAACTCAAACGGTACCTGAACTGACATGCGATGTGATGTGTATGTCCAGTCCCAAGCCTATATAGAACTGGGCTTTTTTCATTTTTTTCTGACTGTAAGGGTTAAGAATTCATGTATGTAAATGATTCTTTCAGTCAGACTTGAACCGGACTGTAACATAACTCTCACTGGTAACTGATTAAAAGCCATAAAACTCTTGTGTAGCATAGAAACACTTCTTAGTGCAGGGAATAGAAGTAAAACATCAATAGTTCACAATGCGAGCTGTAAAACATTAAAAGACCTCATTCAGCTGAGACAATGAAAACATTAAATTTATGTTTTTAACCTTTAAACTAGGAAATATTGTCACTCTCAGGTTTATTGACAAATAAGTGCAAAGAGCAGAGTTGAATATTAAGGCTTTGGCTACTCTATAAGATACATTTGCATACTTGATTTTGAATGGGTCTTTTCCGACATATACTGTGTGGAGCCAAACATATTATAACACATGCATTTGTATAAAATAATTGCGGTTTTTTTTTGCTTTTTGAAAGGCATGCGCTTTGCGATTTGCAAATTCATGAGTTCCCTCATAGCAATTCCATTGTTACAGTGTTCTCACTAACGCATTCGTTTTATTTTTTAATAAACGCACTGCTGCACACATTTGAGTGTGATAAACTTGAACATTTAATACCATTGATATAGCATTAAAACACAAGGGGCATCCATTCCCCGGATCAGTTTTTACACGTATTAGTTTTCCATCCATGTCGGTGTGAACCGAGCCTAACGTTGGCTCTCAGTTCTATTGCATTTCTGCATTGAGTAATGCATACATACTCTCATAAAACTATTTCAATTACAGACCACTATAGTTGTATGTTTATTTTTTGCCAGAAATGTCTGTTTGTCTTTCAGAAAATAAAGCAAGAAATACCTCTGACTGTGAATCCAGATTAAAAACGTCAACTACAGCTTGTGTGGCATGCCTAAAATGTTCTCATACTTTAACCGGATAGCGCATTGACTGAGCAGTGCATGCGCCTAACACTTGGGGGACAACAAGCGCATGTACCTAAAACCTAGAGACAACAAGCAGTACATATGCTGGACACAGAGGGGACAACAAGCAGCACAGCACATGCGTCTAACATCTGGGAGACAACAAGCAGTGTATGTGTACCAATCACCTGAGAGACAACAAGCAGTGCATGTGCCTAAAATCTGGGAGACAACAAGCAGCGCGTGTGCCAACCACCTGGGGGACAACAAGCAGGATATGTGCCAACCACCTGGGGGACAACAAGCAGAGTATGTACCCACCACCTGGGGGACAACAAGCAGAGTATGTACCAACCACCTGGGGGACAATAAGCACTACATGCACCAATCACCTGGGAGACAACAAGCAGGGTATGCGCCAACCACCTGGGGGACAATAAGCAATACATGTGCCAACCACCTAAAAGCATGGTACCTCCATCCACCAACACCAGCAAATGTCAAGATTCGCTCATGCAGTGCCAACCAAGCTAGTCAGATTTTAAAATCCGTCTGTTTCCTGTTCTGCACAACCTACAGCTGCATCAGACCTCCAAACTAGGAATATAAACCGAAAAGAGGGACGACAGTGCTATATCGATCAATGGTATTTTATCTGAAAAGGATAAATAACAAATGTTACATTTGCACTTTTTGCATTTCAGATACTATTTGTTTCTTAAAACGTAAAGCAAAAATGAAGTCATTAACAAATCAAGTAAATCTACAAAATATATGTGGATAGGTCCAGATCTGTATGGTTTCTATAATCTGCTGCTCTACTTACATTAAATAATAACCAACATGCTGCAATGTGTGTTCTTCAAGGCAATGGGCCCAGACTTCTGTATACTTTCCTCCACTGACAGGAAGCATAAAACAGTAAACACACGTACAAGAAAAAAGGGCACCTGGGAAGAAAGGGCGCAAGGGATTGCCACTGGTAGAATATTGAAAAATTAGCGATATTGTACTACTGCATTCCGATAGTAACATATTATCTCTACTCTCACACAGAACCCTCCCTCTACCGATTCATGCCCCCTGATGGCACCTAACCCCCCCCCCCCCTGCACCTAACACTAACCTCCCCTGGTGGCGCCTAACTCTAACTGCCACCCTGGCAGTGCACAAAGCTTAAACCCCCCACCACAGCTCCTCGATTTTCGGCAATGGGCACAGGGCGGTGCTCAATAAAATAGGTGTCGAGTCTTCCCGCTGACTAACCCTAACCCCCCAACTCTGCACAGCGGCAAGACTCGGCGCTCGCTATTCTACGGGGCACCTCCCTGCGCCAAAATTTCCCCCCATTTCCTCAAATCACAGCTTTTATAATGGAAGCCTATGGTAGCACCATTTTTCCAAGGCACCCTTTCTCTGTAGTGAATAAATGTGCTGTTATCATCAAACACTGTAAAGCTGAATTTCATACAGGGCAAAACTGAGCCAAGAGAAAATGTGTGAATATATTTTATTTATACACAATATCACTGGTCACATAATCACCATTTTACACATCTCCAAGTCATAGGATATCATGTTAAAATTACATGGGGCAGATTATGTATTCTACATAGCACTCTCCATCACATTACACTTCTGAGAGCTCCAACCACACAGCTACAGATAAAATGTAACCAAAACACAATCTATGGGAGCGATTCCAAATTATTTTTAGACTCTTACAAGACAGCTTACAGTACAAACATACCTACAGATATGATATCTGCTGTTTTAGCCTACTGCCTCGTACACAGGGCTGAAAATCTAGTGTACGAACGGCGGCCCAATGCGTCTGCAAGAGATCTGGACTACTATAGCAAAAACGGAGATGGCATACAAAAGGCTTTTTCAAGTAGACTGTATTAGCAGTATACAGAGCAAACAGAGGAACATGACATGTTTCGGGCGTAGCCTCCTGAGGAAGGGTTACACCCGAAACATGTCGTGTGCCTCTGTTTGCTCTGTATGCTGCTAATACAGTCTACTTGAAAGGATACCCAAGGTGACATGTGACATGTACAGTGCCTAGTACACAAATGATTATGTTGTGTTCCTTTTTTTTCTCTGCCTGAAAGAGTTAAACATCAGGTATGTAAGTGACAGTTCCTGTCTGAGTCAGGACTGGGTCAGACTACGGTGTGACCTTTACTCATAAGAAATTCCAACTATAAAACAGTTTCCTAGCAGAAAATGGCTTCTTAGAGCAGGAAAGAGATAAAAACAATAAAATCAGTAAAAACTTAAAGGGGCACTACAGTGAAAAACTGTAACATTTAAAATATGTGCAAACATATACAAATAAGAAGTAAATTTTTTCCAGAGTCAAATGAGCCATACATTACTTTTTTCCTATGTTGCTTTCAATTAGAGTAGGTTGTCGAAATCTGACAGAAGTGACAGGGTTTGGATTAGTCCATCTCTTTATAGGGGATTCTCAGGGATATATTTATTTTCAAAAGCACTTAGTGAATGGCAGTTGCTCTGTCCAACTGCCACAAAACTGTGTAGGGAGTAGGGAAGCTGGCCAGCAACATTGTTTAAATCCTTTTTAGGGAATATCTTTATAAAGATTAAAACCCTTTCTGAGAATCCCCTATGAAGAGATGGACTAGTCCAAAACCTGTCACTTCTGTCAGATTTCTAATATCTACTGTAAGTGACAGCATTATAATAGAAACGTAATTTATGGCTCATTTTACTCTGGAAGAAACGTACTTCTTATTTGTATGTTTGCACATATTTTAAATTTTACAGTTTTTCGCTGTAGTGCCGCTTTAAAAAGTAGATTTAAATATCAAATAAAACTGTGGAATATCTTGAAACGTCATTTTTAGGAGGAGGATAGATGCAATTGTTTATTTTATTAGTTTAATTTTACCTCTGGTGTCTTTTGAAGAAGACAGGGGGTATTTGTTTGTACCTGAGTGTCGTGGCTGAATAAAGAAGTTGATGGAGTGTGCCGGAGTCCGTTCTTTTTTTGTACTTGAAGAAGCTTTTTGTGTGCAAACTCTGTTTTTGCTATGAGCCTACTGTTCCCCTCCTCCCTCTCAAAGCCACTATGTTGTGCGCAGCACTGTCGCCTCTCCTCCCTAGCGACAGAATGGGTTACTATGCAGGGGGGAAAACAACGCATGACAACCTGCTTGGGAAAACTCAATTCACTCATGTCTGGCTAAAATTTGTTGGCTTCTGAAATTAAAAATCCTTCCTAGAAATTCTGATCACATGACCACAGAGTTCAGGGAGTCAGCTTTCAGGCTACTTTAATAGCATCATCTCCACAGACTAGACTGCAAGGGAGAGGGGCACAATCTGAATCTCTTTGAGAAGACAGGAAACTATAGCACAGCCAGTCTCTTGTGTCTGTGCACGCTCACAGGGCTGTGGAGTCGGAGTTGGAGTCGGAGCAATTGTGGGTACCCGGAGTCGGAGATTTCATAAACTGAGGAATCGGAGTCAGATGATTTTTGTACAAAATCCACAGCCCTGGCAAGTATTAGACTAAGGAGTCGGAGCCATTTTGGGTACTTGGAGTCAGAGGTTTCATAAACTGAGGAGTCGGAAGATTTTTGTACCGACTCCACAGCCCTGTGGAGC
This sequence comes from Hyperolius riggenbachi, assembly GCF_040937935.1. Taxonomy (NCBI): domain Eukaryota; kingdom Metazoa; phylum Chordata; class Amphibia; order Anura; family Hyperoliidae; genus Hyperolius; species Hyperolius riggenbachi. The sequence continues at coordinate 370,961,294 of NC_090650.1, forward strand.
GGGTCATCTTTTGAAGCATTTGGGGGACACAAGTGCTTCTGAAGTTCTCTGAGGGCTCCTGGAGGCAGATTGTTTGAATGAGGGGTCAGCACTGGAAGGAGGACACCGTGAGAGAACTGGGAAGGCTCTATGAGATCCAGAGCATTCCCTCTCCATAGGCGAGTGTGTGACTTTTTTTTTTTATCGCTTTACATTTGCATTAACAGTTTTTCAATAGATTTGATGCTGATTTAATCTCTTAAACCCATTAGTGAATGGTCACAGTACCAACTCGCTGAATACCTTAGTATTCATGTTCTACACCTTGCTATAACAGTGTTCCTGAGCCCACTATAGCTTCACTGTCATGCACCCGAATGTGCAAGAGAGGTTATAATCACACCTAGAAGTGTGCAAGAAGCCTGCTATATACGGTACAGTACCTGGTGGAAACCCCCAATTCTCATAAGAATTGCACTCACAGCACGCAGACACCATAACCGTGGCACTAAGCCGCCACCCACACTAAGCTGCTGCCCACAACTGTATCGCCCCCACACTAAGCCGCCACCCACACTAAGCTGCTGCCCACAACTGTATCGCCCGCACACTAAGCCGCCACCCACAGGTACTTCCGGGTCCGTGCATATTTATAACTTTGGTAAGTTTATGGCATTCCTTCAATGCATTGAATTAACTGCAAATTAAAGGTAAAGTAAGCCGAGGTTTCGATATTTTGGGAGTCCTGTAGCCTATGTTGGATATTATCAGCTGCTGATGTAACATTTATCCTGGAATTGGCCTATGGAGATATGTCTTTTAAAAAATAAAAACTAGGCCACCTATAATGATTGTTGCACTGTCATAAGCAGCATGTAAAAGGCCTTTTCCTCTGGATGTTACTGCCTGCTAATGAATGGAATTGGTTGTCTCTCTATTTGTTTCCAATACACTTAGCTGGCCAGAAAAATCAGACATACACAATAATATTCACAGCCGTAATAAGTATATTTCCCCATATTGGACAGATATTCTGAACCTTTATTTTATGCAAACATATGCAGCCTGGAGTGAGACCAAACAGATGCACCAGTGGCATCAATTCCATATATACAGTATATGTGCATTAACTCAAAATTGTCATCTCATTGACCATGCACACTGATCAGCTGCTTGGAAAGGCTTAGGCCTGCTCAGCAATTACCAGCAGCAGAGTGACTTTGTAAAGCTACAGAAAAAAACTGTGTGTGTCTGAGGCTAATCTCATCATTAGTGATGAGCAAAAACTCCTCCTACTTTGCTGGTTGTTCCCCATCCAGGAGGCAGAAATTGGATCTAGCAAATCAAAGCTACTGGCAGCAGACCCATTTCACTAGCAATGTCCACTTTCCAGGTGAGGAATCTATCATGCAAGGAGAGGATTTTGCTCAATATGTTGTAAATGACGGGCAGAGGTAGTCTAGTCTCAGAGCTGCATAGTTGTTCCTTTACGTCACCTAATCAGAAAGTAGAAAATCCCACCACCTTTGACAGTCAAAAGTGGAGGAATTACCATGAGAAGTAGTTTTGTGTTTTTATATATAGTTAGTAAAGAGAAAGATTGAATTTTTGGATTTGTCTGCATCATTTAATTGTTGGGTACTTTTCCATTAGTAGGGCACCACCACTAGAGGAAGGTTAGTGTTGAGCATTGGAGAGAGGGAGGTCAGTGTTAGGAGAAGTAGAGGAGGAAGAAAGAGGCCTTTGGGAAGTTTAGTGTGAGGCAGAGAGATAGAGGTTGGAGTAATTGGCAAGCATAAATGTTAGGGAGGCAGCGACTTCCTCGAGTATGCCTCTGCCTCACTCTTACCTCCTCCCTCTCTAATGCTTAACACTGACCTCCCCCTTTCCCATGCCTAACACTAACCTCCTCCTAGTGGTGATGCCCAGCCAACGGAATAATACTTTTTTCAATTCCCTAGTCCTTGCAAATGACGAAAGAGGAAAAACGCACAGAAAACGTGCACAGAGTAATATTGTGCTGGGCAACTTTACAGCTAGTAATGCTACAGCATAAGACGAGACATGATGTAAATTACCGGGCAACATGCGTAACACACAGCGCTACTTTTCCCCTCCGTTGCAATCCTGTATTTACAGAGCACACAGCATTCCACTGTGAACCTAGCCTACTACTTTGTTGAATTATAGGCTAATTATATTAATATTTTTATAGTGCTTTTCTCTCTAGGGACTCATATTGGGCTGACTAACGCCTGATACCTGTCAGCAAGATTGATTAATCAGCTGCCAGGTAATCAATCATTAACCTTCCAATTCCAATTCGCCTCATGCAAAGTTCCAGTTTAGCCCAGGCTAAAGGTAGCCATACACTGGTCAATTTGCCATCAGATTCGACCAACAGATAGATCCCTCTCTGATCGAATCTGATCAGAGAGGGATCGTATGGCTGCCTTTACTGCAAACAGATTGTGAATCGATTTCAGCCTGAAACTGATTCACCATCTGCTGAGCTGCCGCTGTCGCCTGTCCCCGCCCCCCCCCGCATACATTACCTGAAGCCTGGTCCCGGGCATCTTCTCCGCATCACGGCATCCGCGTATAACTTTCTGTCACTCCACTGACTGCGGAAGTTCAAATAGAGCGCCCTCTATTTGTACTTCCGCTGTCACTGCGGTGACACAGGAAGTTATACACGGATGCCGGATGCGGAAGGTGATGCGGAGAAGATGCCAGCCGGGAGGTGATGCGGAGAAGATGCCAGGAGCCAGCTTCAGGTAATGTATACCTGCGTCCATCGTACGCCGCTAGCGATGCGCTCCCTACCTGCGGGCGACTGACGGTAATTTCCCGCACGGAGCGATTGACGGGACCGATCTATTTCGGGACGAAATAGATCGAAATTTAGCGTTTAGCGTGAACGATGTGACAGCAGATTCGATCACTGGGATCGAATCTGCTGTCGATCGGCGGGTAATCGGCCTAGTGTATGGCCAGCTTAAGAATGGTTGTGTGAACCACCCCCTAGTATATGATTGGACAGCTCTTATCTTATCTCTCTCAAACACTTTTTTGCTAGTGTTCACGAAAGCATTTGGCGTCCTTTGTTGTCATCACATTTAGAGTCCTAGAGGAGTTCAGTGTGACTGCGGACGCAATCCACTCCGAGACACTACATGCAGCGTCTGGGAAAGCTTGACTGACCGCGACGCTTGACTGAATGACGGCAGATGATGGCATGAATGCCCTCATTCATCTCAATTACGACATGGCGGTTCCCTAGCGTTAAACACCAGAGAAAATCGCCATTAGACATCCGTCTGAACTGCCCAAAAATAATTCCAAATTGATGCAAGTGTTGTGGCAATTTAATGGACGCACATTTCTTTGCTACCCGCATGCAGCCTGAAGGCGAGGTAAGTATGTCATATGCATTTGCAGGTACATCATGTGTTTATTGTTTCCTTGCAAAAAAAAGGTATTTCATTGCTGATTTCCGTACAGAACTAGGTAAACATTTGCTTATAGGGCTGAGCTGTAAAGCAATCCTGTACTGAAAATTAAAAAAGTCTAAATAAACATACACACGTCATACTTAACTACTGTGTAATCTCCTCATCAATCTCTTTCTCCTATCCTGCATCCCATTTGTCCACTGTGATCGATGGAAGTCTCCGTCCTCTATTTTTAAAATGGCTATTACCCCATAAGAGCTTCCTACTCAGCACACCATTTAACTGTAATATTGCTAACTTTAATCATAGGGAAACACTGACATTACCTTGCACATCAGTTGTCCTTTCAGTTATAACTGACAGCAACTGATATATTTCAGTTCTGACAAAATCTTGTCAGAACTGGAAGGAGTAATTGAAAGAAAAAATGGTGAGCTTCTGAGAGGAACTGACTGCGAGGTAAGTAATATTCATTCACAGGTACATCAAGTGTTTATTGTAAATAGTTTCACTCGGTTCAGGTTCACTTTAAAACATATTAAACAATAAATCCTTTATAAATTAAGACACAACTGGAGTCATCAAGTATATAGATAATCTGTGTTTTGTATGGCATGTTTCTTCCACCACTGGCACCACATGGCTTTGTCTATTTAAACGACAAATAAACGAACAAAAATAATGATATAATGATATCAGGCCTAAGATATAAAACTGCATTGAAATAATGAAGGGAGGTAAAAGCCCAATGTTGTTGCATATTCAGATGCCGCATCCACTGGTGAGAGTTTACAGTGCAAATAACACTCCTATGTAAGAGGAAGACAAGAGTTTACTCCTTCTTGCCATCATCCCGGACTAGCGGTATCAGCTGGAGCTCCTTGGAGATTCTCTCTGCGATTTCTTTGGTGCTGGCTGCAATTACTCTGCAGGACATCAAGTCAAAGGGCCCCCCTGAAACACAGAAGGAGACGAGGTAGAAATTAATAGACAGAAAGCCAAGAATGGTGCACTGTGGGAGAAGCAAATTATACAAGCAATCCTATTACTTGTTTAATGTATTGACATGATTAAGTGGCCACTTGAGTGCGCCCTTAGTGGCTGCAGCTCTTGAGCGCTTTGAGTCCAACATGAGAAAAGCGCTATACAAATGTTAGGATTAGGTAGGATTGAAGCAAACGTGAGTTCCTAAACAAAAAAGAAAAAAAAGTTAGATAACATCTCAGTAGAGGGAAGCCTCTGGATCCACAAGAGGCTTTCCAAATCCTCCTAGTGCCCGTCAATGCTGCTCTGAAATTTCGCAGCCATACTTCCATCCGTGAACGAGCCCGGCTGCACTGTGCCGGCGCACTGACGGACCATGCCTGCGCAGTATAAAACATACAAGAGCGGCGCATGCTTTCCAAATCCTCCTAGTGCCCATCAATGCTGCTCTGAAAGTTCACAGCGATGCTTCCATCCGTGAACGTGCCCGGCTGCACTGTGCCGGCGCACTGACGGACCATGTCTGCGCAGTATAAATCATACAAGAGCGGTGCCTGCACAGTGAGCCTCGCTCATACGCGGACAGGAGCAGCACGAACAGAGGGTCCCAGCTCTGGAATGGCGAGCTTGAAGGGGACAAGGGAAGCCTCTGGATTATGCAGAGGGTTCCTTCTACTAAGATAACTATCTTTTTTACTTTTTAACCACTTTTTCCACCACTACAGCATATCTACGTCCTCTGTGACTTCTTATAAGCTACGAGGACGTAGATATAAGTCGTGTAGCAGAAGCACAGCTGTGTACGATTGGGCTTGCTCCTGTGCAAAACCTCTGGCACTATCTGCTGCAGCACTAATTGGTGAAAGGGAATATATGTTCCCTGAGCCAATAAGATTGATTTTTACCATTAGGCTGGTTTCACAGTGGGACCTTAAAAGTCCCACGTTACAGCAGCCAGTAACGCAGCCCAACTCACAGCAATGTTAAATCAATGGGCTTTTCACAGTGCACACGTTGCGTTAGGGTATAACGCTGCACGTTAAATGAAAGTGCAGCATGCTGTACGTTATACCCCTATAGAGCTGCTTCAGATTGTTTGCACATGCTCAGTGACTAGCCACATGGCTAATTAATATTCACTGCACTGTGGTGACTCGTGGTGGGACTCGTAGTGTTGTCCGGATCATGAACGAATCATTCATTTGATCCGGATCATTTTTGTGAGTCGAATCATCCGGATCATCGCAATGAAAGATTCGGTTCACAGTGGATGTCTGTCTGGAAGAAACAGGAACATACAGAATGTACAGTGTAGGGAAAGTCCTGTCCTGCTAGTCATTTCACCCCCAGTCTGCTTCCCTAGTAAAATGATTCAAATGATTTGGTTCAAAGATCCGGATCTTTTCAATGATCCGAATTATCCGAATCCTTAAAAAGATCCGGACTTCCCATCACTATTCTGGAGCGGCTGCTTTGAGAGCCGCATAACGCTGCTCAATCTGACGTCCAACTTCAACACCACCATACGTTGCGTTAGGGGCACGTTATGCGACCATAACGTCCCCTAAAACGCAACGTCTTGGTGGGAAAGTAGCCTTAAAAATACTTTTATTTTCTCAGTTCATGGTGAAAAATACACACTGTAGCATTATTATTTATTGTATTTATAAAGCGCCAACATATTACGCAGCGCTGGACAATAAATATATACAATGACATAAGGTTATACACATAGAACAAAGTTATACATGCAAATTGTACAATATACATGATCATGCAATATGGGCTGGTTAGGTAGGCCCAGTAATACAAGTACAGGCTGTCATTGGAGAGGAGCACATGATCCTGTAGATTACACTAGGGAGTGGAGGACCCTGCCAGAGGCAACCTGGTGTATAACTGTGAACAAGCTCCAAGATGTAGGTAGGGCAGGTTTTGTGCACAGATTTATACGCCAGGCATAGAATCTTGAAACGTATCCTGAAACGGATAGGGAGCCAGTGCAGGGATTTACAAAGGGGAGATGTGGATGCAGAGCGGTGCGAAGAATGGATGAGTCTTGCAGCCGCGTTCATCACTGATTGAAGGGGGGCAGTGCGTTTCAGGGGGAGGCCAGAAAGGAGGGAGTTACAGTAATCAAGGCGGGAGATGATGAGGGCATGGATGAGCAGTTTGGTCGTGTCCGGGGTTAAGAAGGGGCGGATCTTGGAGATATAATTTCAGAGCATTATTTCAGAATCAAATATCTTCACCATAAATTGTGACAGGAGTAAGTTTTGTGATAAACAGTAGAAATAGCAAAACAAAAGTTGTGTTTTTTATCTTCAATAGCACTTTTTATTTTTAAACTGGAATTGTTAAAACTGAGAAATAATGTGTTTTTTTATTTTTTTCCCTCTTTTTCCTATTAAAATGCATAGAAAACAAAAATTATCAGAGTCAGGTGTTTGAAACTGTGCAGATTTATTTTAGGATTTGTATGAGCTGTAACAAATGTTTTTTTTTTCAGTGTAAAGGTTATTATGCTGTTGTGTACCTTTTAGAGCTGAGAGGAGGTCTGAGTTCAGATCCACTTTAATCACACAGACTACAGAATAAATGTTTAAAGCTTTTGGCACCACCTAGTGGTCAAGTCATGGTAGATTGTATGGAACACTAGCCGGCCACGGATTGATTTTACCACTTCACAGTAGAGATGCTCTTACGTATGAGAACTGAGAGGCATGTGGTCAGTTTAATCAGTTGAAAGCTTTGTAAGACTTTGTAAGACTCTGACTTGCTGTAATCACTTCCTGCTTTAGGCGTAATTGTGGCCAAAAGAAATTGTCAATGAGATGCTAATAATTTTGAGTTGATGCATATTTTTACTTCCAACTGAGTGACCAGATACTGCTTGTTGTCCATGAAGTTCCCCCAGTTCCCTGGACCTAGTCCCAAGCATTTGATGGGATCTTTACATAGAGTACCTTTCCCGGAAGTCCCCTCAGGAGGGGTGTCACATGAGTCAGAGCTGCACAGGTGCGAGTTATGAACCACACATGCATAGTGAAAGTAAGTTCTCGTCCACATTATCTCTTTCGCTGTACATGTGCAGTTTGAAACTCGCCCATGCGCAGTCCAGAATCCATGCGCGCCACTCGGAGGAACTTCCAGGAAGGCTGAGGAGGTAAGAGGACCGTGTATGGGAGGGACCCAGAGGATGACAAGCAACATCTGGACACTCAGGAGGAGGAAATCTAGCCAACCATAGGCTTCATTCCATAATTGTTCTTTGATTCAGGGGTACTTTAAATGCATATAAAAAAAAAAAAGTAGTAGTACATCTTATTTTTATTTCCATAGTGATATTAACCAGAAAATGGAAAATAACATTCAGCAATCCAGACGTAAACTTTCTTCTGTCCTTACCTTTGGCATCCAGGACCACGCCCCCTGCTTCTGTGACGATAACAGATGCTGCTGCCATATCCCAGCAATGGATTCCCATCTCGTAGTAAGCATCAGCCCCTCCAGTGGCCACCAGACACATGTTCACAGCTGCTGTGCCCACTGCACGGATCCTGCAAGTGAAACGTGTGTTACATTCCAAACAATGATCAAAGGAAAGCTGAAAGCAGAGGAATATGGAAGCTGCCATCTTTATTCCTTTATATAAAATTCTCTTTACCTAGCTGTGCTGCTGATCTTTTTCTCTCAGTTTCTTCTGAGTCACAGATCTGCAGTGATCATGGAGTCAGAAGAACCTTCCCTTGGTGCACAACTAACTTAGCACAGCACCTCCCTCCCCAAAATCTCTCCCACACACTCACCTCTTCCTATTCAAGGTCACCTGACCTAGCCAGACAGCCCATAGAGCCAAAGGAACATCTGAGCTGCTTTGGCTTAAAGGAGAACTGAAGAGAGAGGTATATGGAGGCTGCCATGTTTATTTCCTTTTAAGCAATACCAGTTTCCTGGCAGCCCTGTTGACCCTCTGCCTTTAATATTTTTAGCCATAGACCCTGAACAAGCATGCAGCAGATCAGGTGTTTCTGACATTATTGTCAGATCTGACAGATTAACTTCATGCTTGTTTCTGGTGTTGTTCAGACACTTTTGCAGCCAAACGGAAAAGCAGGGCTGCCAGGCAACTGGTATTGTTTAAAAGGAAATAAACATGGCAGCCTCCGTAGTCTTCTCACTTCAGTTGTCCTTTAAATTTTTGCTGTCACAAACCCTCCCCCACAAACACATGCCGTATCTCAGGAATCTCTGTGTTTTTCCCGTTCAGGTGCCACAGCTCAGTATACTGGAGTGAGACCAGTGCCTGTAACAGCTTCACCTTCCCTCTAATCAGTGGCAGAGGGAAAGTTTGACTGGTGCGACCACCACACCCTTCCTCAGATGTCACAGAGAAAGGCTCAAAAGCAATGAAATCAATGCTTGAACTTTCAATTGAAGTAGCAAGCATAAGGGGGAGTTGTGAGGGCAGGAGGAAGCCACTTTCAAGATGGTTGGGAGGGGGCCTAACATTTTTTAAAGTGTTCCTACGCTTCAAAAGGCACAGAGTGAGCACCAGCGCCTGGCAAGGAGAATTCTAAAAGGCAGTCACTAATGATACCTTCCATGTGCCTCAGACTTCAGGTTTATTGAAAACGTATGAAAAGTTCACAGTTTTTCCTACATCTATCCCTATATGATTAGAAAATAGCTGTGACAAAAAAAGGCCTATCTGCACATACCGTTCTGTCTCACTAACAATCACTTCATGATCCTAACTTAAAACAGCACAATTCAGCTATCCTGAAATTGGAGCATTCTGAGCTGTTTCCAAGAAATGTGTCTGATTGTAAGATGAGAGAAAAGCACCACTAAAGCAGAACCTTCTAAAAGCTGATATAGATATATATATATATATATATATATATATATATATATATATATATATATATATATATATATATATATATATATATATATATATATATAAGTTGGAGTCGAGGAGTCGGAGTCGAGGGAAATTTTAGGCACCCGGAGTCGGAGTCGTGGTTTCAGAAACTGAGGAGTCGGAGTCGGGAGTCACATGTTTATACAAAATCCACAGCCCTGTTAAAAAGAGACACTGAAGCGAGAATAATTCTCGCTTCAGAGCTCATAGTAAACGCCGCTATCCCGCGGCTAAACGGGGGTCTCTTCACCCCCAAACCCCCTCCCCCACAAAATCAACGACCAAATTGGTTGTAGATTTTGCTGCTCCTAGAGGCAGGGCTAACGGCTGCAGCCCTGCCTCTAGTCGTGTCTATCAGCGGCGCATCGCCGCCTCTCCCCCGCCCCTCTCAGCGAAGAAAGACTGAGAGGGGCGGGGGAGAGGCGGAGATACGCGCTGACAGACGCACGTGGGGCAGGGCTGCGGCGGTTAGCCCTGCCTCAATCCGGAAGAGATCCCCGGCTGCACGGAGGGGATTTCGGGGGGTAAGGGACCCCCGTTTAGCCGCGCGATAGCAGCGTTTTAGCAGGGGCACACATGCCCCTGCTAACTATGAGCTCTGAAGCGAGATTTATTCTCGCTTCAGAGTCTCTATAAGTATTAGGCTAAGGAGTCGGAGTCGAGGAGTCGGAGTCTGAGCAATTTTGGGTACCCGGAGTCGGAGTCGTGTTTTCAGAAACTGAGGAGTCGGAGTCGGAAGATTTTTGTACCGACTCCACAGCCCTGGGTTATGCAGCAGTTTCTCAACGGGAAAACCTCTAGAAAAATGGCCGCTCACCGGTCCGCATGAAAGCGTAGGCACTAATATTTACAAAAAGATTTCAAATAATTTTCATTGCTTGGTCCACTGTGATGAAAAGCATGAAACAGTTACCCATGGATAGGAATGCACAACAGTCTCTGCATGTTGGACAGAACTATTTTAATGATCTCTGGGTTACGATTTGATCCCAGTTCTGTAACTATCATCGATTTTGTAATGTCTGAGGAAAAAAAACAAAAACAAAATGGAGATCAATATCTTATTTAAAGTCTTGTTGTGTAAAGTTCTGTAAAGGTATAATTTATTCAATGAATTACAAAGCCAGAAGAATAAAAGGTAACTGAAGTAGCATGTAACATGGGGGTATATTCATGCATTCCGATCCAATTTTCCGAATGATCGAAGGTTTCAATCAGAATATTTGATGTACCACACACGCATATTGGAAATTGCCACATTTTCGGGCTGAACGATCAAAAGATCTGAAAATTTGGTTGGTTTAAATAATCAAGAGAAAAATGTACTGAATAGTTAAATATACCTTTTTTTTCTGGTGGAATACACATTTCACAATCCATCACACACCATACAGTTCTTGATAAAGTTGGTCTGAATTTTCCAACATGTCCAATCTCCAAAAATTGAAAAAAAAATGGGAAATTCGATCGGATTTATTGATCAAATACAAAGAAAAGCTCTCGATTTTTCAGGACAACCAATCAAAATTATCGAACTGGTGAAAAATTGGATCTTTTATTTGTATGGTGTGTGGCCACCTTTAGGGTTAAGGATCCAGGGCTCTAAATGACAGTTTCTCTCTAGCACAACTCTCATTAATGATCAGCTTTAAAGAGAATCTGTACTCTGAAATTCTTACAATAAAAAGCATACCATTCTATTCATTATGTGCTCCTGGTCCCCTCTGTGCTGTTTCTGCCATTCTCTGCTGCAAACCTGGCTTGTAATTGCCAGTTTTAGGCAGTGTTTACAAACAAACTAACCAGCTTCTAATAGGCTCAGCTAAGCAGAGTGTGTTAGTCACACAGAGCCTGCAGGGGGTGTGTACAGCTTCTAGCTAATCACAAGCAGCCCTGCACATTCCAGTCTGACTGCCTCAGCCTGACTGTGCCGACTATAGAGAGAAGATTAGATCATATAACAGAGATAACACAGCTACTGTGCAATTAGGAAAAGCTGCAGTAAGCCAGACCACATTAGAAAAGGCATAGGAACTTATAGCATAGAAGAAATAAAGATAAACAATTTGTTACAGAGTCTCTTTAAGATGTGACTGCATGAGAGCAGCCCAAGGCCCGCTGTCATCATCTGCCCCCCCCAACAGCATCCTTACCAACCACACACACAAACTTTTTCCCCCCAGCAAACACAAAACTTTAACTGAAGCTACTGTAGAAATCGTATTACACCCCACCATTTCAGCACTGGGTCCCTCTCTGGTCAAATGGGTTTCTGCAGTGTTCGAGCTTGGCTGTAGGTGAGTGTGTCGATACTGGGCATGTACAAGTAAAGTTGCCGCATTCTCAGTAGAACTAAGGCACTTGTGTACTGCTTTTTTCCTCCATGCACAAGCATTTCATTTTACTGAGCATATGCAAACCTTATTTGCACTTGCCCTAGACAGACGAGGGCACTCCGCTGCAAATACTCTGCAAAGGCGTCAATGATGACTATACACAGAGGGAAGAGGGGCATGCTAGGAGCTGTAGTGCCTCTATAAATGTGGGCATGCTGGGAGCTATAGTGCCTCTACAGAGGTGGGCATGCTGGGAGCTATAGTGCCTCTACAGAGGTGGGCATGCTGGGAGCTGTAGTGCCTTTATGGAAGGGGGCAGCCTCCATACAGGTGGGCATGCTGGGAGCTATAGTGCCTCTACAGAGATGGGGAATGCTGGGAGCTGTACTGCCTCTATAGACGTGGGCATGCTAGGAGCTGTAGTGCCTCTATGGAGGGGGGAAGCCTCCATATAGGTGGGCATTCTGGAAGCTACAGTGCCTCTGTATAGGTGGGGAAGCTGGGAGCTGTAGTGCCTCTATAAAGGTGGGCATGCTGGGAGCTATAGTGCCTCTACAGAGATGGGGAATGCTGGGAGCTGTACTGCCTCTATAGACGTGGGCATGCTAGAAGCTGTAGTGCATCTATTGAGGGGAGCAGGCTAAAGTGGGCATTCTGGGAGCTGTAGTGCCTCTGTATAGCTGAGCAAGCTGGAAGCTGTAGTGCCTCTATGGTGGGTGGAGGGAACAAAGGGGTCACCATCTAATGCTGCTTCCTGGTGGGAGTTCAGGACCAGGTACTTACACAGGTTTGAAGTCAATCTGCAGCAGAAGGCACCCTTCCTGATCTCTATTCTGTACAGTGTCTTGCTTCAGCTTTCTCCCCAGGTGCAGTCCGGGTGACTTCAGCACTCTCTCCCTCCCCCGTGCTTTGCTGACAGGACTAAAAGGAGGGAGGGGGAGTGTATACACAAACGTTCTGTGGCCTTCCTGATGAGTTCTGCTGTGCACAGAGGTCTGTCTCCTTCTCTGCCTGCGCCCTGGGGTTTCTGACATGTGTGTCCTATGTCTGCCCCAGCGGTGTGGTGAGACTTCTGTGCAGCACTTGTTCCTATGCTGCCGCTGCCTGCTCTGATCAGCTGATCCGCTGCTAAGTTAACTTCCCTGGCGTTCCGCATTATCCGCCCGCTGCGCACACACACAACATGCTGCAATGTGCAAAGCAATGCGGGCGGCTGCATGAAGGAGAGGTGACAGGTGGATAAGTGGCTTCCTAGTCGCCCCAAGAATTCCCCGCCCTAGGAACCGGCCCTCGAGGCCTGCCCAGAAATCCAGCCCTGCATGAGAGTCGAATGAAAATTAAAAAACTGCAATTGTCTACATGAGATAAACCCTACCAAGGTCTCTAACCTGCACACTAAGCTGCAGACAACGTGGCCGTGATTGACAGTGGTGCTTCACGCAGGCGCAGTAAAGACGGCCTCAAGGTCGGCCTCTGCACCATGCCGGGAGACCGAGACGGCGGCAGAGAGTGGAGCGGTCAGCGCTGGACATTCTGCTGCAAGGGGCTGGAGAAAGCCCCAGGTGAGTAAAGCTGATTTTTTTTCCCCTAATGATTCCTTTAAGGCCTTATTTACATTTATTGGGTTGCGTTGCATCTCAATGCCAACTCAACGAAACGTGTAAATAGGGCCTCAGGCTAGATTCACATGTCTATTTTTCTGTACGTTTTCTGTAAAAACTAAGAACCAATTTATTGTGTTGTTCACATGCAGACAAACAATTGACAGCAATGCAGCACTGTCGGAAAAATTATGCAGAAAAGGGCACACAGAAAACTGATTAAGTTTGAATCCTGCAGTGCCAGCATTAGTTTATCTTCACTTCAAGTTAGCATGAGGCCTCTTTTGCACTTGCAGGTTAAACCTGTGTTACGTTACCCTATTTTACCGCAAGGGGCCGCAAAAGCAATCAAAGTCTATGGAGATGATCCTGCTTATTGCGGTCTGTCGTAAGTATCCAATCCGGCACAAGGGTTGCAGCGCATTACTGCAAGCACCGCGCTTAATACGCAGTGCTCGGGGCAATGTAAGTACAGGCAAAGCAGTAAGTGTAAAAGCCAGAGTTCGGTGCGTCGCATCATGCATGCGCGGACTGACAGGAAGCCCAGTGATGTAATTCCTGCCCAGCAGGGGGTACATTACTGAGCGGGGGCGTGCCTATGCATATGACTGTCGCATACTCTGCTGCAGGTTCATATGATTGTGTTTTTTTTTAAATTGTGGTGGAATGCGGCAAGAGCAACGCATTGGGCCGCAATGCAAAAATCAAGTGTAAAACGAGACCTTAAAGTGTAACGTTACAAATTGCACTTTAAGCTGTGACTTTACCTACCCAAGCTGTGACAGGGAAGCTCCACCCCCTCTCTTGCATTATTTCCCCGTGCTGGTGTTCTGCCGAGGCTCTCTCAGTGTCACCCCACTCTGGGCCCAACATCTCCCTCCACTGGACAACAGAGATAGTCAGAGATGTTAACAATTCCAGCTTGCTGGCAAACTCAATGCAGATTGTATGTAGCTTGAAATGAGCCAATCAAAAATGACAGGAAGTGCATTTCATTGGTCCAGTTCCATGCTGCCTATAATTTGCATGCAAGTCAGAATTATTAGCTTCTCACTGACCATTTCTACTGGTCACTAAAGATCAGGGGTCCCCAAACGTTTTGGGTTGAGGGTCGGGTCAACACACTTCAGACTGCTGGGGGGCCGGAGTATACATAAAATGATGTAGAACTCTTTGTGGGCCAGACAGTGAAGCACGCCCAGGTGACAACCTGCAGTCCAATTGGACAGCAGTGTCACCTGATGTGGAATTTGATTGGAAACCAGCAAATGACTTCTTTTTGGCGTCCATGTGGACGGGTGGTGCCAGCACTGCTATTGTATATGAGGACCACCAATATTTAAAGATGTAGCTGACCACATCTATAAGTAATACATTTTGTGTGTGGGGGGCCGGTAAAAAAGCCTCAGGGGGTCACATTCGGCCCGTGGGCCTTAGTTTGAGGACCACTGCTATAGATCATGAGTACCCCAATGGTGATATCACCTGTTCTTGCTTCTGTACAAACTCATTACTGATGACACTTGCACTGATAATACAACTGACTGAATCACACTGGCTGTTGTAATGTAACACATTTCCTTCAAACACCTTCCAGTTATGGTGATACAAGAGTTGGAATGGGGGGATCCTATAATGATGTGAGTTTCCAAAGCTCAGACTAAACATACAAGGTACACTGCTGGAAATTGGGGCACTTACCTTTCTGTCCAGAGACTTGTAACTTTTCACCATTACAAAATGCACCGTTTCCTCTTCTGCCGGTGTACATCTTGTCTTCCACGCAACTGTACACAACTCCAAACTCTACCTGCAGAAGAAAAATACACAAACCGCGACATCTTATAACAGGGTGTGACGTCAGCCTAAAGCTTGGTACACACTCTCAATTATAAATGGCTAATCACTGACCAATTTTTCCACCTCCATGTAGTATAAGAGCTCCTCTACACAATTTGTATACTGTACACAATGTGTACATGATATTCAATATCTGTTGGCCCTCATGCTAAATTGAGGTGGTAAAATTGGCCAATTAAGCTTAAGGGTGCATACACACATGCAATGGAGATTTACCAATCACTGACCAATTTTACTACTTCCATTACACATTTTCTCCCCAACTTTTCCACATGAATTTCTTAGTAGCAAACATGCAAAAATAATATCTCTTGTATCGGTTTTGCCTGATAGGATCTCCAATGGTATTAGATAAGATAGATAGATAGGTAAAAACTATGCAAACTTATGAAGCGTTATATAGACATCACAAGGCCTATTTAAATAAAAGTGGCTGTTAAAAGTCACTTATTTGCGTGGTATTCTTAAAGAGAATCTGTATTGTTAAAATCGCACAAAAGTAAACATACCAGTGCGTTAGGGGACATCTCCTATTACCCTCTGTCACAATTTCGCCGCTCCTCGCCGCATTAAAAGTGGTTAAAAACAGTTTTAAAAAGTTTGTTTATAAACAAACAAAATGGCCACCAAAACAGGAAGTAGGTTGATGTACTGTATGTCCACACATAGAAAATACAACCATACACAAGCAGGCTGTATACAGCCTTCCTTTTTGAATCTCAAGAGATCATTTGTGTGTTTCTTTCTCCCTGCAGTTCTCATGCACTGATGTTTCAGGCTGCTCTTTTTTTCTCCTGCAAACAGCTTTGCCCTTGTCTGGAATTCTTCAGTATGTGAAAGCCCAGCCAGCTCAGAGGACGATTTATCCAGCTTGTAAAAGATAAGAGAGAAGAGAGAAGCTGCTCTAATCTAAATAATACACAGGCAGTGTGCATAGAGGGGCCTGGAAGGGGGAATTCATAGCAGAACCACAACACTGAAGAACTTGGCAGCCTTCCAGACACAGGCTGACAAGTCTGACAAGGGAAAGATACATTGATTTATTACAGAGACTGTGATAGCAGAAAGTGCTGCAGTAAGCCAGAACACATTGGAATAGCTTTTGGAACTTGTAGGATGATAAAAAACAGGATGCAATTTTTGTTACGGAGTCTCTTTAAAAGAGCAATCTGATTTAAAAAAAAATCAGACTGCCCCTTTAAGAATACCATATTTATTAAGCAGAGATGGTTTCTCTGCTATTCTCGCTGTATTTTAATCTCTCCAAGAGTTACAAAAATAAACTGAAATAGTAGAAACATTTACCTTCTTCAATGAATTACAGCACTGTCTTCACTGAACCTACTGGTAGCTATACTGTAAATATGGCTGGCTTTTAGCTAAAAATAAGATGTTTCTTTATACTGTAAATGTAATTAATGGGTGTATCCATCGTGGTTAGGACGCATTTGAGATTATTTTAGCCCTAGAGAGAAAACCTGTCAGCTGAATTACTAGTTCTCAGTGCATCTGCCTTAAAGCCATTATTTATATTAACCCCGTATGTGCAGCATTGCACACGAATACTGTGTGGAGATCTGGCCACAGCTGAAACAACTTCATGGCTGTTGTCTTTTACATACATCTATGCTGCCTACCACAGTCACAGTCAGCGTCATCATCACATGGGGGGTTTTCACATCTGAAAACTAAGGAATGCTGATTTTCCTGTCGTTTGCCTAAGGCTAGGTTCTGCATGTCTACACACTGCCATACAATGACTGTGAACTGCAATGAAGACTGGACATAGACTTTAATACAGCCTGCAATAATACCTAATAGACTTCCACACGATGATGACGGACCCTCTCGGGGAAGGCCTCACACTAGTCTAGCAATAAAAACATAATATTCTTTGTGCTGCTAATCATAAATAGTATACACATTTCATCAAGCAGACAGACAGACAAATGACAGCGCTCAAGGCTGCACCTGAAATGGAGACCAACAGAGGCAATGCAGAGCCCCACTGGGGCTAAATACATGCCTTGAATGCAAAACAGATGCAAATGATGTACTAATTCTAACCTAGAAATTTTGAATGTAGATCTGAAGCAATGAATGCAGCTGGCCAATAGTATACTTACATTCAATTTGTACAGCGGGAGACATGGCAGCGCTTTCAAACAGAAGTTATACCTCAATGACTAATCTGCATGGATGTGCAGAGCTCCAGTAACTGGACTATATTACACACCTAGCACTCACTACAGGGAAAGGAGGGTGTTAGCTTCAGTAAATAATGTGTGCACAGATTATTACCCAATAAACTTCCCACGACGATGACGGACCCTTTCAAAGAAGGTCTAACACTAGTCTAACACCCTCCTTTGCCTGTTTTGAGTGGCAGAGACCGCTGTATTTCTGCAAAAAAAAAAAGTTTCCCAGCCTCCTTGTAGTTACTGGAAGCGTGATTGTACGTTTCCAGGACTTTTTTGACTGTGGCCAAATAGTAAACTACAACCACATACATTTTTTTTATTATAGTATTACATTATTGTACATTTAAAATTATCTGTTTCCCTCCCACACCAAAAATTACCCAAATACAATTTTTTATAAAAATAAATAAACAAAAATTACAATAAAAAAAACAAAAACAACATAAATAGTTACCTAAGGGTCCGAACTTTTTAAATATACATGTCAAGAGAGTATCTTATTATATTTTTTAAATTATAAGCTTGTAAATAGTGATGGACGCAAATTGAAAAAATGCACCTTTATTTCTAAATAAAATATCGGCGCCATAAACTGTGATAGGGACATAATTTAAACGGTGTAATAACCGGGACAAATGGGCAAATAAAATACATTCGTTTTAAACTATAATGGCCAAAAACTGAGAAAAAATGTTTTTTTTCCATTTCTTTCTTAATCTTCCTGTTAAAATGGATTTAGAAAAAAATAATTCTTAGCAAAATGTACTACCCAAAGGAAAAAACAAGATATAGATAAATTAATTTTGATAAATAGCAATAAAGTTATTGGCGAATGAATGGGAGGTGAACGTTGCTCAGATGCATACGATTTTCGACACTGTAGGCTGAAGTGGTTGAAGTATATTTTAAAATGTACCGTATTTTTCGGAATATAAGACGCACTTTTTCTCCCCCAAAAATAGGAAGAAAAAGTGCCTGCGTCTTATATTCCAAAGGCAGGGAATCCCCGACTTCAGAACCACCTGCCGATGCCAACCGCCGATCTGCTGCATTGTCGGGGACTCCCTGCCTTGTCCCCCTGTGTGGTCTGCCGGGTCCCGCTCTCCCGGTAACAATAACTGCAGAGCAACTCACCTTTCTTTGGATTCCAGCGCTGTGTAGTCTGCTGTGTGGTCCTCCGCCTCCAGCATGTCAGCTACACCTGTAAATGAAAAGTTAGCGCCGAGACGCTCACCTACTCGGCGGTGGCGGCACGATCTGCAGACATCTCAGTCCCGGGCGGCTTACCCTAGTGACGGCTCCTGCTAATGACTCATTGAGTCATGGGGAATGACTCATTGAATCATTAACAGGAGCCGTCACTAGGGGGAGCCGCGCAGCTTCCCCTAGAGACGGCTCCTGTGAATGATTCAATGAGTTATTCCCCATGACTCAATGAGTCATTAGCAGGAACCGTTACTAGGGGAAGCCTTCCGGGACCGAGATGTCTGCAGATCGTGCTGCCGCCACCAAGTAGGTGAGTGTCTCTGCGCTAACTTTTCATTTACAGGTGTAGCTGACATGCTGGAGGCGGAGGACCACACAGCAGACTACACAGCGCTGGAATCCATAGAAAGGTGAGTTGCTCTGCAGTTATTGTTACCGGGGGAGAGCGTCGACATGGGGGGGGGGGGGGGGGGACAGAGGACGGGATGGGGACTGGGGGGGCACACAAATGGACATGCACAGGAGGGGGCACACACAGAAGGACAGGAGGGGGACACAGGGACTGGAGGACCACACGGGGGGGGGGGGGGGGTGAAGGGGACACAGAAACACACACAAGGGGGGCAGGAGGGGACTCAGACACACACACACACACACTCACAGGGGGACAGGAGTGGGCACAAGGGGCCTGGAGGACCATAGAGGGGGGATGGAGGAGACACACAGGACATGAGGGTACACACTAAGCAAGAGGATCACACAAGGTGGCAGGAAGGGATGCCACCCACAGGGGGACAGAAAGGGACACATAGTGGACACAAGAGGACAATGGGGAGAACATGTACTGTACAATACGCTCCTGGAATATGGACGCACCAGGTTTAGAATATACTGTATACATTTTTTCCCCAGATTTTTGCCCTCTAAACCTAGGTGCGTCTTATATTCCAGAGCGTCTTATATTCCGAAAAATTCGGTACTTGAGATAAAAAAAAAAAAAATTACCTGGGGTCCCCTTCTGGCTATTCGGTCCCTCGCCATCCTCCTCTGCCGGCTGCATCTTCCACTTTGGGTCCCGGTAATGTGGCTTATGCGCTACTCCATCGCGTTCCCGTCAATGCACACTACGCCCCGACTGCCTGAAGTGCCAGGACCCACAAAGGACTTTTTTAACATCCCAGGTTCACTTCAAGCCCCCAAAAAAAGACATTTAAAGTGTACCAGCAGCTCGGGACTGCTGAATGGAAGGTCCCTGAAGATGGCACAGGCACAGGATGACTGCAGGAGGCTACTAGAAGACCCAGGTAAGTTAAACTGCTTTTTTTTTTTTTAAGACTTAAGTATCCCTTTAATTACATAGAACACAGTAGCTGTGAAGAACTATAGATTGCAAACTCATCTTACCTGTTTATTCACTGCAAACCCGATGGAGATGGCCACAAATGGAAACCTACACAAAGAAATGACACAATAAGGTCTATGAATTTCAACTGTGCATTAAAGTTCAGTTTACAGATCAAGGGGGATGATTCACTAAGAACAATAGCGCGAGTAACCTCCTGTTACTCGCACTCCTTAATTTTGACTCTCTGCATGCTCCGCGTGCTAATGGCAGCGTAGCGTGCATAATTACGTTTGGTTAGAGGAGTGCTCGCTATGCTGTGCATAGCGAGTGATAGTAACTTACGCCGGCTACATCCCAATAACCGGCACTCCTCTCGTCCTGCCCTGAGCCCCTTCGGGTCCAGTGGCTTCCCTGCCCCCTTCGGGTCTGAGATCCTTGCACTTTGATTGGCCAAATAGGCTGGTTGTCACTTGACAGGTAGGGCCAATCAAAGTGGATCTCTTCAATCATCACCATCACATAATCCTAACAAGTAACATTGGATGGTGTATGTGCAGTAGGAGGATACTCTTTACATCACTGCTTATAATGGAAATTTCGGTTTTCGGTAAATGAATCAATATTTCCAATGCAAAAAGTGCTGCTATGCCCATAAAAGTCTAGAATTCCATCTTTTTTATAAATAAGCTGCTAACAAGCACAAAAATACATCATGAATTTAAGGTGACTCCTGACCCTATCTATAATATGGCTCCACAGATCACCGCTGACATCACACTACCTGTGCACAAAGTTAGTTGTGCCATCGATGGGGTCAATAATCCACGTAGGGTCATCTGTCAGTGTGCTCCCCTGGCCGGCTGCTACAGACTCCTCACCAATAAAGCTGGAACAGAAAACACAAAATATTTATTACATACAGGTCTACCCGACAATGGGCTTCTTAGGCTGGATTCACAGTGGTCAGTTGCATAACGCAGGCGTTATAATGCGTTAAAGCAGGATTGTAAGTCACAATATCAAATTCTATTTACCCACTGCTCTTTGTTTATAAAGCAGCCTGCAACCTAACCCTGCATTGCAAGCATTCCAATCTAATCATACATGTGTCTGCTGTAGTAAACCTTATCTCAGTCAGCCTGGCTCTATTTGGTACATTGCCGACGAGAAGGAAGCTTGTCATCACCCCTCCCACATTTCTGCTACTCACTGATTGGCTGAGGGCAGTTCAGTATGACACGAGGCTGAGAAGGGAGAAGCTGCGGAAATATGATCTATGCTGTGCTCACATTTGTTTACAAAGCAAGCTAGATATGAAAGTGCAGTTTTTAGGAGAAAACAAAAAAAGAGATTAAGGGAGAAAATGACACAAGGATTGGCTTCAGTCAGAAGAAGTAAAAATGGAAAATGTCAGGAAAAGTTTTCTCTTTATTTACTATATAAAATTCACTGAAATCAAAACATGGACAGTACAATACATATGTTAGGTAAGTAGAACAAGTACGGTAGATATCTACTTATATACAGTATGTGGCTTTTTTTCCGTTGGGTAGTATGGCTGTCCCTGCTGATTTAAAATGTGTGTGAACTGCAATGGAGACTGGACATAGAGTTTAAAGCAAAGCCTGCATGCAGTGAGTTAGAATGTAATCAATTACAACACAGTACTGTAAACAGCCCCATAGGATTGTATGGGCAGTGATTTAACAGGCAGAATTATATAGTAATGAAACTAACCACTGTGAACTAGGCCTTCCACTACTAGATTGCCACACCTAAGGCTGGATTCACAGTGGTCATTTGAATAACGCAGGTGTTAAAATGTGTGTGAACTGCAACTGAGACTGGACATAGACTTAAATGCAAAGCCTGTATGCAGCAAGTTAGAATAACGCAACCCATTACTGTGAACAGCCCCATAGAATTGTATGGGCTGTGAGTTGACATGCAGAATTTTTCTGCAACGCAACTGAGCACTGTGAGCCTAGCCTTAGTGTGAAGACGATAGTGTACTATATAGCTTACCTGTGAGATGGGTATTTCTCTTTGATGGATGAGATGATCATCTCTTCTACCTTCTGGTCCGTGGCTGTCACCAGATCTGCCGGGGAACTCTTCAGCATCACTGACACTTCTTCCTTCAGTGCTGCGCACACCACCTGCAATCCATGACAGTGTCAGTTGCAGCTCCATTCACGGTGGAGTCATAACTATTATTATTACCGCTTCATAGAACATCAACATGTTTCGCAGTGCTATACACGTGATCATGCATAGTACTTGCAGTTGTACAAACAATAAGCACATTGCAGATGATACACATTTAAAGTAAACTGGCTAAGAGCTAGGCCCAGTGCACACCAAAACCGCTAGCAGATCCACAAAAAGCTAGCGGTTTTTGGAGCTGATTTCAGAGCGATTCTAGGTATGTTTAGAGACGTTTTCTAAACACACCTAGCGGTTTTGGGTGCGTTTTTGGGTAGCAGATTACACATATTGTTACAGTAAAAGCTGTTACTGAACAGCTTCTGTAACAAAAACGCCTGGCAAACCGCTCTGAAGTAGCGTTTTTCAGAGCGGTTTGCGTTTTTCCTATACTTTACATTGAGGACGAAACGCTTCCGAAAACCGCAAACGTGCAGCAGGAGGCGCGTTTGCGGCTTGGCAAAAACCTCAAACCGCCGGTGTGCACTATCCCATTGCAATACATTAGCCAAGCGTTTTTACAGGCGGATGCGGCCGGCGGATCGCTCCAAAAACCGCTCGGTGTGCACTAGGCCTAACAGGACAAAAGGATTTTTACTGGCCTGTGACTTCCTCCAGCCCCCTTTTTGCTGGGTACACACGTTGAGATTTCCCGCTCGATTCGCGGTTCGATTCGATTAATTCAAACATGCTTGATCAGATTTCGATCGTTCCTGCCGTCGATTTTGCATACTTAACATAAAAAAAAAAAAATCGAAATCCAATCGAGCATGTTTGAAATAATCGAATCGATACGTTCAATCCCGCGAATTGAGCGGGAAATCTCAACGTGTGTACCCAGCATAAGTCTGTCAGCTCCCTTGATGTCTTCTCTGTCTGATCCGCTGTGAAGTACATTATCCAGCAGAGTTTCAGGCTGCTGCACATGTGCTGTACCAGGCCGTGTGATTCCTGTGGCCGGGAAATTAGTCTTATAGAACTGGGAATACGCAGTACACTCTTGGCCACAGGAACACTAACAGGGGGTGTGAAGCTAGGACCGCGCATGCGCAGTAGTCTTTGGCTGTGCTACATTGCGGACTTTACCAGGGTTGACAGCGGCATAGTGGATGGGATCAGGAGAGCATCAAGGGAGCTGACAGACTACAGGGGGCTGGAGGTAAGTAAGAATCCTTTTCTCCTGTTCATGTCAGGTACACTATAGGCAGTACACCTTGTAAATTGGTATATATCAATCAAATACTGCATTCCTTAACCATTTCCGGACCAGACGTCTCCGGCCGCTTCAAGGCCAGAGCCATCGGTGCCCTTTTTAGCTCACAGCGATCACAGGGTCAGGTGCCAATGGACGATGTGCGGAAGCATTGCTGTCAGTGTGACAGCAGAGCGAGTGATTGCGAAGCGAACAGCAGCGGAAATGGCAAGAGCGATGAGACCGCGCGGCAGGGATTTTTGAGGTCTTCACCCTGGCAGGAATAACTGGCTATAAACAGGGCGAGGATTTCAATCATCATGGTCCAGAAGAGGTTAAGTGCTGATTTATACTATACGCAATTTGCTGCATTTTGCAATCCGTTTCCGATCTCATGCAAGTACATCTTCAAAGTAAAGAAAATCATGGGAATCCTTTTATACCACAGTAAACTGATTGCAATCCAATATTGCCTGATCACAAACGTCTTACAAGCTGCATTTCTCCTCAGGTAACTAGCAGTCACTGAAAATCGCAAAAAGCAAAGACCGGAAATTTGTATTGTGTGGATAGAGAGTCAAAGATGATCCAGTGCAGCATCTCAAAGCCACACGTTGCTGTTGGGCGGCCATTTTGTCCTTGCTGCTCACCTTTCACTATATATGCTTGATAAAAGGCGTCTAGTCTTCAATCTAGCTTTGAATCTTACTATTGGCTGACATTTTACTTTCAGAGTGTTTGCTGGAACTTTTGATTATTCATCTTGTAAGTTGTACACAAGAATAGCAATACATATACAGCAGTAGCAGAAACAGTACGAGAGAGATTCCTGCCCTTCCAAACTTCTAGTCTAAGGTGTAAAAACAGGTAGGAGAACTGTGTACACAAACTACAGGTTCTCTGGTTTAGTTTCTAAAAGATGCTCAGGTTTGCAAACTAACTGGTTCTGGATTCTGTGGTCAGTTATACCTCAGAGGGGAGGGGGGATAATTCCTTCTTGACAGCACAAAGGCAGCTAGATACAGTAGCTTCCTTGCAACAATCTATCTCCATATAACACTGTTAGATGCAGATTTATATATTACACAGGAGGGAAGAAATGCTATTTCTGACATGATGTGAGAGATGAATAATTTATGATACAGATATGTCTTTGTGAAGAATACATACCACACCAGCTTTCCTGGCCACTTCAACAGCAAAATCCAAACATTCCTGCCAGGAGTCCGCCATGACTGTCTGAGCTGGGGAGACAATAAGAAAAGAGAATCAGAACACATCATATGGGATGGGCAGGAGGTACTGTATATAAAGTGTACATACAGTTTCTCACAGCACTTTCACCTCTGGTCAGGTATATGGTAAACACAGTTATAAGGGCTGTCAAATAATCCCTTTAAATATTGACACATCTTAAGCTAAGTACCCACAGGTGAGAATTGTCGCCCGTTGGGGATCGAGAAACTATCCATCGGGTGACAAATCGCGAAAACGATGGTGTACAGACACACCCCTAGCCTTGAGGATAGCGATGTGTTCTGTTGCTATGGAGGGGGTGGGGAGATGATGATTTTTAATGATATCCAAGCAATATAAATCGGCGGCCGCTGTACACACATAATGATTGTCGACTGAAACGGCAGTTTCAGATGACGGTTATCGAATGTGTGTAAGTAGCTTAAGTAACGCAGGTCCTGGGGCTACTTACACATAATCAGTAAATAAACTTCATCTAACTAGCCCCATGTCCTGTATAATTCATACAGTATGTGCCAGTAATTAAAAGGGATGGGTTGTCAACACTGCTTAAAGGTATTTAAAGCTTGTGCTCTTGTATAATGTCAATACATCTCCCCCTCAGCTGACAGTCACTGACCATCACATAAGCAATAGCTCTCTCCTAGGCTCTGTGCACACTTGTACCAATAAACCTATAATGCAGCAGTACTGAATGATCTGAACAAAGCTTTCATGTCATTACTAGGCCTAAAGGCAGTTTAAAAACATGCGCAAGGCTTTGGCCACAACTCCCGCACTGGCTGTCCTCTAAAGAGCGTTGCGTGGACTTGCATGCGCACGCCGCGCGCGACTATGCCTGCTCCGTCCTTCTCCTCCTTCCGCCAACCCATCCTCCCAGCTCTGCGCTGTGCATTCCTGTTTACCTAGCAACCACAGGGACATTGCAGAGCTGTTAGAGCCGGCTGAACTGCGCGCACATGCGCAGTTCGTTTTACATACGGACACCGGGACAATATGACGCAAGGACACTTACACATTATTATATAGGATTGTGCTTGTTTAACCCATTCTTCTTGAAGCAGGAGAAACATACGATCAAATCAATCCTCTGACATAAATGCACCTAAACTGTATATCCCACAAGCGGAGGTCTGTGCTGAGAAAGGACTGTTTGTTGTACAAGAAATAACTGTAACCTGTAATAATGTCAGCTGCTGGAGATATAAAAATATCTTGTGGTTTGCTGAAGTCTGGAGCACAGAGAGGAGCTTGGGAGCAGCACTGTAATTATTGTCTTATAAATAACACAGACCCCAGAAATGTGAGTTTATACATTAGGAACAGCCACAGTATTACAACCACTTATAAATGACTTGACTAACACTGATTGTCTCTTTCCAGTGGCATTTGTAATGACATATTCATGTTATATTAGGCTGCAAGTGAACAGTAGTGAAGTGCTGGAAGGAGGAAAAATGGGCTGGTTTATGAATATGAACAAATTTGACAAATGCCAAATTATGATGGCTTGCCAACTGGATCCATGTCAGGTCTTGTGGGGTGATTACAATATTTAGTGTGTGCAATAGATGGTTACTTTTTACAACTCTGGAGCGATTTCTTGCTCCACAGGCAGAGGAGAGCTCCTTGGCGCTAGACTACTTTAGGGAACCCAGCAGGAAACCTCATAGGGAACATAAACGCTAACATGATTGGGTAGATGGCACCCTCTCGAACTGCTAGGCTTCCAATAGGTTGTAGAAAAACTACACCCACACTATTCAGCCAATCACAATGCTTTGTGTTGTACAGGGTGCACTGCTGTGGCCGGAGAGCTGTTCCCTATGAGGCTTCTTGCCAGGTAAAGTAGAATAGAATCCTGTTGGGAGGTGGAACTTCCATGGATTGGACTTTACAGCACATTCCACTGATGCTCAGTCAGAATGAGATCTGGAGAAAATAGAGGCCAAAGACGATTCATCAGACCAGGCCACCTGCTTCCATCTTGTATACAGGACCAATGTCTGCAATTTTGCGACAGCTTAACCGGTCGAATCAATAATATACAGCAGGTCCGATCTATTTTTTTTTATCACTTCTGTAAAAAATCCATCGGAAACCTGATCAGACTTATCAGAAATTATCGATATGACCTATCTATCTGAGAGGACATTGTATGGTGTATAACCAGGCATACAGCCTAGTACACACCATGATCAGTTTAAGCTTGGGATCGGTTGCTGGCAATCAGTAGGCTGTATATTTTTCCCCAGATCCAATCATTTTCTTTTTTTTTTTTTTTTTTTTTTAAACATTTTATTAAATTTTCATATACATACACATACATAACAAAACATTTCAACCCCCCCCCCCCCCCCCTCCCAACAGCCCACTCCAATCATTTTCTTGATCAGAGAAATAAGATCTGAATTGATAATTGCATGGTGTGTACCAGACTTTACACCCAGTTTCCAATTTACTACAGTTGTTGGCAAAATGTCCTTGATTTGACAGGCCATGTTAAGTCAATGGGAGGTTTCCATTTAACACAATGTTTTCCGCACAGAAAACTTGACAGTATTTTCTCATTTACCGGACACTGCATGCGGTCATGCTATAAATTACACTGTGTGTCTGAGGAAAACACAAACTCTTTGTGTTCAAACGTGCACAGTGTCTGGGGAGCTGCACACAAAAAGACACATCCGGTAACGCACCCTACCTTGTGGAAATGGGGCCCTAAAGTGTACCAGAGCTGAGTTAATTTTAAAGTTTTATACATACCTGGGGCTTCCTCCAGCCCCATCCGCACGGATCACTTCCACACCGCCATCCTCAGTCTTCTCCCTCCTTGGTACCGGGTCCTGTAACTTCAACCAGTCGTGGACAGTCTGTGCAAAACAAGTGCGCCCTCTATATATCTCTCCAGGAGGACGCCAGCACGGGAGCGATCCGTGCGCATAGGGCTGGAGGAAGCCCCAGGTATGTATAAAATGTTTAATTTAACTCCGCTCTGGTTTCCTTTAAAGAGGTATTGTCACCATAAAAATCAAATTTCAACAGCAACTGGTCTGAGTGTATTAAGTGATAAAGATGCTAATCCTGCATTCAATACTTGCAAAACTTTTTCTGCTGTTATGGTTTGGAGTTATGACATACTTTAGGAGCACTGGCCCTAGTACCAAACAGTGCCAAAGAGTTGAATGCTGGGAGTTATTTTTATCTATAATATATTCCTCCTATTCCATTTATTTCCCTGCCTAGCTGCTTATCAGAAAAACCCTCTGCTCACTTGTGTTTGCAAGCAAGGCTGAGATGACTCAGTGATTGGATGTGTAAACAAAAAAAGACAGTGCGGTTCCTAGTATACACCTCAGTGGGAGTGTCTGAAGAATCTGGGAGGAGGGCAGCTAATGAATACACAATGAGCAAGAGAAGGGAGGGGGGAAAACAAGAGTCAGGGAGGATAATAATAATAATAATAATGGCAGTATTTGTATAGCGCCTTTCTCCTGACAGGCTCAAAGCGCTTGCGAGGCAGCCACTAGAGCGCACTCTGTAGGCAGTAGCAGTGTTAGGGAGTCTTGCCCAATGAACTCCTTACTGAATTACTGGCTTACTGAACAGGCAGAGCCAAGATTCGAACCCTGGTCTCCCGTGTCAGAGGCAGAGCCCTTAACCAGTACACCATCCAGCCACTACTGGATATGATGTCAGCATTAGCTTGGCAAAATGGCCACTGCCTAGAATAGGATTTTCTGCTTTTCCTTTGTAAAATTCACAGGATTCATTACGTGGATAACACAATACATCTGTTATGTAAGTAGAAGTAGTATTTATCTACTTATATATGTGTTTTTTATTTCTAGGTTAGCATGGGTGTCACTTGTTCTTTAAAGTGTACCCGAGCTTTGGGTATAAAATCCCATACTTACTTTAGAAGAGGGAAGCTTCTGAATCCTAATGAGGTTTCCTGCACTGTCCTCTGGTCGCCCGTTGCCGCTTGCAGACCCTCCAAAGTTTACCGACCCGATCTGATCGGGGCTGTGCTCCTCTTCAAGCATGAACGTACTGCGCCTGAACCTCTATGCCTACGCAGTAAACCGGAGCTGCTCGCACACGAGTGGCTCTGTGCTACTGCACAGGCACGCGCCAGAAGAGCTGGAGGGTCCCAGGCAGCAGCAGAGGATGCAGTGGGAAGCCCCATTAGGATCCGGAGGCTTTCCTCTACCTAGGTAAGTATGTGTTTTTAAGAGATTTGCTGCCTTTGCCTCAGTGACAGATACAGCAAGACACATACATTCTGTTTCCCCGCTCAGTCACTTTGGCGCAGGGTAAGCAGAATTAACGGCGCACCCTGCTGCCACTGAAATTCCCTTCCTCCTCCAAGTCATTGCAACTCGAACGGAAAAGTAATCTGGGGTCTGGCTATTGTCGGCACCCAAATTACACTGCTTTGCGCCCACATAATAACATTATGTCTATGATGGCGCCCAGGTCAGGCACATCCCAGGGAAGAAATAACCTACCTGGTGCAGGACACCTTCTGAGGTCCTGAGGAGTCCACGTCTCAGCATGTACAAAACCAAAGTAGTAGTGGTCTGAATGTTTTGAAAGAGCAGCATACTCTGCAATGATTCTCCTGGGGCACACACTCTCTGTTCTACATCTATATATTTAAATGACCTCCATTGAATTTTCAGTTGTGGTCATACATGCCCCTTCTATGATACTCATCACTGACATACTATCACAGGGTGTCTATGACCTGCTGCATTACTGCAGAGTGCTTCATTCATGTAGCAAATGTCAGTAAGCACACATTATCAGGACGGAAAATAGAAAAACACCCACTGGAGAAAAGTAATCTGTAACAACCTCTCAGCAGTGGCTTTGGAATCGCTATAGAAATAAATGTAACACTCACCGGCAGAAGTAGGTCTCAGTGATGATGAATGGCTGTACACGCTTCTATGGCAGTCTTGGCAGATGCCAGTATGCTCTAATATACTACTGTACTTTACAGAGGTTTTTTCCTGTACCGGTGCACATGCGCACTTGCGCAGACTTCAGCCCAGCCCTATCAGAGGCTCTCTGATCAGCCATTGCACCGCCTCTCAGTGTCAGCGAGGATTGTACGGGCTCTGTAGTGCGACGTCAGTGCTACGCTCACCTCACTTGCAGTACGTGGGATTCCTCCCACGACCTGCTGCTTACTTGCTTAGTTATTGTTGTAGTGTAGTGCAGTCCTATGTGCTGCATTATGCTCATGCTGAAATTAGACGGTGGTTCCCTGAAGTGTGTACGTTCTAGATTCAGTACATTTTACTTCTGTCCTTGCAGTGAAAACAAACAGCACACAGTTCGTTTGGATTTTTTTTTTTACTTCTCATGTTGGGTGCTGAAATGTTCAAGTGGACCTGAACTCTTGCACAGGACAGAAGGAAAACAGAGAAATGCACCCTGTATGTATTTAGAGATTAGCCTGTTTAATTCCCCCTCATCTGTCTAATCACAAATTGTAATTTGATCTCTCCTCTGTCATCTGACTGCCACTGCAGATACGCTCATTTGAAAGCACAGGATTTTAATATGTCTGCTTCCATTAAAGCAGGAAGTAGAAACTGCAGATTTATTTTAGGATTTGTATCAGCTGTAACAAACGTTTTTCTTCCGGCCCCCTTCCAGTGGCGTAGCTAACGAGCTATGGGCCCTGGGGCAAGGTTTACATTGGGGCCCCCCAAGCGCTCTATACACAACAATTGATATGGCACACCAAAACCTGCCAAGGACAACCACAGTGTCAGAAGTGCAAGGAGGGGATGGGGAGCAGCTTGTTAATGATTACTACTAATAAAAGCATTTATAGAAGTGATTATTACCAGCATAGGACCAATAGAAAGCTAATACTGTGGTTGAAGGAGTGCCCCTCTGGCCCAAGGGCCCCAATGCGGTCGCTACCTCTGCACCCCCTTTTGCTACGCCACTGCCCCATTCATATCTAAAAAGGCAAAACGGAAGCGCTTTGCGCAAGTGATTTTAACGCGATTAGCGCTGTAAAAATCACTGGACACTTCCGCGATTCCAGAGAGATTGTCATCGCTTTATAAGCACTGTACAGCGATCGCTCCAGAATTTCCCAGAAAATGCTGCAGGTAACACGTTTGCGATTGGCGCTAATCGCAAAATGCCCGCAATCTGCGCCAATCGTGACAGTGAGAACACTGCCATAGGATAACAAAGCACTTGTGGTTTAAAAAGCGTTAGCTCTTTAGAGATTAGCGGGAATCGTTTGCTAATCACATATGTGTGAATGGGCTCTTGAAGGTTATTATGCTGTTGCGTATCTTTACAGCAGAGAGGAAGTTCTGAGTTGAGGTCTGCTTTCAGTCAGGGCCATTTCTGGCCTTATTGTCACTCCAGGCAGGAAAATCTGTGTCACCCCCCTCCCCCAGCATACGTGGATGTACGCTGCCGGTGAGCTGGGCTCAGCGTGAGCCGAATCATGGCTCACCCTGCTGTCACTCAAATTCCAGGCGGCATTAAATACTACCCTCCCTCCGAGTAATAATTCGGAGTCCGGCGATTACCCATGCATGGACTAAAGAATTGCTGCTATACTGGCAAAAAATACCAAAACACCAACAGCATAACTCACCTACTCCGCGTTCCCTTTGCTGTCCTTTCCACCCTGTCAACTCCGTTGTGTCCTCCCGTAAATGCCGGCATTTTCACTGCTATGGCGCTGGCCCGGAAGTAACCCGAAAGTACTGCCAGGTCAGTGCTAACACAAACCCAAATTACACCAGAAAAGGACAAATTAGGTAATCAGTAGGGGAATATATTTGGTATACTCCACTACACTCCATAGCACAGGGAGAGCCATCTCTCGGCTCCTCCCTGTGCCCGAATAACTACCGGAATCGTACATGCTCGACAGGACATCAGAGCCAGCTTTGAACTTTAAAATTATGATTTTATTTATTTGAGCCCTACCAGGCATATATAATTTATGATGCCTTTTAGTAAATATGTATTTTTCATAATAGTGGTCCCTTAAAGCACACCTAAATCAACCCCATATGTGTCAATATGAGTACTGCGGGGTCTTTATACATTCAGGTCTCCACTGCACCACTCGGCACATGCTCTGCCTGGTCTGTGATCCCTGCATGTCAGCCCTCACGCCCAGGTGGGCACAG
Organism: Hyperolius riggenbachi; assembly: GCF_040937935.1. Classification (NCBI taxonomy): domain Eukaryota; kingdom Metazoa; phylum Chordata; class Amphibia; order Anura; family Hyperoliidae; genus Hyperolius; species Hyperolius riggenbachi. Next base: position 370,993,026 of record NC_090650.1, read on the forward strand.
CAGCCGCAGCCAGGAGTGGTCTGTCCATGCATACTTCCTGAGCAGCACAGAAGGTTCCTGGCAGCGGCTTCTGTGCACAGTGGCAGGAATGCGGGCATACAGGGAGCGCAGTGTGGACAAAGTATGTGTCGCTCCTTTAGGTTCTGACCAATTGCTTCCAGGCTGAGCCACTAATAGAGGGGCAGAGTGGCACAACAGAGGGGAGCCCATACAAACAAGAGGACCTGAAAGGTGTCTAGAGCTAAGCATCAGTAAGGGGTTAATGTTGAGGAAGGTTAAAGGACCACTCCAGCAAAAAAAAAGTAAGCAGGTTTTGGACTAGTCCATCTCTTCATGGGGGATTATCAGGATTTTCTTTGTTTTCAAAAGCATTTCCTGAACAGCAGTTGAACTGCCAAAACAGTAAGATACCAGCTGGCCTCCCTAATCACTTGCACACTATTAAATTCTTACTCCTTGATAAAAACATATTTTAGGTCCAGATAATGTATCTTGAGTCTTTACTTTGCATCACTGCTTCTTGGGATTTCCATGTGACCTAATAGGAAGCGTCGTCCTCCAGAGAACGTAAGTGAAGTTTAGCAGGAAAAGGAAGTTGCTGAGGCATGACCCAGATCCAGTAAAAAAAACATTTTATTAATCTAGTAACATAATATGACATAGATGAACTTCATCAGTCTGCACACTTGGTGGGTGCCGGAGATGACTGACTAAATAATTGCAGTTAGATCAATTATCTCTAGTGCCCGGTAGCTTTTTCCTGCGGATGTACTCCACCTGTGTGACAGATGAGATGGGCTCCCCTTAACCTCGCTCAAGACTTTCATTGAGGATTGAAATTAGGTTCAGGTATCATGATACAGGCAAACATTCCTGGGATATCTGGATCTTCAGGCCCAGTTCACATTAGAGTTAAAAAAACAGTCCATTCCTGGATCAGAACGGATCCAATGTTAACCCATGGATCCGTTCTACACGATTCACTAAACGGACTGCACGTTTCCTGCTGCACCAATTTTTCCAGACTGCTGAGCCCAGCGGAGCGGAAACAGAAGATGAATCGCTGCATTGGGGGCAATGAGAAAATAGACCGTTTCTTCACACTAGTGAAGAAACGGACCGTTCTAAATACAAAAATCTGCTTTAGGGATGGGGGTTGGGGGGATGTGGGGAAATGGAATGGAAGCAGCTGAACGAAAAAGGAGTGGCAACGGAGTGAAAACGGATTTGATTGACCGGTGATCATTTCCGTTCTCACGGATCCGTTTGCCACTTCAAAGCAAGTGTGAACTGGGCCTCAAGCTTTGGTTAAAAGGCCAGGATGTTCTGTATCAGTTCTCAGCAGGAGCTCTGGTGTTAGGATACATGTAGATAGTGTTTGGAGGTGCCCAATGAACGTATAAAAAACTAAAAAAAAATGTTGAAAAGGAAGGTAACTAAGCTTACCTTCAATGATGAAAACGTTCAAAGTTTAGACAGTTTTAATAATGACAGATAAACGTGTTCCATGTCCTGAAGCCACTTCCTCGGGTAAATAAGCTTTGTCCAAAGTTGTAACGTTAAGCTTCTTCTTCAGGCATTATACAGAACTGAATCACATCCGTAGAAAAGTGACATTCACTTTTGTATGGTTCTGATCCAGTTCTGTACCATGCCTGAAGGAGAAACGTAATGTTTTGAAAGCTTGTAATAAACCATAAAATAAGTGTGGCGCATTAATACTGTATAGTGCTTTCTGCATGTAGCCCAAGATCACATACTGGTTGAACTCGATGAACATACCTTTTTCAACCTATGTAACTACTACGTAACTAATGTAACACACTGTTATGTTATTTGCTGCCTAAAGGTACTCTTCCGGGAGATCTTCTGGGACCTGAGTAGTAATACCACTGGCAGTTTTTTCCCCCACCCTTATAGTTATTTAGCCTAGAAGCTGTACTGCTGTAACTCATCACTGAGCTCCAGTATTATTACTGCACCAGCCTGCCTGAAAACATGCTCACAGCAGCTAGCTCCCATCCTGACCCCCATCTTCAACAAATCCCTTCAGGAAGGCAAGGTCCCCGCGTGCTTCAAACAGTCCACTATCATTCCGGTCCCCAAGAAGCAGGGAAACTCCAAACTCAACAATTTCAGGCCGGTGGCCCTCACCTCCAACATCATGAAAACCTTTGAAAGAGCAGTTCTGTCCCACATTAAGCTCGACGCCACCCCCCTATTAGACCCATTCCAGTTTGCATACAGTGCAAACAGATCCACTGATGATGCTATCAACATCTGTTTAGAGCTTGTAAATGATCACTTGGACAAATCTAACACGTATGCCAGGATCCTTCTACTAGACTTTAGCTCGGCTTTTAACACCATCTGCCCCCGCATACTGCAGAGCAATCTGGAAGAGCTAAATGTCCATCCCACCCTTCGCCTGTGGATCACTGACTTCCTGACCAACAGGTCTCAAGTCGTGAAGCTAGGGGATGTCATCTCTCAACCAAGGGTAACAAACACGGGGGCCCCACAAGGCTGTGTCTTATCACCGATCCTATTCTCCCTCTACACAAACAACTGTAGATCCAGGGCAAACTCTGTCAAGGTCATCAAATTTGCGGATGACACCACCATCGTTGGCCTGGTGACCAACAACGACGAACAGGACTACCGCCGGGAGGTCGACAGAATATGCCAGTGGTGCAGGGATAACAGACTGGTCCTTAACACAGCCAAAACTGTTGAGGTGATAGTAGACTTCAGGAGGCATGCTCCCGCCCCCCCACCAATCCACATTGATGGCTTTGAAGCTGAGCGAGTGGCCAGCGTTCGCCTCCTGGGCACCACCATCTCAAATGACCTGACCTGGAAGGAAAACACCACCTTAACTCAGAGGAAAGCCCAGCAGAGGCTGTTCTTCCTCCGACAACTGAAGAAGTTCGGCATGGTCCAGGAATTGCTGACGAACTTCTACACTGCCACCATAGAGTCCGTCCTCTGCTCTTCGATCCTTGTATGGTACGCTGGATCGTCCAACAGGGATAGATACAAACTTCAGAGGATCATTAGATCGGCGGAAAGGATCATTGGGAGACCACTCCCCTCACTCGACTGCCTACATATCTCCAGGCTACGCTCCAGAGCACTGAAGATTGCCGGTGACCCCTCACACCCTGGTCACCGCTTTTTCATCCGTCTACCGTCAGGCCGCAGGTTCCGAGCCATCTACGCAAAAACTTTGAGGCACAGTAACTCCTTTTTCCCCTCTGCTGTCAACCTCCTGAACTCACTTGACTGAACTAGCGAACATAACTCTATGCTGAATCTGGACACTGACACTGATCACTTTACTGTATTCTATTGCCCATTTTGCACCCCTGTTTTTGTATATAGTATGGACTGTTCTGCACTTTTTGTCTCTGCATGTTTGTCATTTTGTACTTCCTGTGTTTACTATGAGCAAGTGTAAAGTGCCAAACCCAATTCCGGGCATGACCCAGTCGTGCTTGGCGAATAAATTTGATTCTGATTCCGATTCTGATATTAGACAATTTTTAGATGTGTGCCTAAAACGCATCCTAAAATGTCCACTAGATGTCCTCATTGGCATAGAAACATGAACAATCATTTGCTCAGAGTAATGCAGATTGCCCAGCAAGCTCTTGGTGAACCAGAACACTCAGGGCTCGTTTCTACTATCGCGAATCCGCATGCGGATTCGCACATGTAATGCAAGTGGATGAGCCTGTTTCCACTGTAGCGTTGTTGAGGTGCGTTTTTTTCAGCGGTGAAAAAACGCACAAAAGAGCCGCAGAATTCGCCTGCGAGTGGAATGCATGCGAATCGCATGCTAATCGCATGCAATGTATTTAATAGGGAAATCGCATGCGATTTCCCCATGCGTTTTTGCCGCGAATTCGCATAGGTACCAATGTAAATTCACACAGGCAGTGACATGGTTAAAATCGCATATACCCTCACCTATGAAATTTCGCATGCGAATTCGCGGCAAAAAATGCATGGGGAATCGCATCCACATGCGATTTCATCAGTGGTGGAATTCAGGCGATTCCGCACCGCAATAGTGGAAACGAGCCCTGTTGGAACACAGTTTTATCACACATGTCCAGTTAAAGTAAGTGTCCAGGCTAAAAAAGAAAAAAAAAAAAGATCCTCTTACCTGGGGCTTCCTCCAGCCCGTGGCAGCCGTCCTGTGCCCTCGGCGCAGCTACGGTGGCTCCCGGTCTTCTCTGCTGCAGAACCTGACCTCGCCAGGTCGGGTTCCGGGTTGGCGTCTTCTGCGCTCCACCGCGCGGGTCACGTGGTCCGGGAGATGTCATCAGGAGGGTACTTCTCAGGCGAAGAACTACTGAGCAGTACACTCCTGAGGACATCGCCTGGACCACTTGACCCGCACGGTGGAGCGCAGAAGACGCCAACCCGGAACCCGACCTGGCGAGGTCAGGTTCTGCAGCAGAGAAGACCGGGAGCCACCGTAGCTGCGCCGAGGGCACAGGACGGCTGCCACGGGCTGGAGGAAGCCCCAGGTAAGTGGATCTTTTTTTTATATATATCCTTATCCTTAGATGTTTCCTTTAAACAGATCAGTGCATTTGTCCAGGAAATATTTCATTAGAAACAAGAGACATAAATGCCTAGTAGTCCTCTGAGATTCATCTTTGTAGAGCGTTCTGGAACTTTTGGGCCAGATCAACATACATCTAAACTGCGTTAAACTATGGCCTTGCCGCTGGTCGTTTAAGAGCTGCAGCCCAGGCATGATCTTTTACTTCATTTGTTTACTAAATCAATCGAAATAAATAATTGTTCATAAAAATGTTACCGTTAACGGACATCTTAAAGGACATCCGAGATGAAAATAAACTGATCAGAAAAACAATTGTATCTATCCTTCTTCTCCTAAAATGACTATTTTAGATATTCCACAGTTTTATTTTATATTTAAATCTCGTTTTTAAGTTTTTACTGTTTCATTGTCTCTGCTGAGTGACACCTTCATTGAAGAAATGCCAGGGCTCAAATCTATGAATTATTGACCCCTTTTATCTCCTTTCTTCTCTCAGAAGCCATTTACTGACAGGAAGTATTTTATGGCTGTAATTACTTATCAGTTAGGGTTATGCTATACTCTGACCCATTCTGACCCGGTCCCGACCCGCACAGAAACTGTCACTTGCATACCTGATGTTTAACTCTTTCACGCAGAGAAAGTAAAAAAGGAACCCAGCCTAGTTATATGCGTGCTTCGCACTGCACATACACATGTCAATCTCATCATGTCACCTCGGTTGTCCTTTAAGAAATTGCTATAAAGGTGTCCAGGTGGTGGTTGTACAACCTTACAATATCTATGATGCAATATGAAAATAAAAAGTATTCATTCATAGCAGGGATGCAAACACTTTTTCGGTTCTGGAGCTACTTTAAAAATGATTACAAAACAGTAATCTACCGTAGCCTCCCCCCCCCCCCCCCCCCTAACAGTGCATGTAATTAGAGACGCCACTAGAAGACATCATACAGATGAGACTGTGGACCGCAGAGCTGAAGGAGGATCCCCGGTAGCGCTGATAGATGATGCACATCCGCTCGCTCCACTTTTTGTTGGTCAGCCTCCAGCATCACTTTCTCGTGCATTTGCCATCTACCAAGCAGTCCTTTGCAATCAACTGGTAGATTGCAATCGATGCATTGGTCACCCCTGATTCAACATGTACCATAGCCACATTAATCAGCAGGGATTGTCATTGAGGTGCAAATAAATGTGAGATGATTGAAAATGATGCTGATTATGATGATACAGAATTATGAAAATCACGATGAAAATCCAGTGACGAAGCAAGAGGATGCAGAGGTAGCGACCACACACGGCCCCTGGACCAGAGGGGCCCAGCAGGGGCCCTCCTTCAACTGCTTTATTGTCTCTTTATTGGTGTGGTGCTAAGCTGGTAATGATCACCTCTGCATGTGCTTTGATTAGTTGTAACTATTAATAGACTGTTCTCCTCCCTTGCTTACATCTCTGGAAAGGCTATCAAGGCCCGGGCCTTGGGCGACTGCAGTTCAAAGGGGCACCTGGAGATGAAATAGGGTATGCTATATATAAAAGAAAAGGCTGCAAATGGGGAGCAACACATGGAAAGGGAAGCGGACGTCCGAGAGAGCTGTGCATGAAAGACAGGGTCTGCAGTACAGGGATGATACACATGGAAGAGGGGGCGCTGCTGTGCTTGGAAAGGGAGGCCCAAGATATTTGGCCTAGGGCAGTGATGGCTAACCTTGGCACTCCAGCTGTGACAAAACTTCAAATCCCATCATGCCTCTGCCTCCCCGAGTTATGCTTAGAGCTGTCAAGAGTATTGCAATGCCTCATGGGACTTGTAGTTCCACCACAGCTGGAGTGTCAAGGTTAGCCATCACTGGCCTATTGGCAACAAAAAGATAAATGTGGTCTTGCTCTCTGCCACTCAATCTGTCCTTGGCAGGTTTTGGTGCTCCATATCAATTGTTATGTATAGCGCATGTAAAGGGGGCCCAATGTACAACTCGCACTTGGGCCCAGAGCTCCTGAGCTATGCTACTGTACATGTTATACAGTATGTAAATAGATGAATCACATCTTGCAGTGGGAGCATTTGTTTGGTCTATGTTCAAGCTGCATAGATTTGCAGCAACATTTGCATAATTCTGCATCAAGCCAAGTAGAACGTTAGCACTGACTCGAAACTTTGTACTAAAACTCTAAATGTCCAAGGTGTATGGATGTGGAAACACAGAAACACCCAGTGGCGTAGCTTTGGAGCTGTGGGCCCCGAAGCAAGTTTTACAATGGGGCCCCCCAAGCACTCTATACATAACAATTGATACGGCGCACCAAAACCTGCCAAGGACAACTACAGTGTCAGAGGTGCAAGAAGGGGATGGGGAACAGTTTGTTAATGATCATCACTATTCAAAGTATCTATAGAAGTGATTATTACCAGCACAGGACCAATAGAGAGCTAATACAGCAGTTGAGGGAGGGCCCTTTGGGGCCCCTCTGGCCCAAGGGCCCCGATGCGGTCGCTACCGCTGCAACCCCTATTGCTGCGCCCCTGGAAACACCATACCTCCCAACTTTCTGAGATGAGAAAGAGAAACTCTTAAGACACAACCCTGCCACACCCCTGATCACGCACCTACTCACGCATACCATAAAGATTTTATAAGACAAATATGTTGTTCAAACCACACTCGTCCTTTCTATCCTGGTTCATTTTTCTTTATATTAACTTTTTAAAAATAGTAATATATCAATTTAAAGGATGGGAATAAAATTTAGAGTCAATCAAACACATTTTTTTTAGTAGAGAAATATATATATTTACACAGAAAGAGGGACAAAGTCCTGAAAGAGGGACAAATGAAAAGGACAGAGGGACAGGGCTCCCAAAGAGGGACTGTTCCTCCAAAAGAGGAACAGTTGGGAGCAATGCACACCTACAGATGTCTGCAGACAAAAGGTGCCCTGTCTAGGTCACCAAAATGGCTGAAAACTGGCTTGCCTCATAGGCTGCACTTTGCTAAGAGAGTGACTGGCTTCAAACAACAACAGGTGTTCTTTATTTTTTTTTGCAATAGCATGAATGTCTTCTTTTACAACACAGATGATCTACCTGTTACTGTGCCAGTTTTCTTATACTTGGAAGCAAACTGATCTTACTGTCTAGTGTGTGAGATGGAATGCTGTAGTACCAGTGCTTTCATAGAAAGAACTATATTGCCTCGGGCTTCATGTGGGCGTAGAGCAGGGAGTGTCCCTTGCATGTTTCTTTTCTACTTGCTTACCTTTGCTGGATAATTAGACAGGAAGCTCCCCCACAAGAGGAAACAATTGACTGACTCACGGTGAGTCATGAGAACCTGGTTTCATCCAGAGAAGAGCTTGTCACTGGAGGTGTGATGCTGATGTCACACTAGCCACAGGCGGGGAGAGCTGGGTATATGGCTGATTAGCTCATCTCTTTGCAGTACGTAAAAGTACGTATTGGGGAATTAAATGTGACCTTTGGAATTAGTGCCATATTTAGGGTTCTACTATAAGACCAATAGTTCCATTACCACAAATTATCACAGTTTTAGTGGTAAAAGACAATGAGGCAGATTCACTAAATGTAATGTGCTCGTCAGCGCGATTTAATTTTAACATGCGCACGCTAGGCGTGATCCTTTGAAGTGCTGCTCAATGTGTGTAGCCTGACTGCGCTACACTCTAGCGCAGCTTAAAAGTGAACCTCCGAACTAAAAATCTACTCAGCAGAACTGAAAAGGCTTGGTGTTTCTTTAAGTTTCACAGCATCAGAACTTCGTTTTTCTTACCAAAGCATCATTTTTAGCTGCATTTTTAGCTAAGCTTCACCCATCAAAGAAAACTGCCTGGGCTTTTTTTTCCCTAAAGCTGTGCAAAGCATGTTGGGATTTCCTATGTTGTTGTTCACATTGCCTAGCAACTAGAAGGGGTGATCAGCACACAGGACAGTTGGAACTGTGTCTCATGCTCCCTGTCACCTCCTTTCAACCAAAGATGGCTGCCATCATTACATCAAACATTTGCCTGTTCTTTTAAAACAGGGTGGGTAAGAGATTATATTACCTATCTATTTTAATTAACATAACTAATGTAACTTAATGACAGTATGTTTGTTTAGGCTGAAGTTCCTCTTTAACTAGCATGGCTGCTACTACTTCACCAGCGCACGCCACTCACACAGCACTTCAAAGGATCGTGGGTAACTTAAAGAGACTCTGAAGCGAGAATAAATCTCGCTTCCGAGCTCATAGTTAGCAGGGGCATGTGTGCCCCTGCTAAAACGACACTATCCCGCGGCTAAACGGGGGTCCCTTCACCCCCAAACCCCCCCCCCCCCTGCAAAATCAACGACCAACTTGGTCGTAAAATTTGCTCTTCCTGGAGGCAGGGCTGACGGCTGCAGCCCTGCCTCTCAGCGCGTCTATCAGACGCGCATCGCCGCCTCTCCCCCGCCCCTCTCAGTGAAGGAAGACTGAGAGGAGCGGGGTAGAGGCAGAGGTACGCGTCTGATAGACGCGCGGGAGGCAGGGCTGCGGCGGTTAGCCCTGCCCCAATGCGGAAGCGCTCCCCCGCTGCACGGAGGGGATTTGGGGGTGAAGGGACCCCCGTTAAGCCGCGGGATAGCGTCGTTTTAGCACGCCCCTGCTATCTATGAGGTCTGAAGCGAGATTTAGTCTCGCTTCAGACTCTCTTTAAGAACGCACTCTATGCTGATAGGACCGCGCGTAGCATGCGTGGCCAAGATGAGCAAGACTTACGCCTTCGCAGAAGAGTGGACCCGACTGGGATTAGCTATTTGCGCCTGATCCCAGCCGAGACTGTGCCTGCGCTGGAGCGGGGAAGGTAAATATTTACATGCCCGCTGTTTGGAGGGGCCCAGCGAGACCACCGTGAGACGGAGGAGGACGGGGGAAGGCTCGATAGGATCCAGAGGCTTCCCCCTCCCAAGCTAAGTACCCCCCTGGGGCACTTTTTTATGTTACAGGTTTTCTTTAAAAGGAAAGAAATATGACTCCATATCCCTCGCGATTATGGTTTCCTTTAAGGCAGAATTCCAGTGAAAATAATGTAAAAAAAAAGTGCTTCATTTTTACAATAATTAATCATAAATGATTTAGTCAGTGTAAAACATTTTAAATCCCTGATTTACATTCTGACATTTATTACATGGTGCCATTTTTACTGTTGGCAGGTGATGTAGCTGCTGCATGTTTTTTTGGCAGTTGGAAACAGTTGTAAACAGCTATTTCCCACAATGCAGCAAGGTTCACAGACAGGAAACTGGCAAGAGTACGTACTCAGAATTTCTTTGTGGGAGGAGTTTCACCACAATATCATTCATACAGCGCCCCCTGATGGTCTGTTTGTGAGAAGGAATAGATTTCTCATGTAAAAGGGGGTATCAGCTACTGATTGGGATAAAGTTCAATTCTTGGTCGGAGTTTCTCTTTCAGTACTTACAATTGTACAACAGTTCTATGTGCTGTTACTAACTGCATAAGTTGGTTCTCTGAGATACAGCCGCCATTTGGGCCTGAAACAGTGCATGCTCCATGCTGATTCCTGCTGGTCACCACCATGAGGACACCAGGGAGGTCTGAGCCACTCCTCCTGTGAAAAGATTTATGGGGTTCTAAATCTAAGATGCAGTACAAACCTGGAATAATAATAATAGAACAGCCAGTGAAGTCCCAGCCAGTCAGAACATCTGATCTGCAAATGTATTGTGTCAGTGACTGAGAACGCATAGTATTAGCACTCAATCCAGGCCAGTAGCTTAGTTTTTAAAAGGTGGTCGGTAATTTCATCCTCCATCTTCCTTTAAGGGCTGGTGCACACCAGAGCGGTCCTGGAGCGTTTTTTAAAAAAGTGAATGGGCTGGTGCACACCAGAGCGGTTTGTTTTTTTTACACAAATGCAAACTCGGGGGCTGCAGCATTTTTTTTAGATTTCTGAGGTGTTTCTGCCTCAATGTTAAGTATAGGAAAGTGGAAAACCGCTCTGAAAACCGCTAGATCAGAGTGGTTTTCCAATTCCATGCGTTTTTGTTACAGAAGCTGTTCAGTAACAGCTGTACTGTAACAATATTTGAAATCTGCTACACAAAAACGGTCCAAAAAAGGCTAGGCATGTTTAAAAAACCTCTCTAAACATGCCTAGAATTGCTCTGAAAATCTGCTTCAAAAACCTCTAGCGTTAGCAGATCTACTAGAGGTTTTGGTGTGCACTGGGCCTGTGCACTGGGCCTTAGTCAGGTTTTATTTAGTGTGCAGTTTAAAGGAGAACTGTAGTGAGAGGTATATGGAGGCTGCCATATTTATTTCCTTTTAAGAAATACCAGTTGCCTGGCTATTCAGCTAATCCTCTGCCTCTAATACTTTCAGCCATAGGCCCTGAACAAGCATGCAGCAGATCAGGTGTTTCTGACAAATTTAGACAGATATGACAAGATTAGCTGCATGCTTGATTCTGGTGTGATTCAGACACTTCTTTAGGCAAATAGACCATCAGGGCTGCCAGGCAACTGGTATTGCTTAAAAGGAAATACATATGTCAGCCTTTATATCAGTCTTACTACAGTTCTCCTTTAACACCCAGGATATGCTGCCGACAGTCTATATAATACATAATCTTATGCTTTTATATAAACAAAGTATTGGGAGACTTAGAAATTAGACAATAAAATATTAGATCAGGGACGTAACTAGATCCCACCGGGTCCCCCTGCAAAAATTCTGAGCGGTCCCCCCCTCCCTCACCTCAGGCTCTCCCTTCTAGCTTCAATAAGTGTCCGTGAGCAGTGGCAGGCAGCGGCGGCAGATACATACTGTACCTTCCGCAGATACATACCTTCCGTGTGCTCCAGCGTGGATGCTCCTCTCTCTAGTCTCTGACGTGACTTCCTGTTAATGCAGGAAGTCGCGTCAGAGACTAGAGAGAGGAACGTCCACACTGGAGTGCACGGAAGGTATGTATCTGCCGCCGCTGCTCATGGACACTTATTGAAGCTGGAGGGGAGCGCAGAGGGGAGAGCCCGAGGTGAGGGAGGGGGGGGGGACCGCCCCCCCTCCCCGCGGAGTGTGGCCATAGCTTTCCCCTCATGCTGCGACCCCTCCAGCCCCCCAAAACGGCCCCAAGCGGGTCCCAGGCGGGGGAGGGGCTGCAGGGCCTATTGTTACACCAGTGTATTAGATGATGTCACTCCCTGCGGGAATCTGCTAATGTCATCAGATGGGTTTAAAAGATTGTAGATTAGTAACAGGCATACAAACATACAACGTTTACAAGTTATTGTTAACAGCTAGCATAGACTCTGTACATGTCAGTGCATGGCACAGATTACTCAAAGTCACAACAAATAACAATTGTAAATGCCTAATAAAGACTAGGCTGTCAGATGTTTGTAATCCGTACACAAGGATGCAAGACTCTGATTCATTAAACATTCCTCCTAAGTTTTCCCATGCAAGAGATGTTTTCTCACCAGATCAATAAAATACATTTTCAACCCCAGCATGCAAAATAGTATGTAAAAAAGTTGTTCCAAATTAATTGAACTTTGATAAATGTTTAGCACATTCTCACTTGCTGGTGCTGGAAAGATATTTTGGAGATTTGAGTTGATTCACCAACATGGGGCCCAGTACAATAAACGTGTTGCATTGCACTGGAAGAATCCGATTTGCTGGCAAACTGTGACGCAGGGTCATATGTATCACTTTTTTGGCGTACCGGTGTGATATGAGGGGGGCGGAGCATCGCACTATAACGTTCTGGCCGGGTATAAAACCGGCCTCATAGAAAACCCCAACCAAACAGCACCACTGAAAGTAGACACAATGAATATAATGTTGCCTTCTTAAAACAGAAGATATTTGTGTTAATTCAGTTTTAAGTGAGCAACTGTGGTTTCCCATGTTACATCACACTCGAATATGCAAATCATCTCTTTATGCCCATGAAAGCTAGGCACACTTCCAGAACTGCTAAAGAGCTTATATTTTTTATATTCTACAGAGCCACATTAAAGAACACACGAGGCGAAAAAAAAAATAATTAAATAAATTGTATCTACCTTCCTTCTCCTAAAAATGACTTTTTAAGATATTCCTACTTTTAAAGTTTTAACTGTTTTATTGTTTTTGCTCAATGACAAATTCATTGAAGTATGCCAGAGCTAAAATCTATGAACTATTGTTCCTGTTTATCTCTTTCCTGCTCTCAGAAGCCATTTTCTGCTAGGAAAGTGTTTTATAGTTGGAATTTCTTATCAGTGAGAGTCACACTGTAGTCACTTCCTGTCTGAGTCAGGACTGAGTCAGCCACTTACATACCTGATATTTATTTATTTTTCTCGCAAACACTCAGACGCGTTAACAACGCTTTGTCCCAACTCTAAGTTTGGCTTTATCAAACCTCTCCAGATGTTGGGGAATTTTAGTATCATGGTTTGCGTTGTGCCAAATAATATTTTAATTTGTAATATAAGTATACGACACTTTAAATACACATGCAACTTTCAACTATGTTACTACCACCACAATTTATTGCTTGCCAGTTTGCATTCCGTTAATAATTGCACAAAAAAGAAAAAGACCTACCACCCTACATCAACCATCCTCTCCTTCCTTTTACCCTCTCAGTCATATCCGTAATCAACCATGTCCCGCCAATCACCCTCTGACATATCCCATCCATCCATCTTGCTCACATCCTCTCCCCTTAAACTGAGACCCTTAGGGTCCTCCTTTTTGAAACTGTGAGAAAAGCTCATCCCAGAGTTGTCTTACCACCCTTTTCCTATTCTGTTCTGTTAATCCACTAACTTCCTCAGACCATTCCTTTTCCTCTTCATCCCCTAATTGGGACACCATTTCCTCCATCCATTCAAGCATGGAGGGAGGATTTAAATCCTTCCACTTTTTTATAATTAATCTTTTTGCTATAGCAATACCCAGCTTTATGAGATGTTCCCTTACCTGATCCTGACCAGACACAACTGAGTCCCGGAATCCAAACAGTATCAGATTGGTCTCGAGTTGGGAAGTTGGGGACCAATTTATATAAAAAAAAAACCTCCAGCTGTTTCCAGAATTTTTTCAATATGGGACATTCCCATACCTGATATTTAACTCTTTCAGGCAGAGAAATAAAAAAAAGGAACACAGCACAGTTATTTGTGTGTTTGGCACTGTACATACAAATGTCTATCTCATCATGTCACATGTCACCTCGGGTATCCTTTAATCACAAATGCAGCCTGTTCCAGATTTTCTGGTCCTCATCAGTGCATGGCATGTATTGATACGGTATGGCTCTATGGGAAGGAAAGGGCTTGTAAAGTAGACAATTCAACATTTTTAGTAAGAAAAATATGCACAATAACTTTATTAGAAGACTATAATGACATATTCAAAAGACAGTTGACAGTTGCTAAGTTTAAAAACAGCAATGTGGAGAGCCGCAGGGTCACCCACCTCAATCAGGGCACAACAATAGTTTTATTTCAGTAGAGGTATTCCATATATGGTAAAGGCCCAGTTTCTACTATGGCTGAAGAAAGTGCATGTGTGTAGAATTTGGATTTGTTTGCACATCGCTCCTAAATCTCCTTTGCTGTGCATTGGAATGGCAGCGGAATACAGATGCGATTTAGTAGCTTCTTGGGGGCCACGTCCGTCTCAGGGATGGACATGGGACTCCAGTGGAAATGGGGCCTTATGTATTAACCCCTTATGGAAATAAAGTGGGTCATTAATAATTTGCATTAATCCATGATTGCACAAAAACAATTTATATACAAATGTCATGCAAGTGCTCATATAATGCGTGAAAAACAAATAAACCAACAATATAACAAACAATAAAAACTGTGCCTAGTGTATAAAGCCAGAACAAGGCAATAAAGGGAACTTGCTTCTACAAGGGTCATCCGGACAGCTGTTTTCCTTTAATCAGTTAAGGAAATATTGGACACCTTAGGCCTGATGGACTAAACGGCGGTAAGAGTGGCGTAACTAAAGCCCCCGCCACCCCTGTAGTGGTGTGTGTGGGGGGGGGGGGGCTAGGAGGCTTCAGTCTTCGCATGGTGATTGACTGGCTACACGGCACTTGCAACTGAAGAAGAAGTGAAGGATACGCGTATCATGCTGAGGCCAGGTAATGTATAATTACGCTCCACTGCACTCTGCATTTAGCACTGGCCCCCCTTCCTCCTAGCTCCCCCCTCAACCCCTATCATGGGAAAGGGGTGGGGGGCTAGGAGGAGGAGGAGCAGCAGATCTCTGCAGGGTGGCCTGTTTCATTTTAATGAAACCCTTGGGCAGTAAAGTTGCGAATGCGCATAGCAGGGGGAGCGGCGCCTATAAACCCATTATGCGCTGCCCATAATGGGTTTACAGGTGTCACTCCCCCTGCTATCTGCATGTAGCAACTTTACCACTGTTTAGTGCATCAGGGCCTTTGGTCCTTATTCAATTCACTTTTCCTCCTAGGAGATAAATAAGTTTGTCATCACCCTATGGTGTTACGCGGTCGTGGTCGACCACTTCTTCAGAGGGTAAGTAGGTGCTAGCTATGTAGGTAATGCACACAGTGCTTCTATAAGGCACAATACAAAGGAGTTATAAGATGTAACTGATCGTAATTGTATTATTGATCCGGAATCAGTTTGAGTTTATTTTAGCATATTTATAAGTACACTTCTGTTGTAACAATAAGTCTTGTCTGCAGGGTTCAACTATGTTCACTTTAAAATGGATCAGTTACATTCCTGACACTCCTTTTACTCAGAGCCAGCTGCAATATGAGCTGAAAAAATGCAGAAGTTCAGATTATCTAACACACCCTTCTGCCTTCATCTCAGGAACATGAGCTGCATGTTGCATGCAAAGCTGTTTTTCTTAACCACTTTATAGCAACCCTTTATCCCTTACATTATAGCAAACCTGTATTTCCCTATACAGTGCACCCTCATGTATAGCCTTCCTACACTTTTGCCTCTCTTCCATGTGCATTAGACCTCACTACAAATGATGGTGCTACTAGCAAAACCTGTGCAGTAGCCGCCTTTTCGTTGCACAGCCCACTATATGCCGCATTGCCCTGGAGTCACAACTTGCGTGGCCTCTGAAATACCAGTCCTAATTGTACAACATCCTGCCTTGTCAAATAAGTCATTTTAGGAATGTGGCAGGTAGCAATAGATTCCCAGCACCTAATAGATTGTGAAGCAATAGTCCCCCTATTCTCAAAGATGCAGGTGCGCAATACAGCAAGCATAAATGGACATACCGGCAATAGTAGACTGCGAGTGGAGAGGGGGAAGCCTGACAGCCGTTTCTTCTAAGGCAACGTAGAACCAAAACTATGCAAAACGGTTGTCAGACTTCGCCTTTTTTAGCCTCCACCCACAGTCTACCATTGCCAGTATGTCCATGTATGCTTGTATTGCACGTCTGCATCTTTGTGACTAAAAGAACGAACATTACTTAAAGGGAACCAGAGATGAACGTTTCACACAAAATAAACATATCAGTTGATAGCTTGTAAAGAATAAATGCTCTACCTGATAATTTTGCCGCTCTGGTGTGCCTTTTTTAGTGTTTTTTATCCATTATTGCTCCAGGAAAAATCAAATATGGCCGCCGGCTCATATCACTTCTGCTTCCAGGTTATGAGGTGTTCTGGATGTGCTGTCTAGGCTATATGAGACTAGGCTGCTATCAGGGGCGTAGCAATAGGGGTTGCAGAGGTTGCGACCGCATCGGGGCCCTTGGGCCAGAGGGGCCCACCCTCAACTACAGTATTAGCTCTCTATTGGTCCTGTGCTCATAATAATCACTTCTATAGATACTTTGAATAGTGGTAATCATTAACAAACTGCTCCCCATCCCCTTCTTGCTCCTCTGACACTGTAGTTGCCATTGGCAGGTTTTGGTGCGCTGTATCCATTATGTATAGAGTGCTTGGGGGGGGGGGGGGCCCATTGTAAAACTTGCATCGGGGCCCACAGCTCCTTAGCTACGCCACTGGCTGCTATCTAGGCTAAATGCAGCCTTTCATCTATGTGCTTTCATATTGGTATGATCTGCCTGTAGGAAGTGTCACTGATAATAACTGCATTTTCATTCCTATGAGAATCTAGTGCACACAGAGCACACAGGGATCATATTACAGCCACAGAGCTTCTCTCTCAGGAGCAGCCCCCTCCCATGTCATCACAGCTCTCAGTATGCAAAGCAGAAGATCTAAGCCAGGAGGGGGAAGGCTTGGGCTTGAAAGGACTTCACAGAAGAGCGACTCAGCTATAATGATTCCAGGTCAAACCTCGACTGAATTGTCGGTGGATTCTTATCACAGTTGCTAATAGACTAATTAAGCAGATAACAATGAAACTAAAAGCAGGGTAGGTGTTTACTGTCATGTTCCCACTGATAAATGTAATAAAATACATGAGGGTGCTTCATCTCTGGTTCTCTTTAATAATACAGTAGTGGCAGGAATCTACGGTATTTCTCCCTGCTTCATTCATGAACTCAGAGCACACTGTCAGACGTATACCGGCTTTTTCACCCTCACCACCTTCCCTTGCCTTGAGTGGTATTTCCGACTGCTTCCCCCCCTTTTGATGATTGGAATGTGGCTGTTTGTCACCAG
This sequence comes from Hyperolius riggenbachi, assembly GCF_040937935.1. Lineage (NCBI taxonomy): Eukaryota > Metazoa > Chordata > Amphibia > Anura > Hyperoliidae > Hyperolius > Hyperolius riggenbachi. Next base: position 371,010,265 of record NC_090650.1, read on the forward strand.
TAGGCTCCCCATTAGTGCCTCAAGCATGCTTTCATGTAAATGTTGTGCAATAGAAATAGCAGTTTGGGCAGTTATTTGTTACACAATACATAGGAGAAAAATTTAAACTCAAGAAATGTTCAATGCCAAAGTGTCAATGTACATTTGAAATTCTAAAATATTTAGTATAACGTACCTGAAACCAAAATGAAGCCAGTCAAAGAAAAGCAGCCCGACAACAAGCAAAGTCACAGAGTCTCACAAACAGTAACGGAAATCTTGCCTTTCAAAATTACACCATTTTAACAAATATAGTCCAGACTCCAGAGACATGTTGAACAGTTCTTGTATTTTAACCTCCTAGGTTTGCTTACAGTCCAGTGGGGATGGTCACAATTTAAATCAGTGGAGTAGCTACAGAGTTAGGGTCACCGTCCGGTGCAAATTTGACACTGTACCCTTCCCAGCAATGCATTTCTAATAATTACATGATATAGACCACCAAAACTGGCTTTCTAAGGACACCCAAAGTACAGTGTGAGAGACGTGTGAGCAGAGGAAAAGGAATAGCTTGTCAATGATAACCACTATTCAAAGCACACATTGAGATGATCCTTACCACCAATAAAGTGCTAATGCAGTGACTGGAGGGGGACCACATGTGGAACCCTTAGGTCCAGGGACCCTGGTACCTCTGCATCCCCTATTGCTACGCCACTGATGTAAATGCAATGAATGATAGACAAATTGTGGCTGCTAGGCGGCCATAAAAGAGCAGGACTTCGAACAGAGGTCTCTCAGCACTGGTTGTTCCCACAATTCTATGAACGGTTTGCTTCAAACGATGTCATTTTAAAGGGTTACCAGTTATGCTGTGTTGCTACAGTAACTTTTTAGAAGCCGAGCTGCTTTCTTAAAGAAGAACTTGAATCAAGGATTGGACTTCATTCTAGTCAGTTGCCGAGACCCCATTTCCCATTCGAATGGACCTCGACATGTAGGCAGTTATTAGCAGTCTTACATTATTATTATTATTATTGATTTATAAAGTGTCAACATATTCTGTGGCACTGTACAAAGTACATGTAAACCAACTTGTATTTTATGCTGAGTGGCAAAGACAAAACACAAGACAACTTTATTTCAGTAGTTTAACAATAAGCAGCATTTCACGTGATCCTAACGACAGCACGCTCCACATTATCCATCCGTACATCGGAAAGATGTGGAGCACTCAAGTCCAAAGAGAGATGGTGAAGAACCAGATGAGTGAGTCTCATGTGTCGGAGGATCCCAGCTTCTGATAATCTCCTCCTGGGACAACTGTCAACTGAACGGATTCATCTTCATTCTGAGGTCTCTTGAAGGTGGCCTGAAGCTTAACTTCTGGATCTGGGCAGAATATGTACTGATAGACAAACGCTGCAAGGATTCCACCCATCATTGGACCAATCCAGTAGATCTGTATTGAGAGGAATGAGACGACTGAAAATGAGCAGTACATTCAGGTTTGAGCTATAAATGTTTCAGTATGAGGTGCGCAGTTATGAGGACACAGAACCACCAAGTTAGTTGACTAAAAGGAACCTGAAAGGCCTGCATGGAAAATACTGCAAAGTACCATATTGTCTTCTCAAAACAGAAGATAATTGCATGTGATCACCTCCCCATGTCCGTTTAGGACAGTGGGCAGAGCCATGGAAATCATTTTTGCCTTTGTAAGCCAGGATCACATCCGATGATGTACAGCATGCTATTTAACTGCACTGAATTAAAGTGAACCTTAAGTGAAAGGAATATAGAGGCTGCCATGTTTATGACTTCATAAACAATGCCAGTTGCTGGCTAGCATGGTGAGCTTTGGGCTTAGTGGTTTTTGAATCACACACCTGCAGCAAGCATGCAGCCAGCTGAGTCCGACCTGAGTCAAAGTATCTGATCTGTATGCTCATTTTCGGACAGTGACTTAGGGCCCTTGTACACTTAGGCTAATTTGCATTTGACTTTTTCTCCTGAGTTATCTTCTAGGAAATAATTTTCATATTCAGTTTTTCAGCGTATAGTGTGAAAGAGGCTATACGGAAACATGCACAATGAACTGCACATCAGTTGTCCTTTCAGTTACAACTGGCAGCAACTGATTAAGCGTAAAAGGACCCTTCGGCCCCATTTACATTTAGGCTTCTTTCCCAACAGGATGTTGCGTTTTAGGGGATGTTATAGGTCGCATAACGTGCCCCTCACGCAACGCCTGGTGGTGCTGGAGGAGGACGCTACCAGGAGCTGCGTTATGCAGCTCTTGGTGCACCTTTTTTGTTCTGTGCGATGCGGAGACCACGTGAGCCGCATCACGTGGTCCCGCCAGCCAATCGCCGCACAGAGCAGCCGCTCCAGGAAGTAAACACTGCACGTCACAGTGCAGTGAATATTAATTAGCCATGTGGCTGGCTGCGGAGGAGGAGGGGAGACCTCCTCCTCCAATATCACTGAGCATGTGCAAACAGTCTAACGTGGCTTAGCTGCGTATAACGTACAGCATGCAGCACTTTCTTTTAACCTGCTGCATTACAATGTAATGCAACGTGGGCACTGTGAACATTGATTTTTCATTGCTGTGCGGTGGGCTGCGTTACAGGCTGCAGTAACGTGCGCCTGTAACCTCTTACCGTGAAAGCAGCCTTAATCAGTTGCTCTCAGTTATAACTGAAAGGACAACTGATTTTCAAAGTAATGCCCATGCTTTCCTATGGCACAGTTCACACTTAAAGAGAATCTGTATTGTTAAAATCGCACAAAAGTAAACATACCAGTGCGTTAGGGGACATCTATTACCCTCTGTCACAATTTCGCCGCTCCTCGCCACATTAACCACTTCACCACTGAGGGGTTTTACCCCCTGACCACCAGAGCAATTTTCACCTTTCAGCGCTCCTTCCATTCATTCGTCTATAACTTTATCATTACTTATCGCAATGAAATGAACTATATCTTGTTTTTTCCGCCACCAATTAGGCTTTCTTTAGGTGGGACATTATGCCAAGAATTATTTTTTTCCAAATGTGTTTTAATGGGAAAATAGGAAAAATGTGGGGGAAAAAATAATTATTTTTCAGTTTTCGGCCATTATAGTTTTTAAATAATGCATGCTACTGTAATTAAAACCAATGAAATTTATTTGCCATTTTGTCCCGGTTATAAAACCATTTAAATTATGTCCCTATCACAATGTTTGGCGCCAATATTTTATTTGGAAATAAAGGTGCATTTTTTTCAGTTTTGCGTCCATTCCTAATTACAAGCCCATAGTTTATAAAGTAACAGTGTTATATCCTCTTGACATAAATATTTAAAAAGTTCAGTCCCTAAGGTAACTATTTATGTATTTTTTTTAATTGTACATTTTTGAATTTTTTTTTAATTACAAAAAAAAAAAAAATGGGGAGTGTGGGAGGTAATGAGTTAATTTTTTGTGTAAAAATCATTTATTTGTATGTGAAAAATGTGTAGGGTGTAGTTTACTATTTGGCCACAAGATGGCCACAGTAACTTTTTGTTTTAATGCGACCTCCAAGCTTCCTTCCGGAAGCTTGGAGGAACTATAAGGAGGCTGAACACGTGATTTTTTTCTCACAATGATCGCGCTGCCCATAGGAGAGCAGCGGATCATTGTGGGGCTTAGATCAACGAACGGGAATGGATTTTCCCGTTCGTTGATCTCCGGGCGAGCGGGCGGCGGCGTGTTTACTAGCGGCGGGCGGCGTGTTTACGAGCGGGAGCGCAGACAGCGTCGGGTACGCGGAAAGTACGGATTTCTCCGTCCCTGGGGGTTAAAGGATGCAAAAAGGGACGGAGAAATTCGTACGGGCGGGGGTAAAGTGGTTAAAAGTGGTTAAAAACAGTTTTAAAAAGTTTGTTTATAAACAAACAAAATGGCCACCAAAACAGGAAGTAGGTTGATGTACAGTATGTCCACACATAGAAAATACATCCATACATAAGCAGGCTGTATACAGCCTTCCTTTTGAATCTCAAGAGATCATTTGTGTGTTTCTTTCCCCCTGTTCTCATGCACTGAAGTTTCAGGCTGCTTGTTTCTTCCTGCAAACAGCTTTGCCCTTGTCTGTAATTCTTCAGTATGTGAAAGCCCAGCCAGCTCAGAGGACGATTTATCCAGCTTGTAAAAGATAAGAGAGAAGCTGCTCTAATCCTAAATAACAAACAGGCAGTGTGCATAGAGGGGCCTGGAAGTTCATAGCAGAACCACAACACTGAAGAACTTGGCAGCCTTCCAGACACAGGCTGACAAGTCTGACAAGAGAGAGATACGTTGATTTATTACAGAGACAGTGATAGTATAAAGTGCTGCAGTAAGCCAGAACACATTAGAATAGCGGTTTGAACTTGTAGGATGATAAAAAACAGGATGCAATTTTTGTTACGGAGTCTCTTTAACGCGTTTTAACTGAAATCTTTTTCACAATGCGCTGCTATGGAGAAGAAAAAAAGCGCATACCAACTGATTAAGTGTAAACAGGGCCCTAAAGGTTATTTTACACTTAATCGGTTTCTCTCAGTTATAACTGAAAGGACAACTGATTTTCAAAGGAATGCCCATGTTTTCCTCAGCTCAGCGATGTCACCCATGGGGATTAGGTCCCGATCCCCAATGGGCGACATGTGTTAGATTTAGCTCCAAATGGGGTGGCTGAAAAGATTGCATAGTTTCCATTAAAAGTACCTGGTTTTGTTTTAAGGAGGTGACAATAGCGATAGGGGTTATTGTAGTTCAAGCGCACTTTTCCTTTATTTGAAGACATTTGACGTCATTCTTTTCTTTTACTGTGAGGTCCACTCCCCCAGATCACGTCCTTTCAGAGTAAGCATGCTATGTATAAGGTGTGCAATCTATTTTCCTGTCTAGTGTATAACACCTACCCAATGACTCTCCCAGTGGTTAAACACAATGCTTGTTCCTAGTGACCGGGCGGGATTCATGCTGGCACCAGTGTACTGAATCTAGAAGAGATCAGATATACAGGTGGTAAAAACATACAGCAATAAGTAATAGCACACAAAGCCAAATAAAAAGTGTTATATTTCATGGTATAACAGTATGACTGCTATATACAAACGCATTAGGGCGGCTAGCAGGGGAGCCAGGTTTGCTGTCAGTTGTAGTACTAATAACCTATGCATGCAAGTACTAAACAGTTCACGGTGCAACAGACCCAGCTGAAGCAGTTTCATGGGAAGCGGGAAAAAAGGGCGCAGGCAGCTAGTGGACAAAAAGGGCGCCGCCATTCACTCTCATAATAAATAACGTTTAATGGGCGCCGAGCAGGAAAAAAGGGCGCCGGACATAAATAACGTTTACAAACGGCGCCAGGAGATTTTTTAATGATTTATAAGTGTGCTTGTGGTGATTTACGTTTATAAAATGCACCCGTGCCGAATAACGTTTATAAAAATACTAAACATATTTATCTAATTTAACTAATTAAAACATTATTTAAAGTTTTATCCCTTACTGTTTGTAAAACATTATTATTCACAAAATAAAGCGATCAGTACGTAACGTAAATTGCAATATATTTTTTGCAGCCAAAATTAGTAAAACATTATTATCCACATAATAAAGGGGGGTCTTAGGTTTAGGCACCACCAGGGGGGTCTTAGGTTTAGGCACCACCAGGGGGGTCTTAGGTTTAGGCACCACCAGTGGGGTCTTAGGCACCACCAGGGGGGTCTTAGGTTTAGGCACCACCAGGGGGGTCTTAGGTTTAGGCACCACCAGGGGGGGTCTTAGGTTTAGGCACCACCAGGGGGGTCTTAGGTTTAGGCACCACCAGGGGGGTCTTAGGTTTAGGCACCACCAGGGGGGTCTTAGGTTTAGGCACCACCAGGGGGTCTAGGGGTTAGGGATAGGTACAGGGAGGGTTCTGTGTAAGAGTAGGCTTAGGTATAGTTTTAGTAAAATTTTAGTAATACTTACTAATGTTTTACAACACTTATTACGAACGTAGTTATATTTATATCATCGTTATAAAGAATATTTTCAGATTTTATTATAAGAACAAACCATAAATGAAGGTTATTCACAATTAAACATATATTATTGTTTTTTTAATAAACGTAATTATAAGTTTAACTTTTGAAACGGGGAAGATTAACGTTTTCACAATTGCCAATTTCATAAACATTATTTAATGATTTATAATTTTGTAAAACATTATTTGTAAACGAAATATAGCACACTATTTTTATAAACGCTATTAATGATTAATTATTAATTAGCGTTTACACCCCGCGCCCTTTTTGTCTGGGCGTCCTTTTTGTACGTACGCGTTTCATGTGCCTATTTAAGCATTGTACCACTTTGGGTCCGTTGCAGGGTCCACTGCTACGTCTGAGCAGATGTGTGATATTCAGTGCATGATTTTAGCATTTATTTAAAATGCTGACACTTGTCTGGAATTGTTTGCAATGACTCATTCCTACCAGTACCAAGTCTGCATGTGCTGAAGTGCTAAACAGAAGTACTCAGGGTAACTCATGATAAGTACATTAGTAATGACAAATAATTTGAGAAGCAAATGAAAACATTAGAAGAAGTGTGCAAAATGTTTGAAGTAGAACTGAGCCCAATACACAGTTGCATCTACAGCCAAGTAGGGTGCTATCATTTTCCATGTAGGGATCAGGGCCAGATTTGCACTTTCCGGCGCCCAAGGCCCACTGTTACCAATTGCCCCTCCTTACCTCATAGATAAAAGAAGCAGTGCATGCTCTGTCCACTCATACTCCCTGTAATTTCTTGCTCCTGCCCTGATGTGCACAGCAGCCCTAGTGTTTTGGGCATGCATACTTCAAAAATGACGCTCGTGTATAAGCAGCACTTGTCAAGGAGAGATGAGCGCTCATGTATAAGCAGCACTTGTCAAGGAGAGATGAGTCCAGTGAGAGATGCTTTATTTTGACATGTGACCTCTAATCTCTCCAAGTCCTGACGCCCTTCTGCTTTTACCACCCAAGGCCATGGCCTTTGTGGCTTTCCCAGAAATCCAGCCCTGGTAGGGACTGTGGTAACAATGTCATACTAAGCCACTAGATCCTTCAGCTCTGTAAACCACGCTCTCTTAGTCACTGACCCGCAATATCTTTGTAAATCAAGTGATCTGATCTGTTGCAAGTGAGCCTCAGTATAAAGCCAAAAGGTGATCACTTAAGCTAGAGAGATGGAAAAGTTTAAAAAAACAATGAGGGTGGCAGGCTCCATATTTACTTCAGATTTCTGTTAAATTACTTTAAAATTTGAGTCACCAAGCAATGATGGTGTCACTATATGATCTTGTGCTGTTGCTGTTCACATCTGCTCCTAATTACCCCCATGACTCCTAGGAAACTATACTGCACTCCACCTAGTGACCCCCAGTAAGCCATATACTGGATTCCTCACCCAGCCAGTTGATCATTTTGCATGATTCTAGACTATATAGTACTTAGTCCTCAAATCTACACTCAGAATGTCCTCTCTGTTCTAAAAGATTAACCACAGCATGATAAGCTTTATGGGAAAAAATCTTCATTACAATTTAAGAAAATCCTAAAAGCCCTTTTCATCTGTTTCCTGCTCTCAGAAGCCATTTACGGAGAGGAAAGTGTTTTATGGCTGTTATTCCTTATCAGTGAGGGTTACGCTATAGTCTGTCCCAGTTCCGACCCAGACAGAAACTGTCACTTGCATACCTGACGTTTAACTCTCTCAGGAAGAGAAAGAAAAAAAGTAAAGCAGCATAGTCATTTGTGTGTTTGGCACTTTACATACACATGTCTATCTCATCATATCACTTGTCACGACGGTTGTCCTAGTTGGCCATGTTGGAAAATGCACAGCCAAGTTCTATTGCTGTTCCCACAAATATAACTCCTACATCTTCTCCTTTCTTCTCTCCATAGTACAGAACAGGCTGCTTGGCAGCTAGTCAGGCAGTAGGTGTGCAAAGGATCATTCATAGACTGCTGCCCACGATGATCAATAAAGATAGTTTTGGGTGACAGCACTCTTCCATGAGTACAAGGCTTTAGTGTCTGCATCAGCCTTATCATTAAGGCTCAAGCCTCGCACACAAGCTAGCTGAAACTTGGCCGAGGTGGCTGATAACAACCGCCTCTGCTCTGCTGCTCTAGTATATGTACGACAGTGAGGTGGATCGATTGGCCAATTACCTGCCAGGAGCATTGTTCTCCCCACTCACCGTACCTGCTGCATGACATCACTCCCGCACTGCTCCATCCACCCTCCCTCCCGCATAGCAACAGAACACATCATAGCCTGCAGGCTAGCAACACGTCTGTATAGCCTCGGCTGAGGGATTGTTGCGAAATTGCAGTGTGTATGAGGCTTAACTTTTAAAGGCATGTATACAAAAGCCTGGCTCATATAAAGCCAGATAAAATAGATGTCTAGAGAGCTGTCGCTTGCTCTATGTCACAGCATTTTTCCTCCTGGCTTTGAACCTAAGGTTTGCTGCTATCTTTGGATTCTACTCATACAGACTGGCCATAACCAGTATTTTAGAAAAATCTCCATATGTTTCTGTTGTGACGCCTCTGTCTTTTGGTTTACCACTGAAGCATTCCTCTTCTACTTCAAGTCTGTCCGCACCAATAAAATATTTAGGTTTCCAAGAAACCAAAAGGTAGTCCAAGCAGTTATGCACGGCCCACCTCCTGCAGCCAGATGGTTATCAATGTGCTAAGTTGCCATGAGATTGGCAGTCACACCTCTTCAGGTCATGTCCTTCACGGAAAACTGAGTTTACCAAGAACTAGGTATGCTACGGCTAGTTCTGAAACCTAAAAACAGAAAGTGTGTGTAGTTACTGATCCTTGTGACCAACCTGGTTTTACGAGATACACATCACATGACAAATGTTGTGCCCACACAGGGACGGATTTCTGGAAATTCCATATAGGCCTCAGACCTTGGGAAGCTGCTGCCTAGGGAGGCAGCTTGACATAGAAAGGTGGTTCCAGAGTATGGAAGAGAGGCCTACAAATGTAACGAAGGGCTGCAAAAGGGGAGCAACATATGGAAGAGAAGGAATGCTGCTCAAGGCAGCTGTACGTGAATGAGTGTGACTGCTGTACGTGGATGTTACACGCTGAATACAGGGTTGCATATGGAGTGGGAGGGGTTGTACATGGATAGTGAACAACAAGAAAGTTGGCCTAGGGGTGCAAAATGTATAAATCTGGCCTTGTGACCACCTAGAGGTTAAAGTGGACCTGAACTCTTGCACAGGACACAAGAAAAACAAGGAGAAATGTACCCTAATCCACCCTCAATGTCAAGTAGTCACAAGTGTAATTTGAACACTCAGCTGTGTCTGCACAGAAATTCGGCAGTCCTTGGGAGACAGTGCCAATATGTAAACACATGATGCTAACCCTGTGGGCCCATTTCCACTATCGCGGAAACCGTTGCGATTCCGCAGAGTTTCCCTGCACATGAATTGCACAGGGAAATGCTGCCATAGGGAAGACTGGCGCCGCTGGCGAATCGCTTGAAGTAGCGATTCGGCCAGTACTAGTCGCAGAATTAGCTGCGGAGGCTGCGAATCCCATAGCCCTGCATGGCACGGTCATGGGATTCGTCTGCGATCCCGCCCACCCGCTCAGTGACGGCGCGCGTCTCTCAGACGTACGCCGCACTAGTGGAAAGGAGCCCTAAGTCTTCTTCCATGAAAGAAGGAAGTAGACACACTGCAGATTTATTGCAGGAGTTATGTAAGCTGTTTGTTACTGTTGCTTTTGCTTTAGAGCAGAGAGGAAGTTCTGAGTTCAGGTTCACTTTCAAGTATATCCTTACACTGCAGTACCACTGGTTATTTATAGTACAAAGAATCGTAACTATATTCTTGTTGGATCTAGCAACTTCATAGGTGTCAATTGTGCAGGAGATTGTCACTGAGGAGGAGAACACAGTGCAAAAATGGCTTGAAAAATACTACTATGTATTGAATATTGTTTTATAGCTATAAAGGAAATTCATCAGGAGAAATGATATAGAATAAAACAGGAAGTAGAACTAACACATGATGATCACGTGACAATGGCCAGACAACCAGACCACAAATATGGCTATGGGGAGACTCCATACCCTCATTTATCAATCTCTGATTGGTTGGTCTCCGTTATATTATTACATTATTTTTGATATCCATTTTATTCTTCATGATTTCACCTGTATCAAGATTGAGCCTCCTTAGTTAAAACTCTAAACCTAGTGATATCTTAAGTTACTGCCCTTCTGAAAGCGACTTCATGAAAGGATTCTTGGAGAAAAGCACTTAAATAACCTTTTCTAAAATAATAAAGACAATGGTAGAATCGTTGTTTTTCAGGCCTGGGGCCCACTTACTGTATGTGCTTTCAGCTGTGCTTTTTGAATTGCCGGCGGTCCCAAAAAGGGCTACCCTGATAAAAGCCAATGGGGGTGGACCCACACCCATGACTGCAATTTGGCCAAATCACAATTGCGGGTCCTGCAGCATTTTTAGTGCGATTCAATGCAAAAGATAGGAGCTCTGCAAAATAGCTTTTGAATTGCTTTTCAAAAATGATTTTGCAGTAACTTTATGGGCGATTTTAATGTTTTAAAGTTGAAACTACTTGTCAGGTTTTCCGAGGTCTGGCTTCCGGTGCATAGCCCCGCCCCTTAGCACAAGAGGTCATTCGCTTTTCTCTAGTTGGAAATGACCGCCTATGACCTCTTGTGCTAGGAAGCGGGGCTATGTGCCAGATCCAGTGGAAGTTAACCATGGGGGACCTAGTAAGTATTTTAAACTTTATTTACACAGGATACAGAAAAAAAAGTAGTGGAAGTGCTATACTATCGCCTGCAGTATATTGTAGAGTGCTTCCGTATGCCATAAACATTGTGCCAGAAAACTTTCCGTGAATTGCTGCATAAAATGTGTGTATTCTGATGTGACTTTGTGCTTTTGTTGATGTTTCCATGCAAATGTTTGTTCTGTTCTTTGAACTGATCAGCATTTCTCATTGTCCCCTCCATATTTCCCACTTGCTGTAGAATTTTAAAGGGAATCTGAAGTGAAAATAAACTTATAAGATAATTCATTGTATGTGTAGTACAGCTAAGAAATAGAACATTAGTAGCACAGATATGAGTCTCATATTGTTTCCAGTACAGGAAGAGTTAAGAAACTCTAGTTGTTATCTATGCAAAAGTGCTTCTCTGAGCTCTCCGATCCAACTTGGGTTGAAAACAGGGCTGTTTTCTGAAGCACTTATACATCAGATATGGACTTCCAAAAACATTAAACAATGTCATTTATGACGCATTTCTGATAAAGTGTTCTCTGCTAATTAGTTTTTGGAATGTGTCTGTACTTTCCCAGGTCAGGTTGACCCTATAACACTGTACACAGATCTGTAAGAGCCTTCAGCAATTTAAGGCTTATTGAAGCATACAGGGCTTTTAATATAGTCATTTAAATATAAAGCTTATTATATAATTCTTCTTAAAACAATTAATCATTATACGAAATAATTGCATATTAAATATTAATAATATAAACTCATTGTCTATATATTTGTCTTTCTTATAAAATAAATATTATATGTCTAACCAGCAGATGTCGCTATCTCATCATAAAGAACAATCTATTAATAATAATTATCAGACTATGAAACCGCCAGGTGGCATCATTGAATCAGCTTTAACTAATTCGGAAAACCCCTTATTGTTTTATCTCTCTTTTGACATATTTTGACTTTCTCTGTCTGGGAAATGTTTATCTTTTCTTTCTGGCCTTGGCCTTCAAGCAAAGAAACATGTTGTCTAGAACCAAAACAATCCCACAAGAATGTTTTACTGACTCAAATCATCACCAGCTTGAAAGTTAAAATAATCTTATAAGCTTTACAGCCTGGAATATGTTGAGATGTCATAGAGCAATATATTAAAGAGAATCTGTATTGTTAAAATCGCACAAAAGTAAACATACCAGTGCGTTAGGGGACATCTCCTATTACCCTCTGTCACAATTTCGCCGCTCCCCGCCGCATTAAAAGTGGTTAAAAACAGTTTTAAAAAGTTTGTTTATAAACAAACAAAATGGCCACCAAAACAGGAAGTAGGTTGATGTACTGTATGTCCACACATAGAAAATACATCCATACACAAGCAGGCTGTATACAGCATTCCTTTTGAATCTCAAGAGATCATTTGTGTGTTTCTTTCCCCCCTGAGGGGGGAGTGCATAGCAGAACCACAACACTGAAGAACTTGGCAGCCTTCCAGACACAGGCTGACAAGTCTGACAAGGGAAAGATACATTGATTTATTACAGAGACTGTGATAGTACAAAGTGCTGCAGTAAGCCAGAACACATTAGAATAGCTTTTGGAACTTGTAGGATGATAAAAAACAGGATGCAATTTTTGTTACGGAGTCTCTTTAAAGAAGTAACCCAACTTTACAGTTTACAATGACATTTTGCATAGAACATTAAAACTTAAAACACACATATGACTGCTTTTCCTGCATAAATAAAACACTAGAATTCTGACAAAACTGTGAAAGACAACTTCAGATAATGTTTTACTGCACGGAAGTTTTAAAAAAATGACCATTAGCTCTACTCTGTTTCATAGTTTAAAATACAGTGTGTAGTTTGTAAACTACAAATATTACAGAATGATGCCATTTTATAAAAAAAAATTATATATATATAAAAATATGAGACTTTTGTATTTGCTACTAAAGTTCTATGAATTATCCGTACTACACATACAATTCACTATATTATAAAAAAAAAAATTCCGCATCAGTGTCACTTTAAGTAGATACATTTTGTGCTGATCAGTTATGATTGTAGTGGAGACTCTGGAGTTTTGTCTCTATGTCAGTGGTATCATGTAGAATCTATAGGGGATGATCTAAATACTAGGTTCTAAACACATGGTACCTATACCCCAGCGGGTATTTTAAAATTTTAACAATAGTTTTGTGTGTAAAAAATAAATAATTTATAAACAAACTCAAATATCTGTAGTTAATTAAAGGCAGTGAGGAATGTTTGAAAAGCATTCATACACAAACTCTGACATAAAAGTCAATGAAAATGAGTTCCTACTTTTTTTTACCCATACAGTTACCATATTTGCTTTAGTGCAATATTGTAAAAGTAATATTGTCTATTTACAAATTACAAATTCCCAAAGTACAGTTTATCTGCTCTGAAAGCTGCCATTGCATTTTATTGCATAGATGTTGTATTTATATGTTAAAATCTATTCTAAGCTCTGCTTCTACAACAGAGAGAGCACATTTTCAGCACAGATAGGAACGTATACTAATTGTAACAGACAAAGGAATGTAAACAAAAGATAATGTTATCATCTCTTCGTATGCATGCGGCAGCAAGCTTTCCATTGAAGAAGAAAGAGCTGTGTTTAACTGTTTGAATGCTGTTCTGCAATCTTTTTTTGTGGTAGTAGATTTTATGCTGGAAATAATCTTTTAGAGCAAAGAGGAAATGCTGAGTTTGTGTACTTTATAAAGGTGTACATTCTCCAATAATGTTGAGAAACTCTGAACTAAACAAACGTGTAACCTTCACTAGATCGTTATGAAATGTTTTTCACTTACTGCAAAGAGATGTCCAATGGTAACAGAGAGGCCGATAATTAGAGGAATGGGGACTTTGATATCTTTTCTTTTCTTGTCACAGGAAGCGAAAATTGTAAAGACCAGCTGGAACGTGATGATTGTTTCCACCAGAAGCGACTGACCATGTGAAATAGTCTCGTTCTCCTGCAATAAAACATAAATATTTTATAGTCAGAGTGGGACATACTGTATTGGAAGAATTGACTCCTCTGTCGGTGTAGCAGCTATATCTGGCCAGTCGCAGTGTTTTCCACATTTGCCTGTGATCACCAGAACACAGGCTTGTATGTAGTTCAGATAAAGTTCACACACTGGCTACTCTGAGGACATAAACGGTCTGTTTACCACCCATCTCAACATACTATTAAATGTACTGCCTGAGTGTGACGAGTGAGTGCCACACCTCAGATGTCTGATTATTGGTGATCTGCGGAATCACCAACAATGCAGACACTATACCCGATTATGTGTGATCCGCAGAATCACCAATAATACCAGTATAGCAAGACTGAGAGCAGAGTGTGTAGCAAATGGTGTAACCGTCACTAAAAAGCTCTAATGAGACCTCACCAGAGGGACTGGTGAGGTATAAAGAGTACACCGGATGTGCACTGACGTACAACCTCCAGCAGGCTGGAGAAACAATACTGAAGAGGCTGAATCTCCCGAGGAGCGGGTGATTCAGAATATACTGCAGGCAAATGATCACCCGAGGGGCGGATGAGTCAGACTGACTGCAGCTTACGAGATACAGAAGTACTAAAATGACAGGTACCTAATGAGCAGGTAATTAAGGCTAAACTATAGCCTAGCAAAGCTGCTTCACCAGCGGAGCTGGCGTAGTAACACCTCACCAGTGGCGAGGGCCCACCGGTGAGTAGAATGGTCAGGCAGGCAAGGTTCGGCAACAGAGAGGTAAGTATCAGTACAGAATCGTGAAGCAAGAGAATAAACGGTATTCAGGCAGAGGTTCAACAACAGGTAGGCAGAAAGGCGAAAGTACAGGATCAGAAGACAGGATCAGGGTCAGAGTAATAGCTAAGAGTCATACACAGGAGATCAATACAGAAGCAATAACCTAGTCTGGGTGTGAAATCCTTAGCGTCAACACCCTGGAACTAGTCTAAACAAATAGCAATAACAGAGTAGCAATATCCTAAGCTTGGGGGTGAGGTCCTTGGTCTCAACCCCCCCCCCCCCCCCCCTTCCCCGGAACTGGTCTAAAGTATAACAGAGCAATGACACAACAATCCTGAACTTGGGGGTGAGGTCCTTGGTCTCAACCCCCTGGGAACTGGTCTAAAGTATAACAGAGCAATGGCACAACAATCTTGAACTTGGGGGTGAGGTCCTTGGTCTCAATCCCTGGGAACTGGTCTAAAGTACAACAGAACAACGACACAACAATCCTGCACTTGGGGGTGAGGTCCTTGGTCTCAACCCCCTGGGAACTGGTCTTAAGTACAACAGAACAATTATACAAGAATCCTGGGCTTGGTCTGAGCGCTGACACACAAGCGTTCACGACAACAGACAGCGCCAGACTGAAGCCCGAAGGCTTAAAAGCCGAGGAGACCTCACTGGCACGCCCCCAGCAGCCAGCCAATCCGGGGCGTTGTGAGTCTCCTCAGCCGTCAGCTGACCCTGCAGGTCAGCTGACGATCCTTCTACCCGAATAAAGGTCCTGTCTACGCGCGCGCCCGCGTGAGACAGCGTCCCTACAGGAAACCGTCAGTTCCGTCCCCGGTGTCCTAGATGCCGGAGAGACAAGCAGGGAGCTAGAGACAGCCGCGGTGGCGATGCCGTCCGCCGCGGCTGCGCTCATTACACTGGGTCATCTAAAATGTGAATCAAGCTATCCCACGGAAAATCTCCAGGCCTCTTAGCACTGAAAGTATGTATCCACTAGTATCGTTAGTAGCCCTAGTTTATTTTGGTTATTCTTGTGGTACATTTCAGAGTGCCTTCCTGGTGCAATTTAAGTGTAGCTGAATGGCAGTGTTTGTAACACCACGCGTATCAGCATTTGACACGTGGCGGTGTTGCCCCATGGCATGGCCTCGCATGTGACTCCATGGGGGGACCGCCTGTCCACTGCCTGCGCTGAGTCCTAATAAGCACCTCATTTATGTGCTCAAGGCCCCCTGATATATAGCGGGCAATGAAAAATGCAGCTACAGATAACAATAGTCCAAATTTCTTCAGCTATCAGAAGCCCCAGTTTCCTGCTTCCATCATTTTTAAGGCTGGAGGTTAAGGTCAGGCATCAGGTGAGGGTTACTGTCACAAAGATGTCACATGTAGAAGTAAAGGATAAATGCACTGCCGAAAATTGTGTTGCATTACCAAAGTAGGGATGCTCAATGAACTCCAAATCAATCTGAGCTGATGCAGATTTATGCAAACTTTGTATGCAGATCCATGCAGCTTCAAAATGGACCATTCATATTCCACCTAGATGGGATTTGATTGGTCCAATTTCAAGCTGCATAAAGTAGCATACAAAGTTTTCATAATCCTGCTTCAGTTCTAAATTTTTTGCATCTCATTGACCATCTGTATGCCAAAGCCAGGCTTTGAAACGAAATGTACATTATTTATACACACATTTTGGGTTACCACAATGATCAGACAAGTAGCATTGTTTTAAAAAGAACTTATCCATTTTGCCGTCAGGGTTTTTCCCCAAAAAATGTGATGAGTACAGCATACAGTACATCAGTACAGGAAATGACTCTGTGTGCACCAGTCCTATAGGTATTTCAATTCTCAGCACATTTTAGCAGGTTAGACATGTGATCGTTATCACGTCTGGTGTATATTTCTTTTCAGCAATTTTCCTTCGGGCTTTAAGATTAAAAGTCAAGATTAACCCCTTCCTGACCAGCTAATGCCGATAGGCATCAGGAAGGTGGCAGCCCCAGGACCGCCTAACGCCGAGAGGCGTCAAGAGCAGTGGGCGGGATTTGCAGGGAATGAGCGCGCACATGCGCGATTTTCCCTGCCATGACGCTCCATGTTAAGTCTGCTACCCGCGATCAGGGCTGACAGGCTGTGTAATGGCTGAAAACAGCCGTTATTTACATGTGCAGTGCTGCGATCTCCTGCCTCTGTCACTGAGATGTCCCCTCAAGTGGCTCTCAAGATGATCGCCTCTCATACGCCTGATGCCTATGAGAGTCAATCACACTGATTGGCTTTGGGAGGGGCAGGGGGGAGGGGGGGGAAGGGAAATAAATAGAACATTAGTACATTTTAATAAAAAATAAGAATACAATTTATAAAAAAAACAAAAACAAAAAGTTGCAGCAGCAATCAGATGCCACCAACAGAAAGCTCTGTTGGTGGCAAGAAAAGGTGGTGGTGGTGGTGGTGGTGGTGGTGGTGGGGGATTCATTTGTGTGCTTAGTTGTATGGCTCTGCAGCGAGCTTTTAAAGCTGCAAGAGCACTGAATTGTAAAAAAAATGCCTGGTCACTAGGGGGGTGCAAGTCTGTGGTCCTCAAGTGATTAAGAATGAATGACTATGTTAGGTTAGTGCTGGGATTTTTTAGGGCTATTTATAGTGATCAGTAAAGATAAATGTTAGGTTAGAATGAAGGCCCATACACATGCAAAATCAATGCCGCCTTAGAGGGGAACAGTACATGATATCTCTGGTGACATTGCAGGGCCAAGGCAGATAGTCGCTTCACTACCCTGCAGGCTAGTGACGTGTTCTGTTGCCATGCAGGGGCATAGGGACAACTGAGCAGCACATTTGTGACATCACTTGGCAGCGTGGTATGTGGGGAGAACAATGCTCTTGGCCGTAGCGATCCACCAGGTCAGATCACTGGCGGTGGGGTTGAGATTGGACAGAATTGGTCACACTGTGAATGATGGAACTGATGGCGTATTTTGTAATGCAACACTAGCCAAGCCAAGACACAGAACATTTATATTGCGCTTTTTTCCAGGTGGTCTCAAAGCACCAGAGCTGTAACTACTAGGATGCGCTTTACAGGCAGTAGCAGCGTTAGGGAGTCTTGCCCAATGTCTTCTTACTGAATAGCTGGCTTACTGAACAAAAAGAGCGGAGATTCAAACCCAGGTCTCCTGTGTCAGAGAGAGAGCCCTTAACTGCAACTACTTTACACAGGTCAACATAGACCTAGAGTGAGGCGCTAATTCCGTTACTACAGATATCCTGTTGTCCCCAATTTTTGCCTGATGAAGCGGGCATGACCTGCAAAACGCGTTGCACTTTTGTTTGGGGTACCGTATAATAAATTAATGTATTTATTTATATAAAACAGGTTATCTTGTCTACTTTTGGGAGGCAAGCCCACAACTTCCTCCAAGCATTTTTAAAGATTTTATGAATTTTTATCCTGCTGGCGCCTCTGTTCCACATTCAAATACACTGTGTCCACTCCTGGTGGAGGGGAGTGCTACCCCCATGGAATTGTAGGCAACACTTGATTGAATATACAAATATAACTAAATAACTTAATAACATAATATGTAAATAAACACACCTTGACACCCCAGGCTGGAGGTTAAAGGCCGTGGCCATCTTTATTGGATACTTTTTGCTAACTAGTTGAGGTCCAAATAAATTCAATAAAAGATAACTTTATTAAATGAACATAAAAACCACTCATTATATGGTCCACCATTACGGTTCGAACCAACTGAAACCGAAATAACTCCGGAAGGACCCCAACTGCAATCCTCATCCACGCCTTCAACGTGATGTTTCACCAATAAAGACTTGACCACGACGAAGTCTATTATATCTTCAGGGAGTGGCGGGAGGGGAGCTCGCCCAGACCGCTCAGGAACAAAGGCAGCTAACCTGCCTACGGACCTGTCTTAAATACACTCAACTTAGCTGCCATTGGTTGTTGCAACAATGTATAACCCCAGCAACACCTGGCAGATTTCTCCACACACCTGTAGCGACCAATCAGTGCCCGGGTCAGAACACCACCTCTATGCAGAATCCATCAGCCAATCAGATTCCCTGCTACCTCACAGAGGAAAAAACACATAGCCCCCTAAACTTATGTCCCAGGTTGCCACAATTCCATGTAGGGCCTATTATTATTCATAACGGCCCTTTTCATGGAATTGTAGGCAACACTTGATTGAATATACAAATATAACTAAATAACTTAATAACATAATATGTAAATAAACACACCTTGACACCCCAGGCTGGAGGTTAAAGGCCGTGGCCATCTTTATTGGATACTTTTTGCTAACTAGTTGAGGTCCAAATAAATTCAATAAAAGATAACTTTATTAAATGAACATAAAAACCACTCATTATATGGTCCACCATTACGGTTCGAACCAACTGAAACCGAAATAACTCCGGAAGGACCCCACCCGCCAGGCATACCTAGCCTGGCACACCACCAACGGCCCTCTCAATACAGCACTGGAGATCAAGGTTAAAAATATCTAATCCTACATCACTAAGATGCACAAAATCTTGTCTGTACAAACCCTGGGGGCCTCCCTCCAAATCAACATGGCGAAACGAAAAACCACCGACGCTGGGCAAAAATTTTTCGAGCCTGTGGTTGAGCCTCCGCCTGATCTTTTCGCAGGGGAAAAGGTCAGGCGATTGCAGCCATCTCCACCTTGGGACAATTTCAGAAAAAACCACTCTCATTTGTGGAACAAAAGAGTGAAAAACAGCAATGTCATCCCTGATATTGAAATAGAGCTCGAGGGATTTAATTTTCCCAATATCGTTTCCCCCTAGATGGATAATTAAAACATCCGGAGAAGGCCAAACATTACACAAATTAAAGAAAGCATCCTTCATTTGAGCCCAAACCATTCCTCTTACACCGTGCCAATAAACAGCGAACTTATCTGGATCCATGTTCAGATTTGTCGAGTAACATCTCCGAAATGCTCTGTTATGGGCCCAAAACACATAAGAGTGGCCCACTATCCATACAATTGTCTTTGAACCTGTAAAATAAAAGCACAATTAAGGACGAATATAAAGTTTGAACGCGCCAGACCTCCATCTTCCCATTTTCTTTATTATACTATCTGAAAGACCCAACCTGGCTGCCTCCGTTGCTGCCCCGATACGGAAGGAATGAGAGGACAATTGGAACTCATCCACCCCTGCAATGCTGGAGCATAGCTTCAACACGGAGTTGAACTGGAAAACTGAAAGTGAAGTACCATTCTCGTGACGTAACAGAGAACCTGGGGTATTTCCTCTAACTCTTAAGTAATTAACCAAATTATGCACTGGGCACAAGTTGTGACCAGCCCAAGCATTCAATTCAATGAAGGAGCCCTTACCTAACTGGTCTGTCTTAGAGTATTTCAAAAAGATTCCCATTTTTGTTGCTGACAAAATCACATTCTCATACTGAAGGCCGCCATTCTGTGATGAATTACGCGAAATAAGCTCAGATACCCGAAAAGCTGCGAAAAACATTAATGTAAAAGCACACCAAAAAGTAGCGTCTCAAAACTAGATGAACAGACGAGACCCGCCGCTTCCCAGAGCCTTGATAAAATGTCCAAAGATATTGGCTGCCTGCTATCAGGTCTGCGCGAAAAACGCCTATGCCCTTTTAACAACTGTTTCACGGAAAAATAAGAATTGCACGACGGCAAATTTTTTAATTTCATAAAAAAGGAAATGCCGGCTAATTTTTTTTAACAATATGAGAATGTGACAGCCCTTTTTTAATGCAAGAGCTTACAAAATGCAAAACCACCCCTTCAGATACATGGTGTTCAGGTAAACCTAGCATTTGAACAAAAGTAATCCAATCCTTCCATGCGATTGAGTAGGCCCTCCAAGTCGCTATGGAAAGAGAATTTCGTATTCCTGTGCTAATCAACTCCATATCAAGCTCCACAGGAAAAGCGGTACTTCTTCTCCCTTGGGTTGAGCTGTTGGGGCCAGCGACCAGAACCTCTCCATCTGCAAACGGGACAGAGCATCTGCAATATCATTCGTTATCCCTGCTACATACTGTGCTTTGATCCAAACGTTAAATTTAAGAGAGTAAAGGACCAAAATCCTTAATAATTTGACCACACTAGGGGACTTGGAAGATAGACAGTTAATAGCGAAAACTACTCCTTTATTGTCTGTCTGTACCATTATTCGCTTGCCTTTGAATTGTTCCCCCCCAAATATATAAAGCTGCAACAACAGGGAATAACTCTAATAATACAATGTTCCTCGTCACCTCCTTTTGACGCCATTCAACAGGCCACCTAGCAGCGAACCATCTATTATTACAGAAAGCCCCGCAGCCGACACTGCCGGAAGCGTCTGTGAAAAAATTTAATTCAGAATTTGAATGAAATGCTTCCTGCCAAAGGGAACGCCCATTGAAACTATTCAAAAATTCAGCCCACACTAGTAAATCCTCTTTTAGCTCATGAGTAAGCCTAATATGCGAATAAGGTGATTTTAAACCCCTCATGGATGCGGCCAATCGCCTAGAGAAAACCCGGCCCATGGGCATAACCCTTGTAGCAAAAGTAAGAGAACCCAGTAATGACTGCATTTCTTTAAGTAACACCTTCTTTTTTCTCAAAAAGCCAA
This sequence comes from Hyperolius riggenbachi, assembly GCF_040937935.1. Lineage (NCBI taxonomy): Eukaryota > Metazoa > Chordata > Amphibia > Anura > Hyperoliidae > Hyperolius > Hyperolius riggenbachi. Next base: position 371,031,527 of record NC_090650.1, read on the forward strand.
AAATTAACTGTTTTAGCTTGGCTATTTTTCCGTCTGGTAAACGGAATTCCCTTTCAGCTGTATCTATTGTAATACCTAAAAATTCAATACACGTGCTTGGTAAAACTGTTTTTTCAGAAGCTAAAGGGATGCCAAAGTCATTGCATATTACTTTAAAAGTGACTAGTAATTTATAACAAATGTCTGATGATGCTGGGCCCATAAATAAAAAATCATCCAGGTAGTGAATTAAACTATTGTGACCTGAAATGAACTGCACTACCCAGTCTAAAAAGGTGGAAAAGCTTTCAAAATAGCTGCAAGATAAGGCACATCCCATCGGCAAACATTTGTCAAAAAAGAATTTCCCATCAAAATGAAAACCTAATGAGCTGAAAGATGAAGGATTTATGGGCAATAGACGAAATGCAGATTTAATGTCTGCTTTTGCTAATAGAGCACAGCGCCCCAGTGGGCGGAGAAGCTCTAAGGCTGTGTCAAAAGAGGCGTAAGAAACTGAGGATAAATCACTTGGGATTTCATCATTTAAAGAACTGCCATTTGGGTAGGATAAATGATGAATTAAACGAAATGCACCTGGTTCTTTTTTAGGGACAATGCCCAAAGGTGAGAGGCGGAAATTGGCAAAAGGAGGTGACGAGAAAGGGCCTGCAACTCTGCCCTCACTGACCTCTTTGTAAATTTTTTCTTCAGCTATATCTTTATGAGCATCAATTGATTTCAAGTTTTTTACCACAGAGCAACCCACACCTGTAAAAACTGGCAGACAAAAACCAAGATCAAAACCGTTAATTAGTAATGTTGCTCTCGCCCTGTCAGGGTAAATTTTGAGCCATGGTACCATGTTTGGCAGCTTCACCGGTGTGGGTGCCCTTAAGAAAAAGCTCCTTAGAGCCAGACTGGGATGCTGAAGCTGCTTTCTTAAAACATCTTGCAATTGGATGTGATCCTGCGCAAAAGCCACATTCGTGGCGGTATTTGCATGAACCCGGCCATTTACATTGGCCGTCATTAAAAGCGTAGCAAACGCCTTTTTTATAACCGGTACCTGTGGGAGACTGAGTGGGGTTTTTATATGTGGAAACCTTTTGAGGCATCATAAGTTGCAGCCATAGCCCAACATCTTTAGAACCCCACTTTGTTCCTGGGTAAATTGATACCCTTTGACGGAATGCCTCATCATAAGTGTACCAAGCAAACCCACCATAAGCTTTGTAAGCCTCAAGAATCGTATCAACATATCGGAACATAGCTGGGCATTGCTCCGGGTGACGTTCACCCATTACACTTGCATATATGCAGAATGCCTGCAACCAATTATGAAAAGAACGTGGTACTGGGCGGCGCCGTTCATCATCAGCCTTGTCATCTTTCTTATCCTGCTTTAAAAATTCCTTACAGATAGGTAAGAGAGACAGAATGTCAATATAATCTCCCTTCCAAATTTTTTCCTTTACACTTGATGGCAAATGAAAACCAAGTGGAGATAATTCACATAATAATTGCTCTTTATATGCAGACTCAGCAATGCCAGGTTTTCTGATAGGGATAACTGAATCTGGCTGCTGGGCTTGAAAATTAGTAGGGGGGAAGGGGGCACTGGGAGCAGGAGCAGGTGACAAAGCTGAATAATTATCGGCAGAAGCAGCCCTATCTAACCATACACTTCCAGCATTAGCTGGAACAGTTTGTAATGCTGACAATAAGGCAGACATCAAAGCAGTAACTTGGTTATTATCATACTTACTGCTTCCAGCAGCTTGAGGCGAAGCCTGATGGCTCACGACTTCGATAGGAGTTCCCGGACCACTGGGCTGCCCTCCCCCAGCATGGAGCTGCGCTGTACCGCCAGCAGCCGCTAACACAGCAGAACCGTGAGGCACAGGCAACTGCTGGTCAGCGGCGCCGGCATACGTGCGCCCGCTCCCACCGCCAGGGGATGCGAATGGAAGGCTGGATGCTGCTTGGGCTGCCTCCTCTTCATCTTCTTCCGCGGATGAGCTGTCATCAGCTGGGGCCGAGCCGGCGGAGACCCGATTGGTCGCCGCAAAGTGGGAGGAGCTTGCGACGTCATCTGGATGCTCTGCGCCGGCAGCAACCCGATTCGTCGCTAGGAAGTGGGAGGAGCCAGGACCCGATGACGGAGCTCGGCCAGGATCAGCGCCGGCGGGCACCCGATTGGTCGCCGCTTGGTGGGCAAAGCAAGAGCTGCTCGCTGGAAGGCCAGCCTGAACACCCACAGCGGGACCACTCCACCCGGAAAGCTGTGCCACCGCCCGATTGGCCACCTCTTCAAAGACAGATGCCGGGAACGCCCCCACTGCTCCGCTATTGGTCGGCGCTGCTGAAGGCTGTGCAAGGCGGGCTTCAAACGGTCCCTGCTTCGCCGCCAATGCCGCTGACATCCCGCTGGAAACTCTGCTCTGCCGCTGACCCCCGGAGCCTCTCTTTGACTTCGCCGCATTCCCAGAAGGTCCTGGCTTCACGATCCCGCTGGGCTCAGGCGAGTACACCCTCTTCTTCTTTCGGAGCCTTTTTGCCGGAATCTCCGCTGCAATTCCGCTTTCCTCCTCTGCTCTCCTCTCTTCTTCTGCTAGCTGGAGGCAGCGTGTCAGGGTCTCCAGTCCTCCCGGCTCTTCGGCTCTTGCCGCCAGGAGCCTTAATATATCCATTGCGGCTGGGGGCTCAGTAATACAAGCTCCGTATTACCAGCTCCGTATTACAAGCTCAAGAGCTCGCCCAGACCGCTCAGGAACAAAGGCAGCTAACCTGCCTACGGACCTGTCTTAAATACACTCAACTTAGCTGCCATTGGTTGTTGCAACAATGTATAACCCCAGCAACACCTGGCAGATTTCTCCACACACCTGTAGCGACCAATCAGTGCCCGGGTCAGAACACCACCTCTATGCAGAATCCATCAGCCAATCAGATTCCCTGCTACCTCACAGAGGAAAAAACACATAGCCCCCTAAACTTATGTCCCAGGTTGCCACAATTCCATGTAGGGCCTATTATTATTCATAACGGCCCTTTTCATTCTTGGTTCTTTTCTACAGAGAGCGACTTCTTAGCCCTGAGTGAGGACAGGCCTCATCTCCTCACCTGCCTTTATAGTGGTTGCCTGAACGGTCGGTAACCCACGTTTGTGAGTATATTCTTCTCACTTTACCACTAGATCATTTGTCTCAACATACTACACCATATTGGGCTCTCGGTTTTCTCTTTTACTGTATCCATTGCTGTCTGTATCACCAATGGAAAGTTATCCCTGACTAAATCCCTAATTACTTGAGGGATTGTGTCCTCAGGATGTGGCAAAACGCGCACACACACACACACACACACACACACACACACACACACACACACACACACACACACACACACACACACACACACACACACACACACACACTTATTGTGTTGTAAGTAATTTCCCTCACTTCCTCCAATTCTTTCTTTATAAGTCTGAACATGCTTCTTGAATGTGAGTCAAGAAACATATCTGTAAAAAGCTGTTAGCAAACTGTCACGCAAATGATCAGGAAAGACCATGCGGTGACAGACATCTGGCAACAGTACACAGATTTAGATATAGTGGGGATTAATTGCTAGATTTCTGGCAACATCATATCAGCATTAACATCTGTAAATCAAAATGTGTGCTCATACATCCATGCCAAGGACCAATGTACCACTGATGCCAACCAGGGCCGGCGCTACCATAGAGGAAAAGGGGGCAATTGCCCCAGGGCCCCAGAGCTTGTATGGGCCCCCAGTGGCTACAAGAGGAAAACATTTTTTTTTCAAATCGACCTTATAGTTTTTGAGAAAATCGATTTTAAAGTTTCAAAGGAAAAAGAATACACATTTAAAAACCTGCCGACTTTAATGGTTAATAGCAAATCCACCTTAAAGGGACTCCGAGCAGTGCAGAAACTATGGAAAGATGCACATCATTTTAAAGCTCTCTTTTTCCTCTTTCCAATGATATATAAACCGCCACCCTATGCCTTTTAGTTTTCGCTATTTTCGCGATTGAAATTGCCGCGGCCGCGATTTCGATCGCGAAAATAGAGAAAACTAAAAGGCATAGGGCAACGATTTAGGTGTCGTCAGAAAGAGGAGAAAGAGAGCTTTAAAATGATATCCATCAAGCCATAGTTATATTGTATTACACAGGACGACTTTTTGTCAAAGTCAGCAGCTGCATTCAGCAAAATGGAGCTGCTGACACTGGGGAAAGTGTCGTCCTGTGTAATACAATATAACTATGGCTTGATGGATATCATTTTAAAGCTCTCTTTCTCCTCTTTCTGACGACACCTAAATCGTTGCCCTATGCCTTTTAGTTTTCTCTATTTTCGCGATCGAAATCGCGGCCGCTGCAATTTCAATCGCGAAAATAGCGAAAACTAAAAGGCGTAGGGTGGTGGTTTATATATCATTGGAAAGAGGAGAAAGAGAGCTTTAAAATGATGTGCATCTTTCCATAGTTTCTGCACTGCTCGGAGTCCCTTTAAATGCTAGAAACCCTAAATGTGCAGGATATGTTAAGGAGATCATTGGGAATAAGAGGTAAAAAACTATTTTTCAAAAAGACCTTATAGTTTTTGAGAAAAACGATTTTAAAGTTTCGAAGGAAAAAAGTGTACTTTTAAATGCGGTAAATGTCACTTTTAGTAGCAAACCTAACGGTAGTGTAATTTTACATGCATCAAACGAAAGTGCAATATATTTCCTGACGGGGTTTCCTGGGGGTCCATACGCAGCCGCAGCGCTTTGGCCAGGGATCGCTATACAGCCGCAATATGGCTGCATGAAGATCCCTGGCATTTTTTCCTATTTTCCCCCCCAAAAATTTTATGTTTAGAGTGTGGGAATTTTTAAAAAAAAAATTATGTGGCGTCCCCCCTCCTGAAACTTTTTAACCCCTTGTCCCCATGCAGGCTGGGATAGCCAGAATGTGAAGCTCCGACCGATTCGGGCTTCACACCCTGACTATACCAGCTGCAAAAAAGGTCCCTAAATGCCGATTTTTGTTCCGGGGTATCTGTTGGGGGGGGGGGGGGGGGGGGAAAGGCAGGTTTACTTTGCCCTGGGGCCCCATTGCTGCTTAAACCGGCCCTGATGCCAACATCAAGTCAAGTGGTGATCATAGCCAGTATTTGTGGTGAATGCTGCTCAATGCAAATGACTATGCATATCAGACTGTGCTGAGCAAATGTGTGGCTGCGATGATCTGGTTTATTTTACTGAATAGATCCTACAGGCTGATAGAGAAACTGGACTCAGAAGGTAGAAGGAAAGGTTGTATAATCTGGTTGTGAATGTGCGGTGAAAAAAGGTTGAAAACTGTCCGACTCCTTGCTAGAATCCTATGAGATCCGGGGCGCATTTCGGAGCACTCCAGCCCAAAAAAAGTGTGACAATGCTTCAGAATGTTGGTGTGGTCATGGGTAGGACCACATTTACATGAACTTAACTGCGGTCTAAGTAGGTCTGCCCAGCAAAATGTTGGCTGAACTCCCTATTCATTAACCTCCTTGGCGGTAATCCCGAGCTGAGCTCGGGGTATGCCGCCGGAGGTCGCCGCTCAGGCCCTGCTGGGCCGATTTCCATTCTGAAAAAAGCAGCACACGCAGCCGGCACTTTGCCAGCCGCGTGTGCTGCCCGATCGCCGCCGCTCCGCGGCAATCCGCCGCGTGCAGCGGCGAAAGAGGGTCCCCCCAGCCGCCCGAGCCCAGCGCAGCCGGAACAAACAGTTCCGGCCGGCGCTAGGGGCTGGATCGGGCGGCTCTGACGTCAGGACGTCGACTGACGTCCATGACGTCACTCCGCTCGTCGCCATGGCGACGAGGAAAGCGAAACAAGATAGGCCGCTCATTGCGGCCTATCTTGTTACTTTCGATTGCCGGAGGCGATCGAAAGTACGCTTCCGGAGCGCCCTCTAGTGGGCTTTCATGCAGCCAACTTTCAGTTGGCTGCATGAAATATTTTTTTTTTAATTTAAAAAAAAACACATTGCAGCCTCCCTGGCAAAATAAATAAACCGCCAGGGAGGTAAATAAAGAAAAAAAACATATGGGACTTGCTGGGTGCTGGGTGATGCCATGCTGGGTGCTGTGGTACCTCTATGGGGCATGCTGGGTGTTGTGGTGACATGCTGGAAGCTGTGGTGCCTGGAGCCTCCATAGGGAGCATACACCATTGGGTGTGTACTCACTGTTCCTCCCCCTGACACCCCAAGCCCCTAGCAGAGTAGCACAGCGGGAGGAACTACTCATCTCCTACATCCGCTCTCCAAGTCTGGAGAAATCCTCTGTAGTTGGCAATTCTCCCCCTAGCATCCAAGAATCAGACGCTAGGAACTCTAGTGTCTGATTCATTCTAAGACATTAGGGGGAGAATCCCGGAAGAGAAGATGTCTGCAGAATCTGGAGACCAAGCGGCCGGAGGTGAGTACTGCCGCCCACTTCCTGGGGGACATCGGGGAACAGCTCCGCATAGTAATTCATACTTTCCCAATGAGGCAGCGCCAAACAAAACGGGTTTTCATGACAACCACAGCGTGGACTGGAGTACTGTAAATAGAGTCTGGACCAAAAGCGGCAGGTTTACATCTGGATCCGCCCACTCCCCATTCACATGCGGCCATTCTCAGGGCTGAGAGCCTGTTGTTATTCCGCCCCATATACAACACAGCGCTCGGCGAAGCGAGCGCTGATTGGTCTAGGGGCAGGGAGAGAGAAGAACGTACTCCAATGAGGGAGACGCAAGCCGCCTTTCGTGAGTAAGGCATTACGTTGGTGGGAAGGGTTGAAGGAGGATTGGACCAATGGGAAACGGACAATGGTTTCCTATGGCGTAGGAGACGCCGGATAGCGTTCACTCATTTGTAAGGTAAATACAAACATTCCAGCTGTGAGGTCTTTGAAATAAACCTAATTATCTCCCAGAGAGTGAATTAGGGAGTTCATATGTACTCCTAAATGATGTTTTCAAACATCATGGTGGAAGATATGGAAACCAATCAGTAAAGGAGGATCTTGATTGAAAGGTTTTTGAACCAGTAGCAGCCATCCCTATAAGGGAGGATTTGGGTCTATAGGACACTTCCTAGGTGATGGGTATATAAGGCTGCTGAAGGATGGAGCTCATTTAATGATTGACTGAGCTAGAGAGCACAGCTCTCATTTTTTATTTTTCATATGTGGCGATTGCGATTGATATTATTATGTACCTAGCACCCTAGCACTGAGCACTTTATTCCCTGACGACGGCTCCAATTTAGGGAGCCGAAACATGTTGGATTTGTGGTGGGGGGAATCTTTATAACACTTAAAGCAATCTGTCTGAGGAGTAGGTTGATCAGAATTTATCTTGAACTTAACAAGTCAAACGGCTGATCGAGATTATGTATCCTACCTCAGTTATGATAAAAATACTTATGGATTTTTAATTATGAGAATAAAAGTTATATTTTATACATATATGAGTTACTCTGGACAGGAATCAACTCTTGTTTTTCTATATTAATCAGATTATGTGTATTGTGGACATTGGGGAACCCAAGAATAGATCCGGGGCACGTGCCACTAATCTTTGGGGCTAGAAACGCCCCTGCCGACTCCAAAAGACGCCATGATATAAACTGAGCCATAGTATCTTCACCTTCTAATGGCCAAATGTAATTACTAGGGATGGTCGGAAATGCCAACAGATCCACAGAAATTCCGATTTCCTCCAATGACAAATTTTGATTTCCATTTTTCTGATTTTCTGAGGGGTATTTTGTCATTTTTTTGCACCAGAGAATGCGAAAATTTACAAAAAAATTGGGAAATCAAAGAAAAACCCCAGAATCTTGTGATTGGTCTAAAATTACTGCGGTAATCCGATTTTTGCAGAAAAATTCCGCATTCTTTGATTGGTCCAATGCTTCCGAGTTCTGTGACTGGACTAAAATGACAGAGATTCCTGTTTTACAATTTCCAAATTCCAATGGAAAATGCGGAAATGTTAATTCTGTGGGAATCCGAATGAGCATCCGTAGCATCCGAAGTAATTACATAGACTCGTATCTCATATTGCCCTCCGTGAACTACAGCCCAGGTTTTCAACAAAGGATAACCTGGGCCCAAGGGGGTAATTAAACTTTTAACATCCAATCCAGTTTAACCACTTAACGACCACGGTCAGGCCGATCGGCGGACCTAGGTGTTAAGTGGTTTCCCATGGAAACGGCCGCTCGTTCGAGTGGCCTTTCCATGTCAGTTCACAGAGGGTGTCTCCGTGAACTGCCTGCGAGCCTCCGATCGCGGCTCGCAGGCGAAATGTAAAACACTCGGGGAAGAAATCCCCGCTGTTTACATCATACGCCGCTGCTGCGCAGCAGCGCCGTAAAGGAGATCTGCAATCCTCGGCATCTGATTAGCCGGGAATCGCCGGCATCTGATAGGCTGATAGGCTGGGGAAAGAGGGGAGGGAGGGAAGGACAGGGAGGCTGAAAATAGCTGGCTGCGATCAGACCCCCCCAGCAGGACATCCCCCTAGTGGGGGAAAAAAGGGGGGGGGGGGGGAGTCTGGTCGCCCTGGCTCTATCCTGATCTGTGCTGTGGGCTGGCAGAGCCCACGCTGCACAGATCAGCCAAAAATGGCCTGGTCCTTAAGTGGTTAATAAGCTCTCAAATAAAAATCAGAAGAAACCATACACAAACAAAGCATCAGGGCATGTTTAAAGTGTACCAGACACCTCCGAAACTAAGGATCAGATACTTACCCGGGCCTTCCTCCCACCCCATAAACATGTCCCACGATGTCCCCCCTCGTTCATCTGCGATCAGCCCCCGGTAACTGGCTTAGTCGGGCAGGTGCGCCTCTAGCCATTTTGTCATTCCAGGCGAGGAAAGCCTGTGGCGCGCCCCCCCCCCCCCCCCCCCATGAAAAATACGGCAGCATTTCACCGGAAATTACACTTATTGCAGCAGCGTTTCACCAGAAAATACATGTAATGAGGGCAGCGTTTCACAGAAATTACACATAGGTAGGGCTCCTCTCCCCTCCCCCCATTAGTTCCCCCTACTAGCCCTCATACTTGCCTGCACCTATAAGAAAAAAAGTGTACTCACCTACAGAAGACTCCTCTCCTGGGCTCCCTCCAGTGCGCAGCAGCTCCCCCGATGATCTTCGTGCAGTAACTCTGGCTTCAAAACTCCCACGCTGACAGACAGAGCAGGTTACGGGAAAATGGCGCCTAAAGCCCTGCACTAGAGACACAAATAGTTTCCAGTGCAGGACTCAGGATGCCATTTAACCGTAGCCCTGCTCTGCCTGGCAGAACCCACAGACTCCGCAGGCTGCAGAAGTGAGCTTACGGGCCGAGGCCAATAAACTGGTGCAGCGTCTATTAGACACTGCAAGCCAGTTCACCATCTGGGGATACACCATCTGGCAAGGGGGTGGCCGCAGTCCCCCCCCATGCTTCCGCCGCACAGCACTTGTGACCGCCTGGTAGGCCTGGTGGACTAGGTGCCTCTGCAAGCAGGTCAGTAAGAGGCACAAAGCAGGACAGAATGAGTCACAGGGGGACTAAAGGAGGCACATAGGGGACAGAAGGAGGCACAATAGAGGACATAGGGAGGCACAGGGGGGCAGAAGGAGGTACGAGGGTCAGAAGTCACAAAGGAGGACAGAAGGAGGCACACAGGGGGACAGAATGGGGCACAATGGGGGCAAAAGGAGGCACAATGGAGGACAGAATGAGACACAAAGGAGGATAGGAGGTACACAGATGGGCAGCGGGAGGTACATAGGGACAGAAGAAGGTGTGAGGGCCAGAAAGAGGCACAAAAGAGGACAGAAGGAGGCACAGGGGGACTGAAGGAGGCACAAAGTGAGGCAGGAGGCGGCACAATGGGGACAGATTGAGGCACAAAGGGGGACAAAAAGAGGCACAGGAAGAAAGAAGAAGGCACAGGGGGACTGAAGGAGGCACATAGGGGACAGAAGGTGGCACAATGGGGGACAGAAAAAAGCACAAAGGGGGGTAGAAGGAAGCACAGGGAGACATTAGGAGGAACAAAGGGGACGAAGTATGCATAAAGGGGGACAGAAGGAGGCACACAAGGGGGACAGAAGACAGCAGAGGGGGACAGAAAGAGCCACACGGAGACAGAAGAAGGCACAAAGGGGCACAGAAGGAGGCACAAGGGGACAGAGGATGGCGCAGGGGCCAGAAGTGGGCCTGTTACCGGGGCTGATGGCAGCTGAACGGCAGACCTAGGGAGGACAGCGTTGGACTCTGACGTGTTTATGGGGTGGGAAGAAGCCCCGGGTAAGTATCAAATCTTTAGTTTCTGAGGTCTCTGGTTTACGTTAAAAAGCATTTATACACATTTATGGAGCAACTCTAACAAATATATATGTGTCACAGGGTTCTTAAGATGATGTTACTAGCAGCAGGTGGTGCTTGGTATCAGGCAGCATGGTGGCGTATTGGTTAGCACTCTCACCTTGCAGCTCTGGGTCACTGGTTTGATTTCCAGCCAGTGCACTATTTACATGGAGTTTTAATGTTCTCCCTGTGTCTGCGAAGGTTTCCACCAGGTACTCTGGTTTCCTCCCACATCCCAAAAACATACAGATAATTTAACTGGCTTCCCCCTAAATTGGCCCTAGACTACGGTTCATACACTTCACGTTGCATACATAGACATAGGACTATGGTAGCGATTCGATTGTGAGCCCCTCTGATGGACAGTTAAGTGACAAGACAATATACAGTACTCATGTACAGCTCTGCAGAAGATTCAGCAGTCATGAGGCACATAAATAGACAGCTTTTCACATAAATAGGCAGAATGCCCCCTTAATATGTAGACACCTCTCACCTGGCAGCAGTTCCCCAAAATACACTCAATCTGACAGCAGTGGTTCCCCAAAAATAGGTAGCCCCAGGTCTATAGGTGTCCCCAGAATAGGTGGCCAGCGGTATAGATGTCCCCAGAACTGGTAGCCAGGGGTAGAGATGTCCCCAGGACAGGTAGCCAGGGGTATATGTGCCCAGTATATGTAGTCAGGGGTATATGTGCCCAGTATATGTAGGCAGGGGTATATGTGCCCAGTATATGTAGGCAGGGGTATATGTCCCCAGTATATGTAGGCAGGGGTATATGTCCCCAGTATATGTAGGCAGGGTATATGTCCCAGTATATGTAGGCAGGGGTATATGTTCCAGTATATGTAGCCAGGGGGATATGTCCCAGTATATGTAGCCAGGGGGATATGTCCCAGTATATGTAGCCAGGGGGTATATGTCCCAGTATATATAGGCAGGGGTATATGTCCCAGTATATATAGGCAGGGGTATATGTCCCAGTATATGTAGGCAGGGGTATATGTCCCAGTATATGTAGGCAGGTGGTATATGTCCCAGTATATGTAGGCAGGGGGTATATGTCCCAGTATATGTAGCCAGGGGTATATGTCCCAGTATATGTAGGCAGGGGTATATGTCCCAGTATATGTAGCCAGGGGAATATGCCCCAGTATATGTAGTCAGGGGGATATGTCCCAGTATATGTAGGCAGGGGTATATGTCCCAGTATATGTAGGCAGGGGTATATGTCCCAGTATATGTAGCCAGGGGGATATGTCCCAGTATATGTAGCCAGGGGGATATGTCCCAGTATATGTAGGCAGTGGTTATATGTCCCAGTATATGTAGGCAGGGGGTATATGTCCCAGTATATGTAGGCAGGGGGTATATGTCCCAGTATATGTAGGCAGGGGGTATATGTCCCAGTATATGTAGCCAGGGGGATATGTCCCAGTATATGTAGGCAGGGGTATATGTCCCCAGAAAATGTAGCCAGGGGGATATGTCCCAGTATATGTAGGCAAGGGTATATGTTCCAGTATATGTAGCCAGGGGGATATGTCCCAGTATATGTAGCCAGGGGTATATGTCCCCTGAAAAAGTAGCTAGGGGGATATGTCCCAGTATATGTAGGCAGGGGTATATGTCCCAGTATATGTAGGCAGGGGGTATATGTCCCAGTATATGTAGCCAGGGGGATATGTCCCAGTATATGTAGCCAGGGGGATATGTCCCAGTATATGTAGGCAGGGGTATATGTCCCAGTATATGTAGGCAGGGGGTATATGTCCCAGTATATGTAGCCAGGGGGATATGTCCCAGTATATGTAGCCAGGGGGATATGTCCCAGTATATTGCGATTGATATTATTATGTACCTAGCACCCTAGCACTGAGCACTTTATTCCCTGACGACGGCTCCAATTTAGGGAGCCGAAACATGTTGGATTTGTGGTGGGGGGAATCTTTATAACACTTAAAGCAATCTGTCTGAGGAGTAGGTTGATCAGAATTTATCTTGAACTTAACAAGTCAAACGGCTGATCGAGATTATGTATCCTACCTCAGTTATGATAAAAATACTTATGGATTTTTAATTATGAGAATAAAAGTTATATTTTATACATATATGAGTTACTCTGGACAGGAATCAACTCTTGTTTTTCTATATTAATCAGATTATGTGTATTGTGGACATTGGGGAACCCAAGAATAGATCCGGGGCACGTGCCACTAATCTTTGGGGCTAGAAACGCCCCTGCCGACTCCAAAAGACGCCATGATATAAACTGAGCCATAGTATCTTCACCTTCTAATGGCCAAATGTAATTACTAGGGATGGTCGGAAATGCCAACAGATCCACAGAAATTCCGATTTCCTCCAATGACAAATTTTGATTTCCATTTTTCTGATTTTCTGAGGGGTATTTTGTCATTTTTTTGCACCAGAGAATGCGAAAATTTACAAAAAAATTGGGAAATCAAAGAAAAACCCCAGAATCTTGTGATTGGTCTAAAATTACTGCGGTAATCCGATTTTTGCAGAAAAATTCCGCATTCTTTGATTGGTCCAATGCTTCCGAGTTCTGTGACTGGACTAAAATGACAGAGATTCCTGTTTTACAATTTCCAAATTCCAATGGAAAATGCGGAAATGTTAATTCTGTGGGAATCCGAATGAGCATCCGTAGCATCCGAAGTAATTACATAGACTCGTATCTCATATTGCCCTCCGTGAACTACAGCCCAGGTTTTCAACAAAGGATACATGTTCACCTGGGCCCAAGGGGTAATTAAACTTTTAACATCCAATCCAGTTTAACCACTTAACGACCACGGTCAGCCGATCGGCGGACCTAGGTGTTAAGTGGTTTCCCATGGAAACGGCCGCTCGTTCGAGTGGCCTTTCCATGTCAGTTCACAGAGGGTGTCTCCGTGAACTGCCTGCGAGCCTCCGATCGCGGCTCGCAGGCGAAATGTAAACACTCGGGGAAGAAATCCCCGCTGTTTACATCATACGCCGCTGCTGCGCAGCAGCGCCGTAAAGGAGATCTGCAATCCTCGGCATCTGATTAGCCGGGAATCGCCGGCATCTGATAGGCTGATAGGCTGGGGAAAGAGGGGAGGGAGGGAAGGACAGGGAGGCTGAAAATAGCTGGCTGCGATCAGACCCCCCCAGCAGGACATCCCCCTAGTGGGGGAAAAAAGGGGGGGGGGGGGGGAGTCTGGTCGCCCTGGCTCTATCCTGATCTGTGCTGTGGGCTGGAGAGCCCACGCTGCACAGATCAGCCAAAAATGGCCTGGTCCTTAAGTGGTTAATAAGCTCTCAAATAAAAATCAGAAGAAACCATACACAAACAAAGCATCAGGGCATGTTTAAAGTGTACCAGACACCTCCGAAACTAAGGATCAGATACTTACCCGGGCCTTCCTCCCACCCCATAAACATGTCCCACGATGTCCCCCCTCGTTCATCTGCGATCAGCCCCGGTAACTGGCTTAGTCGGGCAGGTGCGCCTCTAGCTATTTTGTCATTCCAGGCGAGGAAAGCCTGTGGCGCGCCCCCCCCCCCCCCCCATGAAAATACGGCAGCATTTCACCGGAAATTACACTTATTGCAGCAGCGTTTCACCAGAAAATACATGTAATGAGGGCAGCGTTTCACCAGAAATTACACATAGGTAGGGCTCCTCTCCCTCCCCCCCATTAGTTCCCCCTACTAGCCCTCATACTTGCCTGCACCTATAAGAAAAAAAGTGTACTCACCTACAGAAGACTCCTCTCCTGGGCTCCCTCCAGTGCGCAGCAGCTCCCCCGATGATCTTCGTGCAGTAACTCTGGCTTCAAAACTCCCACGCTGACAGACAGAGCAGGGTTACGGGAAAATGGCGCCTAAAGCCCTGCACTAGAGACACAAATAGTTTCCAGTGCAGGACTCAGGATGCCATTTAACCGTAGCCCTGCTCTGCCTGGCAGAACCCACAGACTCCGCAGGCTGCAGAAGTGAGCTTACGGGCCGAGGCCAATAAACTGGTGCAGCGTCTATTAGACACTGCAAGCCAGTTCACCATCTGGGGATACACCATCTGGCAAGGGGGTGGCCGCAGTCCCCCCCATGCTTCCGCCGCACAGCACTTGTGACCGCCTGGTAGGCCTGGTGGACTAGGTGCCTCTGCAAGCAGGTCAGTAAGAGGCACAAAGCAGGACAGAATGAGTCACAGGGGGACTAAAGGAGGCACATAGGGGACAGAAGGAGGCACAATAGAGGACATAGGGAGGCACAGGGGGGCAGAAGGAGGTACGAGGGTCAGAAGTCACAAAGGAGGACAGAAGGAGGCACACAGGGGGACAGAATGGGGCACAATGGGGGCAAAAGGAGGCACAATGGAGGACAGAATGAGACACAAAGGAGGATAGGAGGTACACAGATGGGCAGCGGGAGGTACATAGGGACAGAAGAAGGTGTGAGGGCCAGAAAGAGGCACAAAAGAGGACAGAAGGAGGCACAGGGGGACTGAAGGAGGCACAAAGTGAGGCAGGAGGCGGCACAATGGGGACAGATTGAGGCACAAAGGGGGACAAAAAGAGGCACAGGAAGAAAGAAGAAGGCACAGGGGGACTGAAGGAGGCACATAGGGGACAGAAGGTGGCACAATGGGGGACAGAAAAAAGCACAAAGGGGGGTAGAAGGAAGCACAGGGAGACATTAGGAGGAACAAAGGGGACAGAAGTATGCATAAAGGGGGACAGAAGGAGGCACACAAGGGGGACAGAAGACAGCAGAGGGGGACAGAAAGAGCCACACGGAGACAGAAGAAGGCACAAAGGGGCACAGAAGGAGGCACAAGGGGACAGAGGATGGCGCAGGGGCCAGAAGTGGGCCTGTTACCGGGGCTGATGGCAGCTGAACGGCAGACCTAGGGAGGACAGCGTTGGACTCTGACGTGTTTATGGGGTGGGAAGAAGCCCCGGGTAAGTATCAAATCTTTAGTTTCTGAGGTCTCTGGTTTACGTTAAAAAGCATTTATACACATTTATGGAGCAACTCTAACAAATATATATGTGTCACAGGGTTCTTAAGATGATGTTACTAGCAGCAGGTGGTGCTTGGTATCAGGCAGCATGGTGGCGTATTGGTTAGCACTCTCACCTTGCAGCTCTGGGTCACTGGTTTGATTTCCAGCCAGTGCACTATTTACATGGAGTTTTAATGTTCTCCCTGTGTCTGCGAAGGTTTCCACCAGGTACTCTGGTTTCCTCCCACATCCCAAAAACATACAGATAATTTAACTGGCTTCCCCCTAAATTGGCCCTAGACTACGGTTCATACACTTCACGTTGCATACATAGACATAGGACTATGGTAGCGATTCGATTGTGAGCCCCTCTGATGGACAGTTAAGTGACAAGACAATATACAGTACTCATGTACAGCTCTGCAGAAGATGTTGACGCTATAGAAATACATAATAATAATAAAAGCATGTTTATATCAACAGGACTCACCTTGGTGATCCCAACCGGCCATTTGTCTTGTGGTGTAATGAGGGCCACTATCCCAGCTCCGGCTATAGCTGCCAAGCACTGAATGACAATGTAGAAGATTCCTTTGGCCACTGTGATTTTCCTGGTACATATCATGGCCATGGCCACCGCAGGGTTCAGGAAAGCCTCACATATATGTCCAAAACAGTGAATTAATATGGCAATACTTAGTCCAAAGCAGAAGGCAATGTGAGTATCACTGTTCCCATTTGGATTCATACTGGCTGTGGATCCCAAACTGATAACCAGAAACAAGAAGACAGCTAAGAATTCTCCACCCATGGAAGTCCAGAACTGCCTGGTCCATATTCCCTTGAAGGCCGTCATCTTGTGGCTACGTTGGTGTGAGGAACACTGACTGAGCCTGGAGGTTGGGGGCTCTGATATTTGAATAAAGGCAGCTGAGGAACAGGTTAGGCAGGTAATGACGTGTTGGTGACACAACCCCTTCCCTAAAACCAGAAACTTCTTGCTAGAAATAACTTACAGCCTAAAGGAATGCGAGATGTGATCTCTGAGAGAACCAGACTTGTGAAAACATGGACATATATAAATGCATAGGAACCTATAAAGGGGTTTTTGTGTATTACTGTGGGACCCACCCAAATAATCTTTACTGTCTTTGTTACCAGAACATTCTTTCTGTGGTTCTGTGGATATTAGGATCTGATAAGTGCTTTCAGGTAATCAAGGAAATATAAATACTAGAATATATTGCTAATAACAGGGATTGGCTCTAATAGATCACACCTTAATAACAAACATTGCAAGCTGGGATCGTTTGTGGTGTTTACAGACAACGGTGATTTCAATCAATGCTTCTTTTAACGGATTCACAAACTGGATAAACCGTCACCACAGCAAACATTCGAACTATAAAATTATGAAGATAAAGTTAATGATACTATATCACCAGGAATCTGAGAAGAGAGACATATAAAGGCTGCAATATTTATTTCCTTTTAAACAATAACAGTTGCCTGGCAGTCCTGCTAATGTTTCTGGTCAGTAGTGTCTGAATCTCACACCTGAAATAAGCATGCATCTAACCCAGTCAGATCTTTGTCAGAAACACCTGATCTGCATGGTTGGTCAAGGTCTATGGCCAAAGGTGCATCCACACGTAACAACTGATGTTGCCCGTCGGTGACCCTGACCTGACTGCCGTTGGATGACATTGAGGAGGGGGGGGGGGGGAACGGCACGTGTGTGACACCACACGTGGGCGCGGGTGCGGCATCTTCAGAGAAGTTGCCCGCTTCTCGCCAAAGGTGATTCACCAGGCGGATCGCATGCTGAGCTGCTGTTGCTGTTCGGGGGCCTCTGTACACACACCTGACTGTTGGCTGATGCGGTTATCAGCCACCTTGGGTGACTTTAGTGAAGCGTGTGTACAAGGCTTTAAAGTATTAGAAACAGGACAGCCAGATCGTGTGCATTGTTTTAAAGGAAATAAATATGTCAGCCTCTATATGCCTCTCACCTTGAGTCCCCTTTAAGAGATAGATATGCTGTTGGTTTTAACACAGAGGTGAAGATCAAATTGTTGCTTTTACTGTAACTATATATTGCTGCGCATCAGGCAAACCACATCCACTCCACTCCACCAACAGTGCTTAGTGCTATGAGAGTTATTTAACTTTTGTACCCATTTCTAGGTAAAATAACAAAATGTTGCCTAGTTAATCCTGCTCTTATTGGCGGGTAAGAGGAAGTTGCTGAGTAGGCAGGAGATCTCTGCACAACGTTCACTGGCCCAAACACACTGTCAGTCACAGCAAGCTTGGCATGGGCGTCCGCAGAAAATTTTCCAGGGGGGGGGCAAAAAGTGAGGAGCAAAAAGCCGCAAATCTGGGTTGGTGTCGTGTGGCGCGCGTGAGCTACGTCATGCGGCGCAGGTAGCGCGGCACGCCGAAAAATGGGTGTGGTCATGAACCAGAATGTGGGTGTGGTCGTGGGTGGAGACAAGTTTACATGAACTAAGCAATGGTGGGACATTAGATTAGGACAGTGGTGGCGAACCTTTTGGAGGTCAAGTGTCCAAACTGCAAAGTCACTTTACTATCACAAAGTGCCAACAGCAATTTAAACTAAATTCAAACGTTTTAACTCATACATGAACCTTATGGAAAATTAAGTTGAAAATAAACTGTGAAGATAAACAATTTCATCCATCGTACTCCTGAAAAAATTATTCATTTTTTTTAGAACCTCCCAGTTTCATTTTCTGTTTTAAAAAGCGGAAAAAGTAGGTTTAATGCTATTGTCTCATATGATGATGATTCAGCTCTTTCCATAGTCTCGCAGTTAGCAATCATGTGACCCCTAACAAGACAAATTCAGCAATCATGAGGCCCCCCCATCAAGACAAATTCAGCAATCATGAGGCCCCCAACATGACCAACTCAGCAATCATGAGGCCCCCAACAAGACAAATTCAGCAATCATGAGGCCCCCAACAAGACAAATTCAGCAATCTTGAGGCCCCCAACAAATCATGAGGCCCCCAACAAGACAAAGTCAGTAACCATGAGGCCCGCAACAAGACAAATTCAGCAGTCATGAGGCACATAAATAGACAGCTTTTCACATAAATAGGCAGAATGCCCCCTAATATGTAGACACCTCTCACCTGGCAGCAGTTCCCCAAAATACACTCAATCTGACAGCAGTGGTTCCCCAAAAATAGGTAGCCCCAGGTCTATAGGTGTCCCCAGAATAGGTGGCCAGCGGTATAGATGTCCCCAGAACTGGTAGCCAGGGGTAGAGATGTCCCCAGGACAGGTAGCCAGGGGTATATGTGCCCAGTATATGTAGTCAGGGGTATATGTGCCCAGTATATGTAGGCAGGGGTATATGTGCCCAGTATATGTAGGCAGGGGTATATGTCCCCAGTATATGTAGGCAGGGGTATATGTCCCCAGTATATGTAGGCAGGGTATATGTCCCAGTATATGTAGGCAGGGGTATATGTTCCAGTATATGTAGCCAGGGGGATATGTCCCAGTATATGTAGCCAGGGGGATATGTCCCAGTATATGTAGCCAGGGGGTATATGTCCCAGTATATATAGGCAGGGGTATATGTCCCAGTATATATAGGCAGGGGTATATGTCCCAGTATATGTAGGCAGGGGTATATGTCCCAGTATATGTAGGCAGGTGGTATATGTCCCAGTATATGTAGGCAGGGGGTATATGTCCCAGTATATGTAGCCAGGGGTATATGTCCCAGTATATGTAGGCAGGGGTATATGTCCCAGTATATGTAGCCAGGGGAATATGTCCCAGTATATGTAGTCAGGGGGATATGTCCCAGTATATGTAGGCAGGGGTATATGTCCCAGTATATGTAGGCAGGGGTATATGTCCCAGTATATGTAGCCAGGGGGATATGTCCCAGTATATGTAGCCAGGGGGATATGTCCCAGTATATGTAGGCAGTGGTTATATGTCCCAGTATATGTAGGCAGGGGGTATATGTCCCAGTATATGTAGGCAGGGGGTATATGTCCCAGTATATGTAGGCAGGGGGTATATGTCCCAGTATATGTAGCCAGGGGGATATGTCCCAGTATATGTAGGCAGGGGTATATGTCCCCAGAAAATGTAGCCAGGGGGATATGTCCCAGTATATGTAGGCAAGGGTATATGTTCCAGTATATGTAGCCAGGGGGATATGTCCCAGTATATGTAGCCAGGGGTATATGTCCCCTGAAAAAGTAGCTAGGGGGATATGTCCCAGTATATGTAGGCAGGGGTATATGTCCCAGTATATGTAGGCAGGGGGTATATGTCCCAGTATATGTAGCCAGGGGGATATGTCCCAGTATATGTAGCCAGGGGGATATGTCCCAGTATATGTAGGCAGGGGTATATGTCCCAGTATATGTAGGCAGGGGGTATATGTCCCAGTATATGTAGCCAGGGGGATATGTCCCAGTATATGTAGCCAGGGGGATATGTCCCAGTATATGTAGGCAGGGGTATATGTCCCAGTATATGTAGGCAGGGGTATATGTCCCAGTATATGTAGGCAGGGGTATTTGTCCCAGTATATGTAGGCAGGGGGATATGTCCCAGTATATGTAGCCAGGGGGATATGTCCCAGTATATGTAGGCAGGGGTATATGTCCCAGTATTTGTAGGCAGGGGTATATGTCCCAGTATATGTAGGCAGGGGGTATATGTCCCAGTATATGTAGGCAGGGGGTATATGTCCCAGTATATGTAGGCAGGGGTATATGTCCCAGTATATGTAGCTAGGGGGATATGTCCCAGTATATGTAGGCAGGGGGTATATGTCCCAGTATATGTAGGCAGGGGGTATATGTTCCAGTATATGTAGGCAGGGGTATATGTCCCAGTATATGTAGCCAGGGGGATATGTCCCAGTATATGTAGGCAGGGGTATATGTCCCAGTATATGTAGGCAGGGGGTATATGTCCCAGTATATGTAGGCAGGGGTATATGTCCCAGTATATGTACGTAGCCAGGGGGATATGTCCTAGTATATGTAGGCAGGGGTATATGTCCCCAGAAAAAGTTGCCATGTGTGCCCCAGCAGGAGGGGAGCAGCGCAGAGAAGAGGTAGAGCTATGGGCACTCACCTTAGGGGGCTTTCCCTCCCTCTCTCGCTCTCCCCATCCGGAGTCCGGAATGAAGTGGGCAGCGGCTGGCAGCGGGCGGAACTTACCTCCTCTCGTCGCATGCGCCGGATGGATTAGCCGCTACTCTGGTCTGATCCAGACCAGAGTGCGGCACCAGAACTTCCGGCGCAGCAGCGAGACGAGGTAAGTTCCGCCCGCTGCCCAGCCGCTGCACACTTCATTCCGGAGGGGACAGCGAGGGAGAGAGAGCCCCCTAAGGTGAGGGAAGGGGGGGGGGGGAGACGTCCGCCCTTCCCCACTGTGCAGATAGCTCTTTCTCTTCTCTGCGCTGGACCCCTCCTTCTGGCTGCACGGGCACGCGGCCAGGGGGGGGCAGCGGGCGGCCAGGCTCGGGCAGATGCCCGGTTTTGCCGTATGTGCGGACGCCCATGAAGCTAGGGCCAGTGAAAGCGGTGTTGTTTGGTCTATTTAGCAGTGATGTGTCAGCCACACGGTTGGTGTATCATCACTACCAGGGATTAGGCTGGGGATCAGTGAGATGAGGCTGGGCAGAGAGTTCCTACCTGCCTAGCAACTTCCTCTTTACTGGCAATAAGAATAGGATCAAATGGGTACTTGTATTAATGAAAGTAATACATTTGTGGGGAAATATTTTAAACAATTGTTATTAAACCTAAGAATGGATACAAGAGTTTAAAAATGTGAGATCCATTCCACTTTATTATACCATGGTGCTCTCCCTAAGGTATTTCATAATAAGTAGTACAGTAGAGTCTTGGTTATCCAGCTAATGCCGAATAGGTGTGCTTTCTGGTTGCTTGAGACTTAATGTTAAGCCCCATCTACACGATACAATTCTTTATGCGATTTCATTACGATTCTATTTACGATCCGATTAAATCCGACATGTCCGATCGGGATTCGATTCAATTCGATTTGCCATTGTTTTGCAATGGCAAATCAAATTGAATCAAATCGAATACCGATGGGACATGTCGGATTTAATCGGATCGTAAATAGAATCGTAATCGAAACGCACAAAGAATCATATCATGTAGATTGGGATTTAGAAATAGGCCTAGCTAATACAGTACTATACCCTAGTCTATATACACCTTGAGATTAGACACAGATGAGGGAGAATTAGACAGGCTAAACTCTCTAAATACATATAGGCTGCATTTCTCTCTGTTTTCCTTCTGTCCTGTGCAAGAGTGCAGATCCACTTAAAATACAAAAAGTGCAGTGTTGGATCCTTTAAGCTAGAGGAAGACCCATTTCTTTCCCTGGCCTGTGCTTAAAAATAGCCCTGTTTGCTGCATGTAATAAAAACAATAATATAGAATAATAAGTTTACTGGACATCATACTGACCAACCTGAAAGCTGTACAGTCTGATGTCTGGCAATGGAGATATATTTGAAATTTGATGCAAATGCAAGAAAATAAAATCTGTAACAACCAGAAGACAAGTCTTGTAAAATAAAAATAAAAAAAAACCTCACAAAAAATAAATAAATCAAAAACAGTGCAACCCTTTTGATAAATAAGTTGGATTTGCACTAGATATCTAGGGCTTGATTCACTAAACCATGATAACTCAAATATGACACCTTATCAACAATATCACACCTTATCAAAGTTAACATGCCTTATCAGAGTAGTATAGCGAGTGCTAATTGGGAATGGCACTAGTCCTGCCCTGAGCCTCTGTGGGTTCGTATCGCTCGCTATGTTACTCTGATAAGGCATGTTAACTTTGATAAGGTGTGTTAACTCGGATAAGGCATGCTATATGTCTTAGTGAATCAAGCCCCTAGTGTGTTACTGTGCTGCAAGCTTGAGTGATAAACCTCCCCTACTAACTGTGGTCATTAACAAGACAGAATAGTGTTAAGTGCTGTACTTATAATAAATATCCCTTCATACCTATAGGCATAAATTCTTCTCATGACAGATCTCAGCCTAGACTTGACTAAGCTACAGAACTTGCACAAGCAAAATAAGTGTGCCCCTCTGTTTATCTCAATCAGGCTTGCGTATAAAAGTGTCTCCAGGAAGCGCTTTACCTGCAACCGGCGTGTCTGTACAGGAATCAGCAAGCTAAGCAGTTCCTCTGATGGGCTTGTTATACTTATCAAAGGTTCTATCAATGGATTGGCAATATTATACAGTGAAGTGAAATCTACTTTCACAAAGAGAAAAATGACCATCATGCACATGTACAGTACACTGAACTGTGCATACAGCCAGGAATGTATTATTATATAGGGTTTATAAAGTGCTGACATCTTCCGCAGCGCTGTACAGAGTATATCGTCTTGTCACTTAACTGTACCTCAGGTAGGGAACACACTACACGCGTTTGTTGTGGTTCCACGATTCTACAGGCTATTGAAGTCAATAGCCTTGCGCAGAAAATGCATGCGTTGCATCCATTTGCGTTTGTGTTTTTTTGCATTTTCCAAACACACAGTTTTCTGCTATTTTCCACACGCTCGCATACAGTACATCAGAGGTGCCCACACTTTTTTGGCTTGTGAGCAACTTTAGAAAATTAGCAAGTTAAAATGATCTACCTATGTCGGAGCAGTGCTTTTCAGCGCTGCTAGATTTGGGCGCAGCCGGCGCCTCCATAGACTACAATAGGAATCACTCCTATTGCAGCGCTCAGTGAGTAGCGTCGGCTCTGTCAGGACGGAGCCGAGGTTGCTTAAAAAACACAATAATTTGGCCTCCGCTGGAAGCCAAATTATTTCATTCCCCCACTATCCATGGCGGCCTGGAGGGGGAATAGTAATTAAAATGGCCCGGACTTGTGCAGAAGCAGGATCAGCCGTATAACAGCTGTATCCTGCGCCCAAGTCTACCGGCGCCGATTTCAAATGTACTCACCTATGTACAATTTTAGGAGCACACTTGTATATACAGAATGGAAAAGGTAGTGAGGTCGGGATCTACCATAAAGTCCTTTGCGATCTAACTAATGGGAACCCCTGCAGTACATGCTGCCGCAAACGCGGAAACGTATCGGGAAATCGGCCCTGAAAGTGTGTTCACAATCTAAATCCTACCATGGTCACATGCCTATGTATGGTGCAATGTATGTATTATAGTCTGGGGCCAATTTTGGGGGAAGCCAATTAACTTATATGTATGTTTTGAAATGTGGGAGAAAAAGGGAGTGCCCGGAGGAAACCCACGCAAACATAGGGAGAACATACAAATTGAAGGTGTTACACTCATCACTGCTTACCTATATTTCTACATGCAAGCCCCAACCTCTCACCCTTAGGACCAGTCAAAAGAGTTCGGACATGAACTGAGGTGTGTGACTGTGTATATTGGTGACCCTTTTTAGTCTAGACGTGTTAGACTCTTTTCTTTATTTTAGGTGCTAAAAGGTTCCTCGAACAAAAGTCACTTCTACAGTATTACCAGATTGGGTTCTATTTCTTTTTCTTCATTTTTTTTCTCTGTTACTTTTCCTTGTGGCCGATGCGGAAGTGAATTGAGCAGCAGGTGCAGGCGGATGTGGCGGATTCTCAGATTGCTCCCGACCACTCCGCACAACAAGCACGCAATGGAAACTACTAAGCTGGTGTCCAGTGAAAAAAAAAAAGTTAATTTTTTAAAATTATTTTTTATGAACATATATGGTTTCAAACCCCAATCACATAGAGGTTGTTTTTTTTTCTCTAAACAGGACTAAAAGGAAGCCGAGACAAATTTTGCTGTAATCGAATCTGACTAGAGAGAGATCTGTTGGCTGCCCATACACCGCATGCCTATTCCCTGATTTACGTTTATGGCAATTTTATCATGAAAGTGTGAATTCCTTTTAACAACATAAAAACATGTATTGTGATTAACGTGCCGCTATAATCATTCTAATAACTTATTTTATGCTAACAAAACTACTGTGCCTTTTCAAGTAATGCTTTCTACAAATAGTAACTTTAATGCCCCCTAGTGTTCACAACGATGCATAACAACATACAATACTAACTATGAATACCAACATTTACAAAACAAAGTAAGACTGAAGAAAGCAGTAAAAATAGCCGAAGCCCTGCTTGTCACAGTTGTTATGATACAGTCCTCTCTGTGAAGAATACTTGCGCAGTGGAAAGCCACTGGCTGCCAGGCTCAGACTGAGCCACCGAAGCACCGATTTTTCCATCAGGGGGCCCTGGCCGCCCCGCCTCCTGGGGGCCCCAGTGCTGAAAAGGAGGGGAGCACAGTGCAGGAAGGGGGGAAAGTGGGCACAGAGCGGCGGGTCCCCTTCAGCGTCCCCCCCCCCCCCCCCCACACACACACCTCCAGAATTGCAGCCAGCCAGCGGAAGGGCTTACTGAGAGCTATAGCTCTGCATGCCGATGGTCGGGTCTTCTGCACTGACACTGTCCAATCACGCTCTCGCAGTAATTCCTGTGAGAGCGTGATTGGACAGTGCAGTGCAGGAGACCAGACCAGCAGCGGCACGCAGAGCTCTTCTCTCGGTGATTCCCGCTTGCTGCCGCTGCAATTTTGGAGGGGGGATCGCAGAAGGGGGGGCCCTAGGTGAGGGAGGAGGGGAGGCTTCCCCCCCTCCCAGACGCTCTGTGCCCACTGCCCCCCCTTCCAGCATGGGGGCCCCTAACTGGGGACCTGCCTACCTAAACTGGGGACACCTATAGACCTGGGTATATCTATACTGGGGACACCTATAGACCTGCCTACCTAAACTGGGAAATCTGCCGGCTGCCGCCAATCTGATTGCATTTTGTGGGGAAATCTGCCGCCAATCTGATTGCATTTTGTGGGGAAATCTGTTGCCAATCTGATTGCATTT
This sequence comes from Hyperolius riggenbachi, assembly GCF_040937935.1. NCBI lineage: Eukaryota > Metazoa > Chordata > Amphibia > Anura > Hyperoliidae > Hyperolius > Hyperolius riggenbachi. The sequence continues at coordinate 371,056,897 of NC_090650.1, forward strand.
TGTGGGGAAATTTGCTGCCAATCTGATTGCATTTTGTCTGGATATCTGCTGCCAATCTGATTGCATTTTGTGGGGAAATCTGCCGCCAATCTGATTGCATTTTGTGGGGATATCTGATTGCATTTTGTGGAGAAATCTGATTGCATTTTGTGGAGAAATCTGATTGCATTTTGTGGAGAAATCTGCCGCCAATCTGATTGCATTTTGTGGGGAAATCTGATTGCATTTTGTGGAGAAATCTGATTGCATTTTGTGGAGAAATCTGCCGCCAATCTGAATGCATTTTGTGAGGAAATTTGCCGCCAATCTGATTGCATTTTGTGGGGATATCTGCTGCCAATCTGATTGCATTTTGTCGGGAAATCTGCTGCCATTTGACTACTTGATGAATTATCATGAGGCATGTAACTACTTGATTATTTTATCTAAAATGTATCTGGTCAGACCTAATCTCTGTGAATAACACCGCTACTTATTTTGTGTTTTTTGTTTTTTTTAAGCCTCCCTATGACCCATCATGACACCCATTTATTTTTTGGAGACTGTCCTCAGAAGTGCTCACAATCTATTCCCTACCATAATTATGCAACATTTCTAGAGTACATGTGTATGTGCACCCAAAATGAGGGGGGGGGGGCCTGAAACTTTATTGGTGGGCCCTTAGTATTTGGCCCCCCTGGGCCAGACTTTGTACATGCCTGGCTTATATGCTTTCATTATCTTGCCCGTCCAAATACTGATTGCAAAAAAATCATCAACATTTGGAAGCTGTGACCAGTAGCTTTAGTCCTGAAACTGAAATTTGGTTTCATTCTATCCAATAGAGGGTTTCATCTGTACAGCAGTTCTGAGTTATATGATGTGCCATATGTTTTCAGTGGGTAACAGGTCTGGATTGCAGCCTGGCCAGTTAAGCATCCAGACTCTCTTACTACTAAGCTATGCTGTTGTAATACGTGCACAGGCAACCTGACATTGCTTGTTGAAATAAGCAAGGTCTTTCCTGAAACAGACCTCATCAACAGCTTATGTTATTCAGTAGGAACGTTTCTCAGATGTGCAATTTACCCCATGCTGTGTGCACTAATTCAATCCCCATGCCAACATGCATTCCGGCCTTTGAACTGAGCCCTGAGACAAAACGTAGATGTTCCTTCTCTTCTTTAGCATGAAGGATGTGGCCTCCATAATATCAAAAAATTATGACTCTGTAGCTCATCTTAAATGATCTCCTGAACAGAGAAGGTCCTGGTGTTTTTGGAAGGTTATATATATATATGACTTAACCTTTGCATAGTACAGTACAGTTTTAAAGGACCACTATTGCAAAAAAATGCAACACATAAAAATATATGTGTACACATAAGTATGAGATGTAGATTTGTCTCAGAGTAGAATGCACTAACTATAACCTTTTTTCCAATGTTGCGGTCACCAACAGTAGTCATTATTAATCTGACAGCTCTGATCCTCTTACCAACCATTTTGGACCTGTGAATCCTTCAGACTGTTCCACTGTGATCCAGTCAGTCCTTTTGAAAATAAAGGAAATTCTGAGAATCCCTCATGAGGATAAAGCACCTTTAAGTGTAATTTTTGTAACACTACTACTGTTTTCCTTCAATTAATGAATGAAGTGCAGTAAAATCAGCAATTGACGTAAACCTGTTAGGAAAAGAAACTGTTAAAAAGCAGATACCTAAGTAGTGGGAGGCATCTGCTGCTGGCCTGGACCCTCTCGTCCTCAGTGGCTTCTGTCCGTGTATGAGGGTGGCAATACTGGACAGACACCAGTAGAGTTCACATCGGTGCAGTAACACAAAGCCGCTCATGCGCAGAAGGAAAAAGCCAGATATAGTAGCTCTGTACTACTGTGCAGGGTGAACCCTACTGGTTCCTGGGCTGCACCTGCTCTGCTCATACACCGACGGGAGCATGGCAACGTGCAACATGTTCAACTATTTTGTTAAATATGTTTTAAAGGGAGCCAGCACTGTAGTAGAGGTGGGGGGTAAGGAGATCAGGAAAGGCTCTGAACTATCCAGAGGTTTCACTGAGGTAAGTATCTATGTTTTTTTTTTTTTACACCAGATATATTATTCACCTTACAACATGGTTTCTGATTGGTTGCTGAATGTATTGGATTTTGCAATTAGTATTTGCTGTGAATGTAAGGTCCTGGGCTTCCTAATATCTTCTCCCCATTGCAGGGACTGCTTTACTGAAGTACGCTAACTTTTATATTTGAATAGTACATTTTTGTGCACCTCTCAACATGTAAAGAACATATGCATCTCAGATGGATAGTACAGTAGTGGTTATTTCACAGTCTTCCTCCTGCCCAGACTGATCTCCCATAAGCCCTTGCTACAGTGCCAAGGCTCTCTGAAAAGCTGTGGGCGAAGCTTGTTTCGTTTATAAGGAATTAGAGTATTAAAACAAAACAAAAAAAGGATTTGGCTTGAGGAATGCCCTATAAACTATAGGAAAGGAACACAATTATGCAATGAGTAATAGTTTATCTCAGATCCACTTTAACTAAGTACACATGCTGACACCTGGTGGTGGTCGTTTGCTAAAACAGTTATTGTGTGAGGCGGTAAACATGCTGGCCAGAAACACATCTACCTCCATATATGTAAGTATATTATGACCTGTGGGAACTGTGACATGTACATTATGAGAGTAGTAAGCTGAACTGATTGTGTGGCCATGTTATACCCAGCCTCTATAGTGAAGCCCTTTCTACTTAGTAAGGGACAGATGCATGACACTGTGTGGGGTGTTTGTTGGTGGTTGCCCTGACAGAAGTATTAACAGTGTTGTGGGTGGTTTGGAGGCAATTGCAGGGCAACCACCTCACACAATAACTGTTATACTGTCATGATATAATTGATCATTGTTATACCCAGCTATGGCAATATTAAAGTGGTTTAACAGTGCTCTAACGAGACAAATGGTGAAAGTTTTTTTTATGGTATCCATTACCAAGATTTGGCTCCCAAATATAATTTTTGGTTGCACTGCATTTGTAATTGATGGCTCTCCTTGGTTGATCTAATTAACTGAAAAAACCATTAACCTCCTTGGCGGTAATCCGGAAACCTGGCTCTGGGAGATCGCTGGGAGGTATTGGGATGCAGCGCGGCCGTGTTTGTAACTCACCTCCCCCGGGATACGTACGCTTGCAGCCAGTCTTCTTCCGATCCCTGGAGGCTCTTGATTCCTCGGGTGATATCGCTGTTTGTCACATGATGGCGATCTCACCATATGGGTAGAGCGCACCAAGAGGACAGGAGGAAGAATTGCAGTGCTAGATCCCGGGGAGGCGAGTAATGTGCAGGGCTGCAGGAAATAGCTCTGCAGTAGGATCTTTTTCTGGTTTTAGAGTTTAAAAGCACATGAAAAAATTGTACCGCTTTAAGACCCTAAAATCAGAAAAGAATCATAACCACAGAGAGGTTAAAGCAAACAGGAATCTTGCACAGCACACAATGAAAAGTTTATATTTCACACACAGTTCACTTCTCTGTGTTCTTTGTTTGCTTAAAGGAGTGATCCAAACTTTAGAAAAAAAAAAAGATCCACTTACCTGGGGCTTCCTCCAGCCCGTGGCAGCCGTCCTGTGCCCTCGCTGCAGCTCCGGTGCCTCCCGGTCTTCTCCGGGTTGGCTTCTTCTGCGCTCCACCACGCGGGTCATGTGGTTTCTCCAATGTCATCAAGACGGTACAGAACTACTAGTACAGTCCTGATGACGTTGGAGAGACCACGTGACCCGCGCGGTGGCGCGCAGAGGAAGCCGACCCCCTGGCTAATGGACAGAAAACAAAGAGTTGTGGTCAATGGATCGTACTCAAAATGGGAGACTGTTAGCAGTGGGGTCCCACAGGGGTCTGTACTGGGTCCAGTGCTCTTCAATTTATTTATTAATGACCTAGTAGATGCAGTTGTGAGCAATGTTGGTATTTTTGCAGATGATACAAAATTGTGCAGAATCATCAACTCTGAGGAAGATAGTGTCATATTGCAACAGGATCTGGATAGGATGACTATATGGGCACATAAATGGCAGATGAAATTCAATGTTGAAAAATGTAAAGTCATGCATTTTGGTCGTACAAATGGTCTAGCACCATACAAAATAAATTGGATACAGTTGGGGACATCAAACTTGGAGAAGGACTTAGGAGTACTCATCGACAACAAGTTAAATAATCGTACTCAATGCCAAGCCGCTGCAGCTAAAGCTAACAAAATTTTGGGATGCATTAAAAGGGAAATAAAAACTCGAGATGCTAGCATAATATTGCCCCTGTTTAACTCTCTAGTAAGGCCACATCTGGTATATGGAATTCAGTTCTGGGCACCACATTACAAAAAAGATATTGCAGTTTTAGAGCAGGTGCAGAGATGAGCAACAAAATTGATACGTGGGATGGAAGGTCTCGCTTACCAAGAAAGGTTATATAAACTGGGTTTATTTAGTCTAGAGAAAAGACGCCTTAGAGGAGATCTAATTAACATGTATAAATACATCAGAGGGCAATATAATAGCTTGGCGGATGAGCTTTTTGTCCCTAGGCCTTCTCAAAGGACTAGAGGACATGATATGCGCATGGAGGAAAAACGTTTTAGCCATTTATTTAGGAAAGGGTTCTTTACAGTTAGAGTGATTAAGATGTGGAATGCATTGGCACAGGAAGTCGTTATGGCAAACTCTATACCTGCATTTAAAGGGGGCTTAGATGCTTTCCTTGCGTTGAAAGACATCCATGGCTACAATTACTAGGTAATGCCTAATGATGTTGATCCAGGGATTTTTATTTGATTGCCATCTGGAGTCGGGAAGGAATTTTTCCCTTTTGGGGCTAATTGGACCATGCCTTGTAAGGGTTTTTTCGCCTTCCTCTGGATCAACAGGGATATGTGAGGGAGCAGGCTGGAGTTGTACTTTGTACTGGTTGAACTCGATGAACGTATGTCTTTTTTCAACCATAATAACTATGTAACTATGGGACCCGACCTGGCGAGGTCGGCTGCGCCAGCGGAGAAGACTGGGAGCACAGGATGGGTGCCACAGGCTGGAGGAAGACCCAGGTAAATTTAAAACGACTTTAAGCATGTCTAATTAGTTCTTATCAGCAGCTGTGAATAGACTACAGGGGAGCTCTGCCCAAGCAGCTCTCTTCATACAGTAAACAGTGAGACTTTTAACCCTTTCAGCGCTTTTTTTATGTCCACAAATTGAAATAAAGATTTTTTTTCCCATAAAGGTTATCATGACGTAGCTAATCTTTTAGAGCAGAGGGGAAGTTCTGAGTTCAGTTCCACTTTTAGCAACCATGTTGTTCTACCATATGTGTGAATAAGCCCTTAGAAGACAATTCATACAGCTATTTATATATAAATAAATATTTATTGAATTGGCAGAAATATATAAAAAAAATGAATTGGTTGTTCCAATATTAAGTAAAGTAGTAACTGATATCTTCAACCGCACAACAGTCATCATCCAGATACTCGATGATAACATTACCCCCATTGTATAAGGCATTCTCCGGACTGGAAAGCCATTTATCCACTGTGCTGTCCAATGGCAGAGCTTCTCCCGTCTCCGGATGACACACTCTCAGCTTCTGTAACAGAGGATACACATGGCAACAGTTATATGTGTCTTATACCAGCACTGTAAGATGATTATGTGGGACTCTGCAGTGGGGTCAGATCACTTATGTATACTTCTGGCTATTACTTCTAGATATACAGTGCTGCCCATTTATTTATACCCCTGGCAAATCTTGACTTAAAGTTATTTTTATTCAACCTGAAAGTCATTTTTTGACGGGAAATGACATAGATGTCTCTCAAAAGATAATAAGAATGTACAAAACAACACGACAACATCAGGCAGAGAAACTTGGCCTTGGGCACCAGTGGACATTTCAGCCTGACAATGACCCAAAACACACAGCAAAAGTGGTGAGCAGACAACATCATTAACATTTTGCAGTGGTCCAGCCAGATTCCTGACTTGAATCCAATTGAGAATCTGTGGAGGGAGCTAAAGATCAGGGTGATGGCAAGAAGACCCTCCAACTTGAGAGATTTGGAGCTCATTGCTAAAGATGAATGGGGAAAAATACCTGTGGAGACATGCAAAAAGCTGGTCTGCAGTTATAGGAAGCATTTGCTTGCTGTAATAGCCAATAAATGCTTTTCTATTGATTATTGAGAAGGGTATGAATACATTTGGATGGGACACTTTTTGCTCAAATGTAAAAAGCTGAGAAATGTTTTTTTCTATAATAATGCCTCCTGTATATTGTCTTATTTTCTTTTGGGAGACACCTATGTCATTTCCCATCAAAAAATTACTTGCTGGTTGAAAAAAAGTAACTTTAAGTCAAAATTTACCAGGGGTATGAATAATTACGGCAGTGATCTCCAGTCATTTCTCCAGCCCCTAGCAGCCGACTGTCCCAGGCGGTTACCTCCGCTCCCCGCCTCTGTCCCGGTCTCCATTCTCGGTCCGGAGGCCGACCCCGAGGTCCAAGAGCCTTGCCTCTCCTTAGGTTTTTTTTTTTTTTTTTTTTTAATACGCTTCAGACTGCCCAAGATCTACTACATTGACAAAAAAAAAAAAAAAAAAGGACTCAGCTAGCTCATGAGCTATCTGGGTATTCTGTAGTATTGGTCCAAGCCCTATCCCATAGAGCCACATCAATCCCTGCCATGCACTGATGAGAACCAAAAAGTCTGAAACAGGCTGTCTGCATGTTGGGTTGATGAGGCTCTGTAAAACTTATAAGCTATAGACTTGCTAAATACCACCTGTTCTGGCAGAAAGTGATAATCATAATGCATCATGGGAAACCACAGATGCTCACAAGCTGAATTATCACAAATATGTTCTGTTTTAAGAATCCAAATTATAGGGGGGAAAAAAACCCACAGGAAGTCCACCCAAAACTTGTTTACATTTGAATTAAATGATGAGAGATTAAAGGTTCTTTAAACCTAGGTTCTACTTGGGTGACATCCCCTCACTTCCTGTCCCAATACCAGGGAAGCTAAAACAGGAAACCATGTGACACAGATAGCATAGACACTTAGGGCAGTGGTCCTCAAACTAAGGCCGAATGTGGCCCCCTGAGGCTTTTTTACCGGCCCCCCCCACACAAAATGTATTACTTATAGATGCGGGAAGCTACATATTTAAATATTGGTGGTCCGCATATAGAATAGCAGTGCTGGCACCACCCATCCACATGGAAGATTTTCAATCAAATTCTACATCAGGTGACACTGCTGTCCAATTGGACTGCAGGTTGTCACCTGGGTAAGCTTCACTGTCTTGCCCGGAAAGACTCCTACATCATTTTATGTGTGTTCCGGCCCCCCAGCAGTCTGAAGTATGTTGATCCGGCCCTCGACACAAAACGTTTGGGGATCCCTGACTTAGGGCTAAAGCACACTAGAAATCACAAATCGCAATCAAAATCCCTAAGTGCTTTTACAGCATTTCCCAGAGTGATTTCTGTCGATTTTAAAGCATTTCTGAATTTAGTGCTGGTGATTTCTCTAGCGATTGCCATTTCCATTAGGGAAAAACTTTATGGGTACAGCAAGTGGTTTTGAGTAGTAAAAGAGCTGCAAAATTGCCTTGTCCTAACGACTGAAAAACATTTTTGCAGCGATCCTATACTTTGTATTAATGCGCAAACGCTCCAAAAATGCTACAGCAAATGGCAATCGCTACTCTGGGATCACCTCCATGGACTATCATTAGCCTAGCACTTTTGGGAATAGCTGTCGAGTCCAAAATGCAGCTGAAAGCACACAAGTTGGCCTTAGGCCTTAGGAGCACCATGCTAAAGTGATTGAGTATTTGTGTAATTGAACTCCTGCAGGTCTCTGTTGAGAAGAGTCTGCTTACTTCCTGACAGGATCACCCAAAACAGGAAGTGCAGGGAAAGCTTTCTAATGGGAAGGTGGACAGCCTCATACAGAGGTTCTGACCCCCATTTTCCACAGTGTAGTGGGTGTGTGGCCTGTTCCCCTCGCCAAGGCCTAGCAGACAACTCCCAGCTCTGACCACTGCTCTCCTCACACATACAGCCAGTAAGAGCTGCCATAACATGGGCAATGCTGAACTCACAGTACTAGCCCTGCTGTCTGCTTTTCATATTTACCTTTATTTAGATGGATTTTAAAGTAACCCTGAATCGGGGAAAGAAAAAAACTGAATGAAGACTATAATGGGCTGGATTACATCCTCCATAGCTTCCTGATGTCATTTGTCATCTTCGGGTCCATTCCCAGTCCTCTTTAACTGAACCGATTAGCATTTTTAGCCCCCTGGGGCATCTCAATATTTATTTTGAATGTGCTAACAATGTGGCTCATTAATAAAAAAAAAGCTTCCATTCTACTGCTACTTTTTACATTTAAATGTTTGTTAGAGCCTTCTATTACCCTACTTCCGTGGCCTGCCATCCTCAAAAGTAGCAGGCAGGTAAGGACTGCTGTAATAAGCAGTAGCAATGAGCAAACAAAAGCTTACATCAACAAGGGGAGGTGGGGAGAAAGGACACTGTGCTTCAAAAAGTTTTTAGAAGTCAGGCTTGATAAACTCCTTCCTTCTGGATAAGGGCAGAGGGAAGGGGAGGAGGGAAATAGCATTTCCTACAGCTATTAGAAACCAGGAAAAACTGCAGAAAAAAAAGCTGCTTGGATCTCTGAGTATTCAATTGAATCCCTCTGTTGAAAATCTTTCCAGAAATTCCCCCTGGTGGTGATGAGCAATTCAAAACTGCACAGGTACGAGTTCCTGAAACTCATGTGCACAGCTAAAGGAAACCGCTTGTTCTAAAGTGTTTTCTTTCACTGTGCATGTGCGGTTTGAAACTCATGTATGCACTCTTCAGAACTGAGGGATGCCACTTGGGGTGGAACTTCTGGGAGGCTGGGGAGTGAAGAGGACCGGGCACAGGGAATGGGAGGGACCCAGCGGACAACGAGCAGCACCAGGCTTCCCTGGAACACATAATCTAGCCCTCCTTGGGCTTCATTCAATAGTTCTAACCTGATTCAGGGAGGGGTACTTTGAGGTCTCAGCTCAGGCAGAATTATTACACGTATTGAACGGAATGTTAGTTCAATATTCAAGCAGTTTTATTAAAAAAGGTGAAATTTTTACAAAATGATAAAGTAAAATATCTGCTGCCCCGCTTTACTGGTTCTCCTCCTCAGTGTCCTACTGATGCCTGCTCACTCACAGCCAGTCTAACCCTCTCCCACTTTAGAGAAGAGCGACTTCCCTGTCACATGAAGGCAATCCTCCCTCCTGACTAGTAGAGAAAACGTGAACAAGCAGCTGGATTATAACCAAGGATTCATGAATTGGTGCGGCAGCTATTTTCCTGTTTTATTCTCATGTATTAAAATATCTTTCTGATGAGTAAAGTTAGCCTGTAGTGGGAAGGGGGGTGGAGACAGATACTTACCTCAGTAGTTGGAAGCCTCTGGATGGTCCAGAGGCTTCCTACAGCCTTATAGAGCCCACCATTCTAGTGCAGGTTCCCTCTTCTCCTCCTGCTATGCTCCAGGTTGTGGATGAACACATCCGGACTGGGCATGTGCGTGTTACGTCCACACACGCCCAGTAGAATGAAGCCGCTTGTGCACAGTTTTTTTCTACTGGGCATGTGCGAACCTTTAGTGGCGTAGCTACAAACCTCTGGGCCCCGATGCGGAATCTGGATGTGGCCCCCCCCGGCAACAACAGCCCTCCCACGGCAACAACAGCTCCCCCGGCAACACCCGACGCACACACATAACCAAATCCCTATAGCCAGCTATAGGTCCCCCCAGTATAGGTAGCCAGGCATAGGTAAGCCAGTATAGTTGCCCCCGGTATAGGTTAGCCAGGTAGGTGCCTCCAGCATAGGTAGCCAGTATAGTTGTCCCCAGTATAGGTTAGATAGGCAGGCGCCGCCGGTATAAGTTAGATAGATAGGTGCCCCCAGTACAGGTTAGCTAGGTGGGTGCCTCTAATATAGGTAGCAAGAATAGTTGCCCCCAGCATAGGTTAGATAGGTAGGTGCCCCCAGCATAGGTTAGATAGGTAGGTGCCCCCAGTATAGGTTAGTTAGGTAGGTGCCTCCAATATAGGTAGCCAGTATAGTTGCCACCTGTATATGCTAGATCGGTGCCCCCAATACAGGTTAGATAAGTAAGTGTCCCCAGTATAGGTTAGATAGGTAGGTGCCCCCCAGTATAGGTTAGATAGGTATGTGCCCCCCAGTATAGGTTAGATTAGGTAGGTGCCCCCCAGTATAAGATTAGATTAGGTAGGTGCCCCCCAGTATAAGGTTAGATTAGGTAGATGCCCCCCAGTATAGGTTAGATTAGGTAGGTGCCCCCCAGTATAGGTTAGATTAGGTAGCTGCCCCCAGTATAGATTAGATTAGGTAGCTGCCCCCAGTATAGATTAGATTAGGTAGCTGCCCCCAGTATAGGTTAGATTAGGTAGCTGCCCACCAGGATAGGTTAGATTAGTTAGCTGCCCCCCAGGATAGATTAGTTAGCTGCCCTCCAGTATAGGATAGATTAGGTAGCTGCCCCCCAGGATAGGTTAGGTAGCTGCCCCCCAGGATAGATTAGGTAGCTGCCCCCCCCAGGATAGATTAGGTAGCTGCCCCCCCAGGATAGATTAGGTAGCTGACCCCCCCCCCCCCCCCAGGATAGATTAGGTAGCTGCCCCCAGGATAGATTAGGTAGCTTTCCCCCAGTATAGGTTAGATTAGGTAGGTGCCCCCCAGGATAGATTAGGTAGCTGCCCCCCAGGATTAGGTTAGATTAGGTAGCTGCCCCCCCAGGATAGATTAGGTAGCTGCCCCACAGGATAGGTTAGGTAGCTGCCCCCCAGGATAGGTAGCTGCCCCCCAGGATAGATTAGGTAGCTGCCCCCCAGGATAGGTTAGGTAGCTGCCCCCCAGGACAGATTAGGTAGCTGCCCCCCAGGATAGATTAGGTAGCTGCCCCCCAGGATAGATTAGGTAGCTGCCCCCCCCCCCCAGGATAGATTAGGTAGCTGCCCCCCCCCCCCCAGGATAGATTAGGAAGGTAGCTGCCCCCCAGGATAGATTAGGTAGCTGCCCCCCAGGATAGATTAGGTAGCTGCCCCCCCCAGGATAGATTAGGTAGCTGCCCCCCAGGATAGATTAGGTAGGTAGCTGCCCCCACATAATGGAGGGGGGAGCCGCAGCCGCGGGGAGGGCAGCCCGACCTCTCCCTCCCTTCCTCTCCCCGGGGCCCCCCCTTCAGATGCAGAGTGAGCGGCGCACGGAAGCGCTGTAGGCAGAACTCACCTCCGTCCCTGGTTCCAATCGCCGCTGATCTCCTCCCGCTGTATAGATGCTGATACTGATACACACTGCTTCCTGTTTAGCCGGAAGCAGTGTGTATCAGTATCAGCTTCTATGCAGAGAGGAGATCAGCAGCGACTGGAACACAGGGAGGCGAGTTCTGCCTACAGCGCTTCCGTGCGCCGCTCACTCTGCATCTGAAGGGGGGGGGGGGGCCCCGGGAGAGGAAGGGAGGGAGAGGTCGGGCTGCCCTCCCCCCTCTCAATAGCGCGCACGGGCCGCACGGCCCTCCGAACGGACATGGGCCCCCTGGGACCCTCCCCCGCCTCTTCAGGAGCCGGGCCCGGTCGCCACGGCGACCGTTGCGACCCTGGTCCCTACGCCACTGCGAACCTTACTAGCACATGCCCAGTCCAGACACACCCATCCACAGCCAGAAGTGTAGCCAGAAAAAAACTATTCAACAAGCTTTTGTTGTAAAGGTTTTAGAGGGATCCTGCGCTGGATTGGTGGGCAGTAGAAGGATTCGGGAGGCTTCTGGACCATGCAAAGGCTTCCCACTTCTGAGGTAAGTATGTAACTTTTTCCTGTGACTTCAAGTTTCTTTAATGAATCAGCAATGATGTAGAACACATGCAGTACCTTGGCTGTTGCTCTGTTATTGTCATTCTTCAGGCTTGCTAAAGAGGCTGCATAATCCACCACTTTGCCAATACTCCACATCCTGCAGAAGAACATGGCTTTGCTTTTCTCCTTTCCACCCTTAGGCAGGAAGACTTGGAAGTAGACCCTCTCGGACTGAAATACACAGTGCAAACAGAAGTTCAGAATCAGAATCAGAATCAGAATCAACTTTATTCGCCAAGTGCGGCAGGAGCCGCACCCGGAATTTTTTGTGGACACACGGCAATTGGCATGAAAGCAAAAATCAAAAACAATTGGCATAAAAAACAACGTCAACATGGTACAGATAATGGCTACATAGACACAACCGCAGTTTGACAAGACAGTGACAGCAATTGGTAAACAGCACTTGGTACAGGTTCTTAGCTACAGAGACACCCAGACGTCAGTTTAACAGGCAGCAGCAGTTCATAGATCAGTTCATAGATCTGGTTGGCAGAATTATCTTATGCAAGCGGACATACTGTACGGTGACACGTGGTACTGCGTGGCCAGCTAGAGACAAGTTCCTTCTGTGCTCGTATTCCGCAGAGGGGTGGCTGGGGGAGATTAGGGGGTGTCAGTTGGGAGAGTGCATGATTAAGTAGAATTAAGTAGAGCAACCGCTTGGGGAAAGAAGGTGTTTTTATGCCTCGTGGTTTTGGTGAGAATGGTCCTATAACGGCGACCTAGAGGAAGGGGGACGAAGAAGCGACTGCCCGGGTGGGAGGGGTCCTGAATGATCCTGTTTGCCCTAGACCTCATTCTAGATGACTGCAGGATGTCCAGGGTCGGCAGGGGTGACCCAATGATCTTCTCAGCAGCACTGATTACCCTTTGGAGTTTGTGTTTGTCCCTTGCATTAGCCCCGGAATACCAGACAATGATGGAGGAGCAAAGGATAGACTCGATGGTGGCAGAGTAGAAGCTGATCATTAGCTCCCGCGACATCCCGAACTTCTTCAGCTGCCTGAGAAAGAACAGCCTCTGCTGGGCTTTCTTTTGAATTACGGAGGAGTTCGCCTCCCACTTCAGGTTGTCTGTGATGGTGGTGCCAAGGAACCGAGCGCTGTGTACCCTGGAGACCTCAGTACCATTAATGGAGACTGGACTGGGAGACGGAGCGTTCCTTCTGAAGTCCACAATTAGTTCCACGGTTTTTGCTGTGTTTAATACAAGTTTGTTTTCCTTACACCACCTGAGGATCCGCTCAATCTCCTTACGATATTCGTGCTCGCCGTTTTCATCTATGAGGCCTATTATGGTGGTGTCATCTGCAAACTTGATGACCTTGACAGAGTCTGCGGATGAGGTACAGCTATTCGTATACAGTGAGAAGAGAATCGGGGACAGCACGCACCCTTGCGGGGCACCAGTGTTGGTGATTCTAGCACTGGAAGAGCAGCCGCCGATCCTGACTAACTGCGACCTGTTGGTCAGGAAATCCTTGATCCAGGTGCACAGGTTAGGGTCAACACCAAGTCGTGCTAGGCTTTCATACAGGATGGTTGGACAAATGGTGTTGAAAGCGGAGCTGAAGTCTAGGAGCAGGATCCTGGCGTAGGAGCTTGGTTTATCCAGATGTTCCATGATGTGTGCTAGACTGATGTTGATAGTGTCCTCCACGGACCGGTTGGCCTTGTATGCAAATTGCAGGGGATCCGTTTTGGTGTCGGTGTGCTCCTTCAGATAGGAAAGAATCAGCCTTTCAAAGGTTTTCATGATTATTGGAGTTAAGGCAACCGGTCTGTAATTGTTTAGTTCCGTAACACCTGGCTTCTTGGGGACCGGAATGATATTCGCTATCTTGAAGCAGGAAGGGACCTTGCTCACTGTCAGGGATTTGCTGAAGATTGACGTTAGGATCGGGGCTAGCTGGCTTGCACAGGTTTTCAGGCAGGCTGGAGATATGCCGTCCGGGCCTGGAGACTTCCTGGGGTTGAGCTTCTGGAGGTGCCGTAGTACGTCAGCCTCCCAAACAGTTACCGGTGCTTGGAGGGCAGTGGCCGCTTGGGGGGGTGTGGCAGGAGGCTTCCCGGGTGAGGATGAGATTGCTAGGTCCTCAGAGTGGGTGGGAAGGTGCTCGAACCTGCAATAGAATTTGTTGAGCTCCTCGGCTAGCGCAATGCTCGGAAGTGTGTGTTGGGGAGGGGGCTTGAAATTAGTAGCTGCCCTGAGGCCTTTCCAGACATCCCGTATGTTGTTAGACTGAAGGTCCTGTCTTAGTTTGTTTGAGAAGTCCCGCTTTGCCGCCTTCAGCTCTCGGTTTAAGGAGTTTCTGGCTTCCCTGAACTCCTCTGGGGTGCCGGATTTGTGTGCTTCTTCTTTGATTTTCCGTAGGTGGCGTAGCTTGCCATTGAACCAAGGTTTGTTATTTGGGAAGACTTTAACGTTCGTTGTTGGAATGCATGACTCTTCGCAGAAGCGGATATAGGAGGTGACATTTTCCGTCCATTCGTCTAGGCAGGGAGCCTCGAGAACTGACCAGTCCGTGCTATCAAAGCAGGCTTGTAGAAGTTGTATCAAACAACCCATTAAAATTGGTGGTAAGTACTGAAGTATTTATTGGCTTGGTCACTATAATGTTGATCATATACAAGCCCTTTTTAAGCGTTTGATAACCATATAATTCTGTTCCTTAGGAATAAAATAACTTTGCTTTACATCAAACTTGACAGACTAAATAAAAAAATGAAAAAAATGTGCATAGTAGAAAATAATTGACTTAATTCAAGTATAGTACCTAAAGGTAGCCATGCATCTAGCGATTCTGATTCAATCAGCAATGCGATCCACTTTATTAGGTGATCAACTTGATCGACTAGTGGCCCACCCACTACAAGCGATATTCTATGTGATTCACCTTCACTGATCGATCTGACCGATGTTGTGTCTCCATGCTCTGAATGCAAAAATCAATTCAGAGTCGATCGAATGACATGTGAACAGTAGCCAACTCCTGTGCGATTGACCGATATCTTGCATCCTGCTCGATCATCTAAGCTGGTTGATTCAACATATCATCGCCTACTTTTCATCATTTGGGTATACTGGAAAACACTCTATTCTCTCTCGATTCGACAAAATGATCGAATCAAATGGTCGATCACTGGATGTATAGCCACCTTAAAGTGAACCTCCAGACTAAAAATCTACTCAGCAGCACTGAAGGCTTGGTGTTTCTTTAACAGCTTCACAGCATCAGAACTTTGTTTTTCTTAACCAAGCCTCATATTAGCTGCACAGAAGAAAACTGCCCGGGCTTTTTTCCCCTGATGCTGTGCAAAGCATGATGGGATTTCTGATGTTGTTGTTCTCGTTCTGCTGTTTTGGCGCAAATTTGTTTTTGTTTTTTTTATTTTGAATTTGAGATTTGAAGCCTAGTGCACGCAACTGGGAGTGGTGATCAGGACACAGGACAGTTGGAACTGTGTCTCATGCTCCCTGTCACCTCCTTTCAACCAAAAAGAAGGCTGCCCCCATGAAATCACAAACATTTGCTTGTTCTTTTAAAACAGGGTGGGTAAGAGATTATATTACCTATTTTAATTAACATAACTAATGTAACTTAATGACAGTATGTTTGTTTAGGGTGAAGTTCCCCTTTAACTGGTAAAACTAATTAGATTAACTATTTTAGGATAAGTATCATTATGGATTTATATAGCTTAACCACTTCAGCCTTCAGTCATTTTTCACCTTATGCATCCGAGCAATTTTCACCTCCCATTCATTCGCCAATAACTTTATCACTAATTATCACAATGAATTCATTTTTTTTTCCCGCCAACCAATTAAGCTTTCTTTGTGTGGTACATTTTGATAAGAATTATTTTTTTCTAAATGTGGGAGGTAAATAGTTAATTTTAAATGTAATTTATTATGTTTAGTGTGAAAAAAAAATGTATGTACATGTAGTTTTACTATTTGGCCACAGTCATTTTTTTATTTCATCCTGTAAGCAAGCACCCTTGCTTACAGGAAGTATAAGGAGGACGTGATTTTTTTTTTTGTCGTTCAGAAAGACTGCAGCTTCTCATAAGAAGCGGTCTGTCTTTCTACAGGGAACTTAGATCAATGAATGGCCGGCATGGGAGCGCGCAGCAGCAGCCTTTTGGGCGTGACAGTCACGTTCAAAAGGCTAATATGGTTAACCATGTTTCATACAAAGTAAGAGATGCACTGGTACTCTTGCTTTATCAGGGGACCATTAACCTCTGGTGAACCAGGAGTACTCATGACACAGCTGTCAGGCTAGACTTTGGTCTCCCTAGGTGTACGCATAGGTACGCTGCCAATAAGCTGGGTGCAGGGTGAGACAAATAATGGCTCACCCTGCTGCCATTCAAATCTCCAGCGGTGTAAAATACTATTCTCCCTCTGAGCCGTTGCAACTCGGTTGGAGATGTAATTCGAGATCCGGCGATCACCAGAACCCAGACTTACCCTTACGTGCCCAGTGCAGTATAGCATTATTGCTATGGCGGCGCTTAGTTTTAGCGCTTAGCGACGTAACCACCAGGGCTGTGGAGTCGGAGTCGATAGGTTGGAGTCGGAGCAATTTTGGGTACCTGGAGATGGAGTTGGAGTCGGTGGTTTCATAAACTGAGTCGGATGATTTTTGTACCAAATCCACAGCCCTGGTAAGTATTAGACTAAGGATTCAGAGCAATTCTGGGTACCTGGAGTCAGAGTTGGAGGTTTCATAAATTGAGGAGACGGATGATTTTTGTACTAACTCCACAGCCCTGGTAACCACCTGTTTCCCCGGAAAGCACTGCAAGTCTTGATCCCAGTCCCCTGCCCAAACCGTACAGTGTAAACAGAGTATTACTGATCACGCAGCCAATTCAAGATCTGCTGCTCCTTCTGTTCCACCCTTAAGCCCACAAAGGAGAGAGTAAGAAGCTCACCTGTGGTAAAGACTTATCTCCCAGCGCATGCAGCTTCAGTTTCATCAGGGCCACTTTTGCAGCCGTCTCACTGTTTTTTGCCCCCTTCCTCACCTTGCTGGGAGGTGCAGATTTTTTGGACTCTGAAAGCATGTAATGTAAATAACAAAAGTGAGTTGAAACTAAACATTGTACACACTTATGATTCAGTCACCTCCTGTAAGTACAGCATTCTGGTCTCCAGTACAGTGACGTTTTACGTTTCAGAGTAGGACATTGCTCAAGTGTAAAATACTAATACCAGGTTTATGCACCACAATTCCTGCCTATAGCTGGCTATACAGCTCAGTGGTGCAGTAACAAACCATTGGATAGCCATCTGTTTTCAAGTATCAAAGTCCTTTTTTTTGGAGACCAAGCTGAACAGCTACATAACAACAATGGTGGCTGCAAAAGAAATAACCACACAATTATCTATAAATGGGCAAAAGGCCTGAAACCGATACATTGGTTACTGCATGGCTCAGGCATAGAACAGGGAGGATTGCAGCATTGGGATTCTCCATTGGGTCTGTTTGGTTTTGGCTACCAATAGATACATTTATAAATTACTATTGCATGGTAAAGATTTAAGACAGAGGTATAGTCTGGGAATACAATGAAAAAACTGCCTCCCAAAGCCCTATAAACTAGCTATTTAATTTCTTACCTGCCTTTGACACAAAGTAATGTCATCTTTGCGATGACACTCCCACTGGTCCCAGCAAGTAGTGGGGAAGATGACATATTGTGCGTTAATGTCATATTCAGTTCAATCTGTGAAGCAGCTCACTGTTTTTTTTTCTCAATACATTTTTATATAATCTAGGCAGAGCGCAGGCTGAGGCCATTGTTCTCCTCCTTACATGTCCCACTCCATCGTCCAATACTCAGCATTATGTCTAGGCTGGCGGAGCCTTTGTACAGTGCCGGTCCTAAACTTTTACCAGAGGGACAGAGTCCTGATCCCTATAGGCGACAGTACTTGTGTGTGTGTGTGTCAAATACTTACCTAAGGAGAGGGAAGCCTTTGGATCCTCCAGAGACTTCCCACACCTAGTGCTGGACCTCCCCCACTGCACATCACGACCACGCTCCTCTTCATGCACGAGTGCCCATGCGGCACCAGCGCAAGCATGGCTGCGCCTACACAGTAGCATGAACCCGCACGAAGTGCCTTCAGCTTACTGCACAGGTGCGGCCATGCTTGTAGTATGGCCACACTGCTGCTTGAAGAGGAACGCAGTCGCAAGCTTGGAATCCAAGAAGAGCTTGTCAGATTTTTTTGAGGGTCTGCACTTGACAACGGTGGACCGGAGAACGGTGTGGGAAGTCTCTATAGAATTCAGAGACTTCCCGCTTCTTAGGTAAGTATCTGATTTTTGACCCGAGGGGAAACTTTAAAGAGGGATTGTAAGCCACAAAATCAAATTCCATTTACCCACTGCACTGTGTTCATTTTGCAGCCTGGAACCTCGCACTGCATTGCAAGCACTTCAATCTAATCAGAAATATTTCTGCTGTAATAAATCTTCTCTCAGTCAGACTGGCTCTATTTGGTGCATTGCCAACCAGAAGAAAGTTTGTCATCACCCCTCCCACATTCCTGCTCCTCATTGATTGGCTGGGTGCAGTTCAGTATGAAGCTGCTGAAATCTGATCTTGCTGTACTCACGTTTACAAAGCAAGCTAGCTATGACAGTGCAGAGTCTGGGGAAAAAAAGTAAGGGAGAAAATGACATCAGGATTGGCTTCAGTCAGAGGGAATCAAGATGGCAAATGCCAGGAACAGAATTCTCTCTATTTACTATATAAAAAATGTACTGAAATCAAAACATTGACAGTACAATACATGTGTAGAACAAGCAGTTATCTACTTATATATGTTTTTTTTTCCTGGCATAGTATGGCTGACCCTGCTGCTTCAAGAGATATACATTACAGGCCACTGACATTTTTTTTTGTAATGCAAAGCAGCCTCCCTATTTCCTTCACTTGAGGTATCCTTGAAAAGCTATCTAGTAATGCTAAAAAAAAAATCAAACAAAAAAGCCAGTCAAAAGTCACTGACCCACAATTTCTTTCACAAGCTGCTGTGTTGCAGCCATTCGAGGCTTGGGGGTCTCGAGCTTCTCACATTCATGATCTGACTGATGGCGATGTCTGGAAAAGATATTGCATAACATAACACAGGTACACCCAGACACTAAAGCATAAGCAATAAACTCTCATACATTTACACACTGTGCAGACACAGAACTCACCTGAGACAGAAGTGCTTGTCACAGAACGGGCATAAAACTTGTACTAACTCCTTGTCACTGCAGCCTTTATATGTACAAGGGTACTGGCTGCTCCCCTCTGATTTCCTACTATCCGAACTTGCAGGAATCTTTAATAAAGGAAAAACACAGAATGTAATTCTTAACCTCCTTAGCGGTAATCTCGAGTCAGGCTCGGGATGGAAAACCACAGCTCAGAGCGGTAATGCCATATGCAGGAGCTGCTGCAGATCTCTCTGCAGTATATTTTTCTTGTTTTTAGGATCTAAAAGCTTGTGTCTACATCCTGTGCTTTCATAGTAGCAGATATAGGTTTAACATCCTGTGTTTACAAATTAGCTCTCTGCTGAGGCAGCCAGCTGACACAGCTGAGAGACCAAATTACAGTGGTGATTAGTCACACGAGGGGGAATTAGATAGGCTAAACTCTCTAAATACATACAGGGTACATTTCTCTCTGTTTTCCTGAGCAAGAGTACATGTCCACTTCAAGCAATATGGCGTGGCATGGCATTTTATTTTTTAAACCATTGTTTGAAGGCTCAAGCAGATGCAAACTGAGTTTTTGTAAATTGAATCCGCTCGGCGGATCAGTAAAAAACAGTCTTATCAGTCTGCCGACAGCTTGTACTCACGTGCTACTATCGGCAGAACGACCGCCCCACGGGAGGGTCTGATGGACCCGTCGTTTGTAAAAATATGGCGTGTGTACGAGCCTTAAAAGACTTTTGTTGAGCGTGTGTATGAGTCTTTCTCATTTGAAAGAAAAGTCCATGTGTAAGCACTCTGATGCTAGCTAACAATCTCTTTCAGAAAGTGGTAATGCATCGCCCTCTAGTGGGAGGTTTAATATCGTTACCGTAGTTGCCGGTTGTAACATCCAAAAATAAAAAATTACCTAAAAATAGTTAGTGCCCAAAATAAACACATTTTTTTTTCTAAAACAGGTCACTATATGTCCCCTTATTTATTTTTTTACTTGGTCTGTGTGCCTTTGCATGAACTGTGCAGTGCCAACAGGATTTCTTTTATTTATTTCTTTTAGCTACAGTAACAAAAGCTCATCTCAAAATGCAACTAAAGGCTTGTACACTCGTGCAACTATTCGGCCTAACTATCATCTAAACTTGGTCTGTTGGGCAATACTTGGGCATGTGTACGCTAGCAAAAGACAAGACATCTAACTGATAACTAATTGTAAGCTCGCAAGGGCAGGGCTCTCTCCCCTTTTGTGTCTTGGAAATCATTATATATTATGTTACTTTTATCACTGTCATTACCACTTCTGTATTTTGTACTCTGTATGCTGTATCATTTTTTGTATTTTGTCACTAATTATGTATCTTGTATATTGGTGTACACCATTGTCTGTATTATGTACCCCAGGTTTGTTTCTTACTTTGTACAGTGCCACGGAATATGTTGGCACTTTATAAATCAATAATAATAATAACAGGCAGTTAGCCCAATCCAACCGGAGGATCAACTTGCACAACTATCATGCAGGTTGGCCACGTGTGTACAAGTATGTCAACAGCTTGTTGTTATTGAATGCAGACTTGTTGGTGTGCACATTATTTAAATGAGTTGATTGTTTAGTTGATCAGCATGTGTGTATGTACTTGTCGTGTAAACAACAAGCCGTGTAGCTGATCATGTTGTGCACTTGGTCATGCATTAAGTTGCACAGGTGTACAAGCCTTAACAAAAACTTTCCATTTCAGATAAGATAAGGACACTATGACCAGACAAATTTACACAGAGGAGAAAGCATGTTATCTAGGTGATGTTTTGTATGCGGGAGGGACAGCAATCTGTAAAATAAGCAGTAAATTAACATGGAGCTGGGTTAAAAAGAAAAAGGGCAGAAGTGATGTCACTTTTGGCATCAGAGAGAAACCGTAACAATGGAAACCAGCAGAAATATTCCAAAAACAACAATATCCCAGCAGAATATTCTAAAAACAACAGGTAGGTAAGCTAAATAAATCATTTCCTGGATGATTTATTTTAATTTTTGTCAGTTAATATGGAGTTTTATCCCACATGAAGTGAGAGGGATGTGGAGGATGTCATATTTATTTCCTTTTAAACAATACCAGTTCTCTGGCTATCCTGCTGAACTCTTTGGCTGCAGTAGTGGCTGAATCACACACCGGAAACAAGCATGCAGCTAATCCAGTCTGACTTCAGTCAGAGCACCTGATCTGCATGCTTGTTTAGGGCCTGAGCCCACCAACGCAGTTGTATGCAGTTGTATCCGCTTTTCAGCATCTGTAACACTGATGTGTTTCTGAAAAGCGGACACAACTGCGCACAACTGCGTTAGTGGGCTCATGCCCTTAGGGTCACTAAATGGCTTTGCAAGAGGCAGAGCGCAGCCACACTGCACAGGCACAAAGAATGGCCAATGCAGCGACACGGAGACACTTGTGCACAGCTTTTTTCTCTGTGCGTGAGCGGCTTTACGACTGCGCAGACGCAAACCCCACTGGTGCATGCGCAGTGCAGACAAGCTCGTACACAGAGGGGAACACGGAAATGGCTTTTCCACATAAACATACTCTTTCTCATAATTGGATTCACCTGTGTATGTACGTCAGAGGACACGGAGCTTACTCTACTTACTCTACTCTTACTATAAATTTATGCACCTGCCTCATTTTGTTTAAACAGTTATTGCACACTTTCTGTAAATCCAATAAACTTAATTTCACTTCTGAAATGTCACGGTGTGTGTCTCCTATATGGTATATTTAACTGGCATTTTTTTTATCATAACAACCAACGATTTATACAGGAAAATCATGACAATTAACAAGGTTGCCCAAACTTTTGCATCCCACTGTATGCGACCATATGCATTTTAAATATTATAGTTTTCTATATAGTGTCCTTGTTACATCAGCTGATAAACAATTCATCTTTTATGCTTTTTCTCTGCCTGGACTTTGGCTTTAAGGTCTCTTTCACAGTGCGATGTTAAAGTCGCACGTTAGAAAATGCTTTAACGTGGACTAACGCACAGAAATATTAAGTCTGTGCAACATTCACAGTGCACACGTTGCGTTGTGTGTAACGTGTAGCAATATTTAGAGAGAGTGCTGCATGCTGTGCGTTTAGCAATAAATCTGCTGCGTTGTGTGTGTTGCACATGCTCAGTAATGTTTATTTATTTTTTTAATGTAACGCATGCGCGGTTTTCGTTCCATCACTGTGCGACGAAAACGGCGCACCAAACACAGGGCTAAAGAATGTACTATAACGTCCAGGTTATAGTCTTTCAATGCATTGCATTAGGGGCACATTATGCCGCATCAAATGCAACGTCCCACTGTGAAAGAGGCCTAAAGGATACCCAAAGTGACATGTGTCATGATGAGATAGACATGTGTTTGTACAGTGCCTGGAACACAAATAACTATGTTGTGTTCCTTTTTTTCTTTCTCTGCCTGAAAGAGTTAAATATCATGTATGTAAGTGGCTGACTCAGTCCTGACTCAGACAGGAAGTGACTAAAGTGTGACCCTGACTGATAAGAAATTGCACTTTTTTTTTACCTCTTTCTTGCTCTCAGAAGCCTTTTTCTGCTTGGAAAGTGTTTTATAGTTGAAATTTCTTATCAGTGAGTGTCACACTGTAGTCACTTCCTGTCTGAGTCAGGACTGAGTCAGCAACTTACATACCTGATTTTTAACTCTTTCAGGCAGAGAAAGAAAAAAAAGGAACACAGCATAGTTATTTGTGTGCTAGGCACTGTACATACACATGTCTATCGCATCATGTCACATGTCACTTCGAGTATCCTTTTAATTCCTTGATAAATGCTGTAATGCTAGAACGCTCATATGTTGCTACAGCTAAAACCATGTAACACAATACTGGCTGCTTCATATAATCCATGCTGCGTTTCTCATTTAAGGCAGTATTTATAACTGGCCACAGGAGCATAAAAGAATGATTGAATTAAAAGGTTCTACCCATAGGCGCCTCGGCATTTGGGTGCTGCCATACACTGTAATGTAGCTATAGCGGCGCTAAGAGGGTAAATTGGGCACTGGCAAAAGACGCAGCCCAAAGTACAAAAAAAAACCAGTGCAATTCATCCACCAGCAATAGCTGGTGGCCACATTATAAGTTTCTCCCGAGTCCATGGCGGCCTGGAGGGGGAATAGTAATTAACACCGTCGGGAAATTTGCAAAAGCAGGGTGAGTCTTTTTCAGCCACACCCTGTGCCCAAATTTCTCAACTGCTTTTTTTTGCATGTATGCCCACCCACTGTTAACAAAAGAGCAGTAATCCCTTCTGGATTTTAAACTAAAGAAGTATTTCCTGTTCTACATAGAAAAGAGAGTTTTGCACAGCAGCAAATGGTTTTGCCTTGATGTGCCAATGAGTACAGTGAGCGCCTGCTTTGAAAATACATCCAAGTTTCTAGAGAACACTTCCCCAAATCTCAGAAGTTTTGTAAACGCATTCGTTAAAACAATTGCATTACCTGCACACAGCCATGTGACGTTCTGCTTCTATGTTCAAGGCTAAAAGGAGAACATAAGTGCACATAAGCACAATAAATAAAATTGTGTACATATTTTACCCTCAGAGACCATTTCTCACTGTGATATGACACACATAGTGTAACACTTACCAAAATACTTTTGAGCAGCCGTCACACACAAAGGGAAGAAAGTCTGAGAGGAGAAAAAGGAGCAGTGATACACACATCATTCCGTTAAATGATCTTTGGAAGATTAAAATAAAGCATATACCTAACTGCGATCCTAAATTCTGGACAGCTTTCAATTACATCAGTGAAATATTTTATTTTTTAACAAAGCAAAGAGCATCATGCCAATTCCACTGGTGTTTTGCTGATTTGACTGCATAGCTCCCAACTTTGGAAGCCCTGTCCCTCTTTCCTCCTCATTTGTCCCTCTTTCAGAACTTTGTCCCTCTTTCTATGTAAATATATATTTCTCTACTAAAAATGTGTTTGACAGACTCTAAACTTTATTCCCAACCTTTAAAATGATATATTACTAATTTTAAAATGTTAATATGAAGGAAAATGTACCAGGATAGAAAGGACCAGTGTGGTTTGAATTATAAAACAACATATTTTTCTTATAAAATCTTTATGGTATGCATAACTAGGGGGTGTGATGGGGCGTGATCAGGGGTGTGGCTTAAGTGTCCCTCTTTCTTATCCCAAAAAGTTGGGTGGTATGCTGACTGCAGTAATGTGAAATCTGTTTAGATGACAAGTGTCAATAGAACATGATCATCATCACTCTATTTTGTACGGAGCTATAGTAAGAGTCTGATAATATGTCCAAATTGTAAAATAAATAAAAGATCTCCTTATCAACACTGAATTGTCATTGATTATTCTACTTCACAGTATCAGTTGGAACAGGCAGAAAATTACAAAGCATTCAGTACAGAGTACCCAGATTATCCCAGAGAAAAGTTCCACTTAGGGTCCTGAAAATTATAATGATTGTACCTCAAAGGGTAACACGAATTTATCTAACCAAATCTATTCAGATCAATAAACAAATAATAAACACGTTAGGAAGACAAGTCATCACCTAGCTGTGCACAGTGCTGCACCTCACAGTGCTGTCCAATATCCAGCTCTGCCATGGCGATCCCTCTCTGGAGTCTGGAGCTAGTCACTCAGCAATGCATACAGACGAGCACAGACAATGGAGCTTCCTTGTGTAGAATAGATTTGTTTACAGTCCGAGCCAAAAAAATAAAAATGACTTGGTATATTTCCTCTACTTCCCAGTCTACCACCGATGACATCATCAAATAGCGATCCTGGGAAAGGTCTATCGAGTGCACTGACTAAAAACCCCGACTCCCCCTGCTGGTTGGAGGGCGCTCTGGCTCTTGTAGCCATACATTATATGAGTGAGATGTGGCTGTGAAGTTTTGTAGCTGAGATTTTCATGAGTTTTTGTCATTTTTTTTAATTGTTATTATTGTACTGCACATTCTCTCATGGAGTACGGTAATTAGTGCATTTTGGGACCAAAATTAAACCTAAAATAACATTTTCTGTTGCTAAAGAAATCATCATGCCATGATCTTTTCCTAACTCAAGACAAATTGAGCTAAATTTAAAGTGGGAGCGAACTCTCCATACAATTCCTGAGTCATTTGTCTATAACGCCATAGACATACTGTGAAAACAGGCTTTTTTTTATATTATGCTTGTCATGGTATTGTAATCTTATCCTGTCAGTCATTTCTGGGTCATGCCCAGATCAAGCATGCAGCCAGTGTGATCATTTCAGTTAGAACACACCAGCTGTATACAGGATTGTGGTAATTTATTCAGGAAGTATTAAAAATACCTGAAATTAAAATCAACTGTTTAGATAAACAAATGTATCTGTGGTTGTAATCCTAAGCAAGTGCTGTGCAGCCAGACAATCACTGAAGCTGCATGGTGATTGGCTGGCTGCATGGCACTTGCTAAGTTGCTAACTAAACAGGAAGTGGAGCCTAGACGATCGCCGGGACCAGGCAAAGTATAGGCTTCTGCTTCGCTTTCTGAATTACTACATTGGTCACAAGACCTGCCCCCCCCCCCCCCCCCCAAGCTTCTGGCCCGTGCTCCCCCATCGCGTACCCCCCTCGGGTAGATAAAAACTGCCCTCATGGCTGAGGCAGTGATTTATAATGTTTATTCAGCTCCCATACAAACAAATCTTGAACTCTGTCAATCAACCACTTACTTGACCTTCGACTAGAAAGATAAGAAAATCCAAAGAAAGAAGTCAGTGCAAAATACTGCAATTGTGTTCATTTGAGAACATGATGATTCTGCAGCTAAGCTAACCACATTCCATAGCCTAAAAGCAATTTTAGAAAAATGACAACACCCATGATAAAAATATTTATTATGGTGTTCGCATGCCTCAGACAAGCACCACATGAGGGAGAATTAGAAGAAAAAAAAATCAGACTTAGGTCTGTTGCACACCAAGAGCAGTTCTGAGCATTTTTAAAAATGCTTGCGCTTTGAAAAGCGCATTGGCTAATGTATTTCAACGGGATGGCGCACACCAGAGTGATACGTTTTTTCCTCAAACGCAAACTCGGGTCCTGCAGCATTTTTACTGATTCTGAGCCGATTCAACCTCAATGTTAAGTATAGGAACGTGGAAAATCGCTCTGAAAAGCGCTAGATCTGAGCGATTTTCCAAGCATTTTTGTTACAGAAGCTGTTCAGTTACAGCTCTACTGTAACAAAATATAAAAAACGCTACACCAAAACACTAAAAAAAAAAAACCGCTGGGCACATGCCTAGAATCGCGCTAAAAAAAATCACTTCATACACTAGCGCTTTTTGGTGTGCACTGGGCTTAATTCCCTTTTAGCATGTCACGCGTGTCAGTTGTTGGGCTGGGAGCAATAATAGGGCGTACAGCATAGACAACAAGTCACTGTGTAAAGGTGCATACACACATCAGACTATAGTCTTCGGAAAATGAAAGATCACAGACCAATCTTACCACCCTTCATGTAGTATGAGAGCCATACCTACACAGTCTTTTCTATGGAGCTGCACTCCCCATCAGATAAAATCTTTGCAAGATGCTGCACACACAGATGCTGTACAGACACAAAAGATCAGTATCTGCAAAAGATCTGTTCCTGCCAAAAATCCATTCCTGCAAATTGCAATGATAGTCTATGAGATCTGCAGATCATCATACACACATGATTTAACTGACATTCGTCTGCAGATCAAGCAATCATCCGCAAATCTGAAAATCCATCCTGGTGGATCTGATCTGCAGATGAATGTCAGTTAAATCATGTGTGTATGATGATCTGCAGATCTCATAGACTATGAATGCAATTTGCAGGGACGGATCTTTGGCAGGAACAGATCTTTTGCAGATACTGATCTTTTGTGTCTGTACAGCATCTGTGTGTGCAGCATCTTGTAAAGATTTTTTTCTGATGGGGAGTTCAGCTCCATAGAAAAGACTGTGAAGGTATGGCTCTCATACTACATGAAGGGTGGTAAGATTGGTCTGTGATCTTTCAATTTCCAAAGACTATGGTCTGATGTGTGTATGAGCCTTAAGGCTGGTTTCACAGTGGGACGTTACAAGCGCACGTTAGTGCAGCCTGTAACACAGCCCACCGCACAGCAATGAAAAATCAATGGGCTGTTCACAGTGCCCACGTTGTGTTACACAGTAACTCTGCGCCATAAATCAACGTACTGCATGCAGTACTTTGTAAGCGGCAGAGCCATGTTAGACTGCTTGCACATGCTCAGTAACATTGGGGAGGAGGGGAGAGCGGCCAGCCACATGGCTAATTAATATTCACTGCACTCAGTGACGTGCAGTGTTTACTTCTTGGAACGGCCGCTCTGTGCGGCGATTGGCCGGCGGGACCATGTGATGCCGCATGCGTCCAAGAGTACGCATCACGGCATCACGGACGCCAGAGTGAGCTGCACAACGCGGCTCACTCTGACGTCCAAAGCAGGGAGCACCAGGCGTTGTGTTAGGGGCACGTTATGCGACCATAACGTCCCCTAAAACGCAACGTCCTGGTGTGAAACCAGCCTAAGTCTAGTAAGGGCAATCAGCTCACCTGCAGCTCACCCATGCTCCTATTTTCAGAAACCGGAATATTGTTATTAATATGCCGATCACTAATGAGATGCTAACATTCCAAATGAATGCAAATTTAGTTGTAAATTGCACAAAGGATGGAATTTGGCCAATAAAAATCTCCTGCATTTGATTAACCCAGTTCCAAACTGCATGAAGTTTACAATAACATTGCATCTCACTGATCATCCCTATTAATAGGCTAGATTTAGATATATAACCATTATTGCTATTGTAAATAATAGAAAAGTTTTGTTTAGGCTGTCCCTTAAATAGTTGATATACTGTATATAGAGGTTATATTTAGACACGTAAATAATCTTTATTTGTATGACAACTTCAAGAACCATAGTGGGATTATTAATAATTTTAGTAATTTTGATAACGCCATAGCAGCTTCTGTGGCACTACACAAGACACAGAACATTTATATTGTACAAGGGTGTAGCATTAGCTATAGCAGCCATAGCAGCTTCTATGGGGCCCTGGAGCAGAGGGGGCCCAGTTAGTACTTGATGTATTCACTAATTACTTTCTTGTGTTCTTCCATCCTCTGACTTTGTCTCATTGCCCATGGACTATATGCAGTGTAGAATGCATGAGAATGTAAATTGCCCAATCAACTCATATCCATGGGGTAGGGGCAGGTGGCATTGCTGAAGAGTGCCTACACCTGAGGGCCCCATAATTGCTTTGCTATGGGGCCCCATAATCTGTAGCTACGCCACTGATATTGTACATTTCACCTGGTGGACTCAAAGCGCCAGAGCTGCAGCCACTTCATGGGGAACCAGGGTCATAAGGAAGCCTTGCCCAAAGATGCCTAAGGGCTCGTTTCCACTATTGCGGTGCGGAATCACCTGGATTCCACCGCTGATGAAATCGCATGCGGATGCGATTCCCCATGCGTTTTTGCCGCAAATTTGCATGCGAATTCGCATAGGTGAGGGTATATGCGAGGTACTTATCCGTTAGCCGGGCGCATCCGGCAGGTGGCGCTAATTACTATTCCCCCTCCAGGCCGACATGGATAGTAGGGAAAGATGTAACTCTGGTGGAGTTTTGTCGCCACCTAGAGGATGCGCCCGGCTAACGGATAAGTACCATATGCCATTTGTCACTGCCTGTGTGAATTTACATTGGTACCTTTGCGAATTCGCGGCAAAAAACGCATGGGGAAACCGCATGCGATTTCCCTATTAAATACATTGCATGCGAGTCGCATGCATTCCACTCGCAGGCGAATTCTGCGGCTCTTTTGTGCGTTTTTTCGCCGCTGAAAAAAACGCACCTCAACAACGCTACAGTGGAAACAGGCCCATCCACTTGCATTACAGGTGCGAATCCGCATGCGTTAGACGCATGCGGATTCGCGATAGTGGAAACGAGCCCTCACTGTTTTAAATACTGGTTTGAGACAGGATTTGAACCCTGGCCAAAGATTCAAATCCCACGTCAAAAGCAACACCATTACCAGTACACAATCCAGATGACTAACTATAATATATACATTTGCATAAAAGAATCCATTTTTATTATACACAGCATATAGATTTTCAATAGGTTCTAAAAGGCAATCTAGTGAAAATCAATCGAACTTCAGCATTGCACCATTCAATGCAGTGCAGCACTATGGGCTGCTGATCATCCGCCGTTTCTGCTCCTCCATTAATTAACCTAAATCTTCCATCCAGTCCGATCGATACTTTCGATCGATTTTATGGGAATACACAATAAGATTTTTGTTACTGTCCGATCGTTTTTGCGATCGATTTTCCAATCATTTTTCTGATCAATTATTTTTCACTTGTATGAGAAATCGATCAAAAATCAGATCGGACCTGTCCTAAATTATTGAACCATTTATCTGCCAAACAATCTCATGGTGTATTCCCAGCATTAGGTCAGAATTGAATGGAAATTGATCAGAAAGCAATCATGTTGGAAACCAATTGCCTGCAGAATCTGCCAGAAAAATGTATAAATGTATTCAATTCACTTTTTCTCCTAAGTTTTTTTACTAGGTGATTTTCACACCTTATCAAGGAAATGCCTTTTTAAGCCACCAGCAAGCAAGAAAATACTTTTCATTTACTTTTTTGGTACTTTTTTAGCTGCTGAGTGCTGAAAAGTTATTGTAAACAGAAGAGGAAAAATTATCTCCTAGGAGAAAACTTAGGAGGAAGTGAAATAACCACTTAAGGGACCACAGGCTTACACCCCCTAGTGATCATGCGATTTTTTACAATTCAGCACACTGCAGGTTTAACAGCTTGCTGCAGGGCCGTACAACCCAGAAGAGATGGCCCGAATGGTTCGCCCGCAAACTTATTCGTGTGAACTTCGGTGGTTCGCGTTTGCGGTGAACTGTGAACTATATGCGAGTTCGACCCGCCCCCTATACTACATCATTAGAGTAAACTTTGACCCTCTACCTCACAGTCAGCAGACACATGGTAGCCAATCAGGCTACACTCCCTCCTGGAGCCCCCCCCCTTATAAAACGCAGGCAGCGTCAGCCATTTCACTCACTCGTGTGGCTGCAGTAATTAGAGAAGGGAGAGAACCTTGCTGCTGACATAGGGAAAGCTTAGTTAGGCTCTTGTGTTAGGCTTGTTAGCTTGCTCTTTCTTGCTGATCTTATTGTTAAAAAGAACTCCTCATCCTCAACAGCTCTTTTGAGACATTACCTGACATCACTGAGGAAGGGTAAATAAGGACACAGTGGACTCATTCATTGCTCATCATTTAGCAATCTGATCTGATCTACACATGCTAGATTCTCCGCTGAGATGGTGCAAAACAACCATGATTTCAGATAAAAATTATCTAGTTTGTGTACCAGGGTTAACAGGTTAAGGGACAGAAACCATAGATAATGGAAAACTACATACAAGGTGATAGTGTTGATTAGAATGTGCTAGATAAGATTGTATGCTTGTTCCGGAAGTAAGTACTCCCGCGCGGTGGTCGTTTTGCCGACAGTTGCACGAGTGTACAAGCTGTCGGCATACCGATAAGACGGTTACTGATCCGCTAGTAGGATCAGTCAAAAACAGTCTTATCAGTCTGCCGACAGCTTGTACTCATGTTCAACTGTTGGCAGAACGACCACCCCGCGGGAGGGTCTGATGGACCCATTGTTTGGAAAAGTATGGCGTGGCGCCTTTAGGACGAAGATGGTAAGTGTGAGTGAGTGCTGAATGGGTTGTGGAAGGGAATTCCAGAGGAGGGGTGAAATTTGAAAAAGTTCTATTCAAGAATGAGAAGAGATGATTTCAAAAGAGAATGTTGTGTTACGTGTTATATAATTCCAACCAACTAACTAACTAACTAACTAACTAACTAACTAACTAACTAACGCACTTAACCCTTTCTGATCTTCTGTCGGTCTTGGTCCAACAATGGACCATGCTCCCCAGCACCAGATCTTAAACTATGTCCAACATGGAGCAATATTGCTGCCACTAGTCTATGCCGCCATCAGATAATCTGACACGGCATCTGGCCCTTGTGAATGAAGGGGCAGACTAAGTACGACACTCGCTGCGCCACATAATATAAATATTACGTGGGCGCACTTGGGCTCCCCCTGCCTGCGGCCCACTAGTGCGAGGTGGTAGAGTTACCCCACCTTCCCCGCACAGTGCAGCAGTGAAGAGGACATGGGTGTACTTAAAGGACAACTGAAGTGAGAAGACTAGGGAGGCTGCCATGTTTATTTCCTTTCAAATAATACCAGTTTCCTGGCAGCCCTGCTGGTCTGTTTGGCTGCAGAAGTGTCTGAATAACACCAGAAACAAGCTTGCAGCTGATCTTGTCCGATCTGACAATAATGTCAGAAACACCTGATCTGCTGCATGCTTGTTCAGGGTCTATGGCTGAATGTATTAGAGGCAGAGGGTCAGTAGGGTTGCCAGGCAACTGGTATTGCTTAAAAGGAAATAAACATGGCAACCTCTCTCTTCAGTTGTCCTTTAAAATTGGATTGGACAGGCATAGTTCACGCTACAAATGCAATTGCAAAGTGCTAAGAGATTGTGATTTTGCAAAGCGATTTTCAGAGTGTTTTTCAAAGGAAATCGCTCTAAAAATGGTACAGGCAGCATGTTGAATCGTTTTGGTTTATTTTCGATTTCTCTGCGTTGGACGGTTTTCTTAAAGGAGTCATCAGGCAATATACATAAAATAAGTGCTACTTACCGGGGGCTTCCTCCAGCCCCAAGCTCCCAGCATGTCCCTCGCCGCAGCTCTCCCTTCAGCCGTTCACCGCAGCTCCGTCCCCGTCGATGACGTTAGGGCAACCTCCAGGTCTGCGCCTGCGCGAGCGGCGCTGTCAATCACCGCCACTTGGTCCGGAGCGGACTGCACAGGAGCAGAACTACTGCGCCTGCGCAGTCCGCTCCGGCCCAAGTGGCAGTGATTGACAGCGCCGATCGTGCAGGCGCAGTACAGGCCGATCTGGAGGTCGCCTTGACGTCATCGCCGGGGATCGGGACGGAGCTGCGGTGAATGGCTGCGGGGAGAGCTGCGGCGAGGGACATGCTGGGAGCTTGTGGCTGGAGGAAGCCCCCGGTAAGTAGCACTTATTTTATGTATATTGCCTGATGACTCCTTTAAGTGCTTTTCTAAGCGCTTTTGCAGAGCGATTGCGTTTTCCACTTCCTGACGTCATTTAGGAAGTGAACTCTTTGATCCAGATTAGAATAAATACAATGTATTTATTCTTAAAAACGCGAAAGCGATTTTGTGAGCGTTTTGCGTTTTCCTATACCTTCCATTGAGGCGGAATAACCTCAAAAATGGCTCAAGCACCGTTTATCTGAGCGGACCGGAAACTAACCGCTCAGATGTGAACTCTCTCTCATAGGGAATCATGGCACAAGTGATTATAGGGCGATTTTAAAATCGCCAGCGCTTCAAAATAGTTAAAACCGCCCCTAGTGTGAACGAGCCCTAAGAGTGTAAACCAGCCGTTATACAATATCATGTGTTGTGCAGTGGGCTATTCACTTAAGTGTAATTATCTATGCACCTTGCCCTTCCGGACTTGCATGACTCATTGCACAGTTTATTTTTTATTCCAGCACACAGGACTTGCATAAAGCTCATGTATGACATCACCGCAGTCACAGGAGCAGTCATTTGTGCCATTAGCAGGAAAAAAGTATGTTTATGAGCATCCTCAAAGCATCTGTTTAAGGGCTGGTTCAGACGGACGTCTGCAGAGCGTTTACCGCCAGCGTTTGGGACTTGGTGTTAAACCCTCCCATTTAAGTGAATGGGAGCGTTTGTACCAGGCTTTTACCAGCGTTTACGAAAACGCGGCATTCGGGTCCCAATTTTCCCTAGCGTTCAAGGCGACCCTGGATGCTACATGTAGCGTCCTGGGGCAGTTAACTGCCACGGGTAATGTTACGCTAGGGGAAGAAAAATGCAGACCACATCCGAAACGTACGTGAAGGCTGCTGAAGGCACGAATGCTTCGCCGCTGCAACGCCACCAAACGCGACGCCACAGAAAGACGGGCAGACGTCCGTGTGAACCAGCGCTAAAGCAGACAGCAGAAGATTTGAGTGATTTGCCTGTGTTTGCCACATTCAGAGCTCTGTCACTGTGGGGCAAATATTTATTTAGAAAATACACATTAAAATGGCATTATGTGAATTTTCAAACATTTACAGATGTGTGTAAGGGCCCTGTCACACTAGTGCGGTGCGGCAAATTGACGCACTGCTACTGCAGCCTAATTAAACCTTATGAGGAAGTTCATACTTCCCATGTTTCGGTACGCTGCGCTGGAGGTGCCTAATCTAACGCAGGACTATGTTACCGTGCGGGATCTGCCATCCGCGGCGGCCCGTGGCGATCTGCCTCAGCCCGGGAGTCATGTTAGTCTGTGGCAAAGCATGGTTTTTAAAAAAGTTGACGTCGCAACGCTGTGTGCGCATGCGAGGAAGCTTATTTTTACAATACACTTCCATGCACTTACGCATACTCCGAAGCAGGAAGTGACCCCAAGCATGCGTCAGTTCCTTCTTGGCTGGTGGCCAGACAGGGAACACCGCGTACTAACGTGATGTTCCCTGAAGGCCTGTTTTTGGCAGTGCGGCGGGTGCGACACACCACACCGCTGACGCCAGTTTGCAGTGTGAAACCGGCCAAAAGTTCACGAGTGCCCCTTACATGAGTTCCTAGCACATTTCTTCAACAGCTACAAGCTGATCAGGTGGAAGATTGCAGTTTTTATGTTCAAGTCAAAATCTTACCTCAGCCAAGCTCCAGCAATGTATCGGCGGTCTTTGGGACCAGCGCAGACAGATACCCTGCTCCACATGTACAGTTGGCATGCCCATAAGTCCCGTGGGCTCACCTGGACAGGCTTCCTCTGTCATTGCTAGGCAAAGTAGACTCTTGGCGGTAAGCTCTCTGGTGCATGCATGCTTTGAATTAAAGTCTATTCCCAGTCTCCATTGAGTTTACACTCATCATAATGCATTTTAAAGCGTGCATTATGCAACTGGCCACTGTGAGCCTAGCCTAATGCTGATGCGTGCATGCAAAAAAGGCACTGGGAAATTTGGGCACAGATTGAAGTCAAAAAATGTCTCACCCTACTCTTGCAAATTTCCCTGTGATTTAAATACTATTTTCCTACTGATAATCTAATTCACTAGGGGGAGACATAATTCAGACTCCAGCTATGGCGGGCGAATTACGATGTTTATATTGTAATTTCGGTTCTGGGCTGGCTACTGCCCTTATAGCCGTAGGTGTGGTAGAGAACACAAAATAACGAGCGTAATGCAGTTGGTTCCTTTGCTGCTGATCGCAATACAAAGCACATTCCGTAATCCTACAAAGTTAAGGCGTATTTTGTTAAATGGAAATTCAAATGACTTTGCAGTGGGTAACTGTGTACTTATCTGGTAGTACGACTGAGTGTCACGTGACCGCATTCACTGGGAGCCTGGCAGTCTGGACATTGCTATCCCCATAGGACTGTGTAAAAGGGGAAAAGAGGAGAGTTAAAAAGTTTGGGCCATGCCGTTTCCCATCATGCACTGGAAATGAAAAAACAGCACAGGTCCTTTGACTCGTGGGTGCAGAAATACACGCGATTCTATAATAGAGGTTCTAATAAAGGTTCAGGTCTACAGGGGTGTGGGCAGGGCTGCGGCTTTAAAACATGTGGAAATGAGAGCATTGAAGGACAACTGTACTGAGAAGCAGTGGTGTAGCTAAGGAGCTACGGGCCGCAGTGCGAGTTTTACATTGGGCCCCCCCCCAAGCACTCCATACAGAACAATTCATACGGCACACCAAAACCTGCCAAGGACAACCACAGTGTCAGGGGTGCAAGTAGGGAATTAGGTACAGTTTTTTGATGATTACTACCATTAAACGCATCTATAGAAGTGATTATTACATGCACAGGACTAATAGGGGTTGATTCACTATAACAAATCGCGTGCCTTATCAGAGTTAACATGCCTTATAATAGTTAACACGCCTTGTCAGAGTAGCATAGTGAACAATACGAACTTATGCCTGCTAATTGCCAATGATGAGAGCTCCACTTGTCCTGCCCTGAGCCCCTGCGGGTCCAATCACTTTAGAGGACATTATCCCCACACTTTGATTGGTCCAATAGACTGCCTGTCACTTGACAGGAGACTTGACAGGCAGCCTATTGGGCCAATCAAAGTGCTGGGATAATGTCCTTTAAAGTGATTGTACCCGCAGGCACTCAGGGCAGGACGAGTGGAGCTCTCGTCATTGCCATCTAGCAGGTATTAGTTTGCAGCGCTCGCTATGGTACTCTGATTAGGCGGGTTAACTCTGATAAGGAATGTTAACTCTGATAAGGCACGCTATTTGTTATAGTGATTCAACCCCATTAAGAGCTAATACAGCAGTTGAGGGAGGGCATTATGGGGCACCTCTGGTCCTAGGGCCCGGTGCGGTCACAGCCTCTGCAACCTCTATAGATACACCACTTGTGAGAAGGATGTGGAGGCTGCCATATTTATTTATTTTTTAAACCATACTAGTTGCCTGGCAGCCCTGCTGATCTATTTGGCTGCAGCAGTGTCTGAATTACACCAGAAACAAGCATGCAGCTTGTCAGATCTGACAATAATATCGTAAACACCTGATCATTCTGCACATGCTTGTTCAGGGTCTATGGCTAAAAGGATTAGAGGCAGAGGATCGGCAGGGCTGCCAGGCAACTAGTTTTGCTTAAAATGAAATAAATATGGCAGCCTCCATATTCCTTTCAATTCAGTTGTCCTTTAAGGAGCCAAGGGCCAGTTCCTAGGACTTGTTGCACAGGAGTAAAAAAGAAGGTGTGTGCTCAAACCAAGCACCTGTCCCGATCACTGCGAGCAATAATCCCTCCCGTTGGGCGGTCTTTAGCCGACAGTATGCGCGTGTGTACGCGCTGTCAGTCCGCCGACAGCGTGTACACACACACTACTGTCGGCTGAACGTCCGCCCAGCGGGAGGGTCTGGCGGACCCATCGTTGCTGGCGGTAGTGCGTGTGTACGCACCTAAGCACTCTATACATAACAATTGATACGGCGCACCAAAACCTGCCAATGGCAGCTACAGTGTGAGAGGTGCAAGAAGGGAATGGGGAACAGTGTGTTAATGATTACCACTATTCAAAGTATCAATAGAAGTGATTATTATGAGCACAGAACCAATAGAGAGCTAATACTGTGGTTGAGGGCCCTCTGGCCCAAGGGCCCCAATGGGGTCGCAACCTCTATTGCTACGCCCCTGAGCACAGCTCTGTGCCCAAATAACCTGTGCCAAAAACTATAACTGCAGTACTGTGTACCCTGATAAATCTGTAAAAACAATGGATGGAGGAGCACCCACCAAACGTCGGGGGACAAAATGTGTGCCCAGACCTTCAGCCCAAAGTACCTAATTCAGGCTGTAAAATACTGTAGAATTAATCCAGAAAGAGTTCGGCACCACATAGCATTATAAAGCTCTTTTAACAGCCGTTTCAGGTATTACATCCTTCTTGTAAATCAGCCAGTATAAAGTTCTTTTATTGCACCATGAAATGCTGGACTGACTTGCTGATTTACCTAAAAATAGGTGTAATACCTGAAATCAGTCCAGCATCTCATGATGCAATAGAAGAGCTTTATAAACTACGTGGTGCTGACCGCTTCATGGATTTGTTCTACTCCCATGAATCTGCCACTGATGGTATCTGCCACTTTTCTTCTTGTCCCTCTCCATGGAAGTGCTTAGCTATTTTACATAATACATATGTGTGTTATGAGCACCACATGAACAGAATTGTCTGGAGAGTGCCCGAATACAGCATTCCCCACTGCCTCCAATCAGATTCTCCTTTATATGTTCTCTCTCTAGTTGAAAATTAAAATTCTTCCTTTCTGAAGTTGGCAACCTCTATATAGTCAACTATAAAACGTTCCAGTTGCACTGCATTGGGCTTAGATTGTCCAAATACAGAATGTTCTGCTCTGCTGCGTTTGGACAACCACAGAACATTTTATTGCACTTTTCTCCTGGCAGACTCAAAGCGCCAGAGCTGCAGCCACTAAGGCGCACTCTGTAGGCAATAGCAGTGTTAGGGAGTATTGCCCAATGTCTCCTTACTGAATAGGCACAGGCTAGCTGAGATTTGAACTCTGCTCTCCTATGTCACAGGCAGAACCCTTACACAGTACACTATCCAACCACAAATACAAACGGCTTACAAACACAGTACTTGCGCATTTGTGATGCACTCGTACCACATTTCTTGTACACAGTTCCTTAGATTTTGATACTTTCAGGCCCTGTTTATTTTTCTAGAGTACTTATTGTTTGGGGTATATAATGTGCACTCTTACATTTTCTCCAGTTTCCAATTCAGGCCACACAGTTAGTTTGTCACGAACAAAAAGCTCATTTGTGTGAAGACAGCTGAGCTCGGATGAATAAGTCACTAAAGAACAGAGCCAGTGTCACCGTCTCAGGGGATTGGGTTTCAAATAGTGTAAAATTCTTAGTCACTGTCAAAGGGAAGATAAGCGGCTCAGTGGGAGCGGGGGGGGGGGGGGGGGGGGGGGATGAAAACAAGTCAAACATCAAATTACTGTCTCGCAAGACAGAGGCGTTTTGAATTGAATTTGAATAGTGTAGCAAATTAGCCATGCGGGATCATGAGCAGAAGAGAGCTACATGGGGATGCAGAAGAGCATACATTATGGAGAGCATCAAGCTTCACCGCTAAGAACCGATTGTATTTGTTTCATGAGGAGACAAAGGAAAGGAAGGCGCAGAACCAAAGAGGAACTCTAGGCCAATATAGAAGCAAAACAATGCACTAGAGTGCAGATTTATGAAAATGATAAAAAACAATTAATGTTTTTAGTAGACTGAATAAATAACTGTCATGTACAGGTGGACAATTTGGGCTTAATTGAAGGTACACATACGCTATTTATTTTCTTAAAGGGAACTGAGCACATTCTCTTTCAATGGAATTTCTCCTGGCATAGAAGCTGCCATGTTCCCCCCTCCCCTTCTCACATTCCTTATTTACAGAAGACAGAGATGCTATCTTGACACATTGACACAAACTAGGTCTTTGAAGAAACAGTCCTAATTACTAACCCCCTTTGTTGTCTAATAGCATTGTTCACCTCTTGGTAATTAGCCCAATAAAACAATTAGGTGTAAGGCTTGGTGGTGTATTCTCCACAGTCAGCATGCAACGCATGAGCTGGCGTGGAGGAGGTACACACACTAGCACCAGGAAACAGGCTATCCCTAGTATAGTGGAGGGGAGGACTGACTCCAATAGGAGATTGTGGCGCACAGAGCCGGTGCAGATCTGACAGCCACAAACAATGCTTTCGCTATAACGTCTCAGCGCAAAGTAGCGCTGAGCGCACAAACCAGAACTGAGGAGATCAGGACAGGTAGACAGAATGAACGCTTGCTAGCTAGCGGCTACTTAGCGACAGCAAGCGTCCAAAACCAGACAGACTGGAATGAGGCAGCCAATGCGCTGCGGCGATGGCGTGCCTCACAAAGACAGGACAGGATAGTCAGAAAATAGCAGGATCGAGATAGATGAACGTAACACAGATAAATATACAATAAGTATGTTTTCCTAGCGTATTACAATTACTGCTATCAATGAAACTATTTGTAACGTCTGACTAACATATGTATATATCGGCAATGAACCGATATATGACATAAGCAGGAACGCTGACTAGGAATGGAGTAACACAGGGAACAGGACTCAGAAGGATTCGCTATCTCTTCGCAGAGATGAACGCAATCCACAAACGGTAACAGAACAGGATTCAGAAGGATTCGTTATCTCTTCGCAGAGATGAACGCAATCCACAAACAGTAACAGAAGCAGGGTAACTACCTCAGCACGGGTGGTCACGGTACGCGCAACCTACCAAAACGTGCTGGAAAGCTGACTAACTGCACACAGGATATAAACAGTTCGTGTACGTATACATCAGCGACACTGATGTATCAACGTAACACAAATACAAGGAAAATAATAAACGTGCTGGTATGCATATATATTGGCAATGAACCAATATATGATGCAAAGACCAGCAAAGTATCTTTATAACAAGAAACACGATCGGGGGCTAAAGCGACAGCAAGGCAGGCTTAAGCTGAAGCTATGAAAACCCAAGGAAACCCTGCAGGAAGCAGATCTTTATACTGAGGTCATCCAATGGGAGCAGACATGCAGATTCCCACACAGGTGAATGATAATCAGTCACAAGCTGACAGCAGGGAAAGACAGACAAAGCTATACAGCTTGCATGGAAATAGATCAGAACTGCCTGAGCTGCAGCACTACTACTTCCAGCAATAGCTGCTGCAGCAGCGATCATTACATTAGGAACCTGAAAGCTCTGCGGCTGGGGACGGTCGGGCAGCCCTGCTGAAACAGGATAATTAATCTACTTTGAATGTAAAATACAAAGTAAAATGAAAGTTTATTTTAATAATGAAACAGATTGTCTGCATGCATTTTTCATGTGCTATAGAAATGTCCTGAATGATAAAAAAGGTGCTCGGTTCACTTTAATAGGCTAAACAGTAGAAGATTCAATTAAAGCACTGGGGTTGATTCATGAAACTTATCTTATGAATTACCTCTCCTTATCTGGTTTATCTATACTTATCTAACTTAACAAATTATTTGTTTCTCTTTATCTGTATATTCATGTATATCAATATCAATATGTTTATCAATATATATGTATTTTGCAGGGAAGAAGAAGGGGAAACAATGAAAAAAACTCATCATTTCTCAGCTTTCAGCCATTGTAGTTTAAAAATAAAATGTGCTTTGAATAATGAAACAGACATATTGTATTTGCCCATTTGTCCCTGTTATTACAACATTTAACTTGTGTCCCTAGTCCAATGTATGGCAATAATATTTAATTTGGAAATAAATTTGTATTTTTTCTGTTTAGTGTTTTTTTTTATACTGGAACAATAGTTACAAGCCTTTATTTACAAAAGCAACAGTAATATACCCTCATGACATACTGTACATATTAAAAAATAAAAAAAAAGTCCCTAAGGTAACTTTTTATGTAATTTTTTTAATGATGTAATTTTTTTTAAGTGTTTTAATTTGTTAACTATGGAGTAGGGGGTGGAAGGAGTTAAAAAAATAATAAAAAATGTATTTAATTTTTCTATGGGATAGTGTAATCTTGTATTTGGGTGTGGTTTTACTTTTTGGCCACAAGATGGTGCTACACTAACTCCGTGCTCTATAAATAGAAGATGGAACCAAGTGTTTACATGTGCTGATTATGTTATTTTGTTGTTTTTTTTACTTAGAGCTTGCGCTGCTGCCGGAAGCTCTTATTCATCACAGGCACGGTGATCGGGTTTAAGAACAGCTGTTTCTCATTTCCCGATCACAGAGGGACAGGATTGCGGCGAATGCGAACAGGAGAGACGCCACGTTCGTGAGCGGCTTTGGTAAGTTAACAGTACGCATATCTAAGCCCCTGAGCCTGAAGTGAAGTATACAGGGGCGTAGATATGCGTAGCAAGGGCGCTGAAGTGGTTTAGCAAGATTTAGGGGAAAATAGTTTTTATCCCCATTCAGCTGCAGGAGAACACAACTGTTGTACTGTTGGAGGTGGAATGATGGGGGGAGTAATTTTATGGACTCATATCATATAATACTATTTTTCCACTAGTACACTAGCACTAGCCACCTGATAAGTAATGGTGTTTCCCCACTTCATGGCCAAACTAACATGCATATCAGACGCTAAACTGTACTTCTAAGTTCAAGATTAAAAAATACTATTTGTAAAAACCCTGTAAAATCTCCAAAATACCTAATTAAGAAACCAAGGGCCTGATCCAATTCACTTTTTCTCCTTAGTTTTCTCATAGGAGATAATTTTCTGCTTGATGGCTTAAAGTAAACCTGAAATGACAAGGGAGAAAAAAATATAAATAGCTGGATCTTCCTCCAGCCGCCGCCAGGCTAATCGCTGCCTCGCCCTCCTCCTCAGCCGCCTGCATTGTCCACAATAGGCCCTGAAAGTCCTATGGTTTAGCATGTTCTGCACATGCCCGGCCCGGATGCACTTGTCCCCCCCCCCCCCCCCCCCTCCCAGTCAGGCTTCCGTCACCACCCTCCGGCTAGAGGACTTTTCGGGACCAGTAGCGGACGATGCAGGAAGCCAGGTATGTATATATTTTTTTTCTCCCTCCCCATCTTAGGTACCCTTTAAAAGTCATTTTATTCATAATGTGAAAATACCACCTAGTAGAAAACTTTGGAGAAAAGGTGAATTGGATCAGGCACGGGTGCATGTATCCATGCATGACAGCGCATGATAGCGCCGACATATTATGCAGCGCTGTACAGTGTGTGTATACAGGGCCGGCCTTAGGTTTCACAGCGCCCCTGAGCGAAATCTGATTTTTGTGCCCCCCCCTTCGTCTGCTTCGTGCGTGCCCACACACTTACGCATGCACGCGCACACACACAGAGGCCCATATGCAATTCAACTTCTCTACTGAGTTAACTCCAAGGATAGTGGTTCCCAACCTTTCTGAAGTCGTGACACATCATGCCAAATGCTCAGATCTCTGTGACGCATCACATATGTATAATAGAAAAAAGATATTAATAACCACAAAATGGATGGAAGGAGTGCATTATCCTGAAACTTAAAAAAATGAAGTCTAGAACCTTTCAGGAATGTTAATAAAAACAATCAGTGGGACAGTTACCCCCCCCCCCCCCCAATTTGGAATGATAGCACAGCACTGACAATTAGCACCACACGTTATTTCCCCAGCGTGCCCCCCCCCCCAAAAAAAACACCATCAGACTCAGTATAGGTAGGTAGCCAGGTATAGGTGCCAACAGTATAGGATCTCATGTGTAAGGTTCCCTCAATATAGGTAGCCAAGCATAGGCTCCCCCAGTATAGAAAGTCAATTGTAGGTCTCCCCCATAGGTAGCCAGGCTTAGGTGCCTCCAGTATAGGTAGCCAGGTATTGGTGCCTTTAGTATAGGTAGCCAGGAGTAGATGCACTCCCTCAGTATAGGTAGCCAGCTATAGGTGCCCCCAATATCGGAAGTCAGGTGTAGGTGCTCTCAGTATAGTTAGCCAGCTATAGGCGCCCCTTTGGAAGCCGGCGCTCTGAGCGACCGCTCCGGTCGCTCATATCAAAGGCCGGCTATGTGTGTGTGTGTATATATATTTATATATATCTTGTCACTAATTGTCCCTCAAAGGAGCTCACAATCTAATCCCTACCATTGCCATATGTCTATATTATGTAGTGTAAGTACTGTAGTGTAGGGCCAATTTAGGGGGAGCCAATTAACTTATCCGTATGTTTTTGGAATGTGGGAGGAAACCGGAGTGCCCGGAGGAAACCCACACAGACACGGAGAGAACATACAAACTCTTTGCAGATAGTGCCCTGGCTAATATTTGAACCAGGGACCCAGCGCTGCAAGGCGAGAGAGCTAAGCACTACGCCACCGAAGCTGGTGCTGAAACTACACAGTGCCAAAAATGACTGCTGTCTCACGTTGGAGCTAATATGTTCGAACTGGTGCTGCTGAAAGTAGACAAGTGCTGGGTCAACCTACCTCATCCTGTCCCTATTATTTAACTTGGGGAAGGCATAAGAAGACTAATATGAATAAATAAGTACAATACAATTAGTAAACTCACGTAAAGCCTTTGCTGAGGCTTGCTTGGCCCAGGTTATTGTGACATTTCTAGATTTCCTTTGCATAAGACACCGTGTCAATATTTAGCTCAGAATTATGTAAGGGAAACATTGAGTTTTGTGTTAGTATCTGCCATTAGTAAGGTATGAGACTATGTGACAGGTAT
Organism: Hyperolius riggenbachi; assembly: GCF_040937935.1. Taxonomy (NCBI): domain Eukaryota; kingdom Metazoa; phylum Chordata; class Amphibia; order Anura; family Hyperoliidae; genus Hyperolius; species Hyperolius riggenbachi. The sequence goes on from NC_090650.1 coordinate 371,100,215, forward strand.
TCAGCTACGTAACGAGTCACTTGATCACGCTGATGGTTTCCCCACCCCACTGCCAGGTCAGCTGAAGTTGCCTTTCAAGTTTTACTTGTCAGGAAATGACAGGTGTCTGACTAGCACAGCCGTCCTCCGTGCTGTTCTTCCTGTGTCCAGAACTCTTTGTGAAAAACATTCCTGGTGGATGGATTTTGTCTGATTCGTGAGAGGCAACAAACAACAAGATATAACCATGAGTAAGATCGGTAAATTTTTTAAAAGCTCTGGGAGCTCGGGATCTTCTTCTAGAAGCAGAAAAGGGGGCCCCAGTGCCCAGGAGGCTCTGTTCAGACTACGGGAAACAGAGGAGATGCTAACTAAGAAACAGGAATATCTGGAGAAGAAGATCGAACACGAACTGGCCACAGCGAAAAGGCATGGTACCAAGGACAAGAGAGGTGAGGTCATCACAACCCTCCGGGGGTCTCTCAAACACTTACCCCTTCTTAATTACCTTATTAATGCTTGTACCTTTAATGACTTAACTATCGACACTATATAGCTAAGTACTATTTATACATGCTATTCCTATTCTTCTCCGTATGAAACAAAAAGTAGCCTGAAGAAGTTTTCAGAGCGAAAGCTTACTCTTTGGACCTTCTGAGTTAGTAAATGGTATCACCCCGATTCCGAACTTCCTGCCTTAATCAATGGCTAACCTGACACAACATTGTACCGCTGTTATTCTTTTTTAAACCTTTAAAATGATTGAAGTTTCTTTCAAAGTTTGTTTACTTAGGATAAAACAAGTTAATTTAAATGCTGTTTTATGCATGTCTATAAAGGAATAAAACAGCCACATTTTAAGGTTAGAAATAAATGATGGATTGGATTTCTTTAGGATTGGTGTTTGTGATGTACAGAATTTTTCTTTTATTTGGCTTGTCCCCTGTAGATCAGATGTGTTACTACAAATCATGGGGCCCTCCAGGAAAACGTTGATGGGCCCCCCAGTGTTCACACCCTTTCGCTTGCCTACCCCTGGTAACCCGTACAGCCTGGGTGCCCATTTTGCAAAGGTCATAAAACAAGTGTAGACATCATAATCTTCCCACCCATCTCTGGTTAAACTCGATGGACGTATGTCTTTTTTCAACCCAAATAACTATGTAACTATGTAACAAGTGTAGCCACAAATACACCTGAAGGATGGAGCCCTTTATTGGAGGGAGTGATGTAGTAGTTGGGCCTCCCTTACAGATCTGTGCCCCTGTGGTCACAGGGGCAGCTCCCATGTAGTTACGCCCCTGATTTCCAGAGTATACACTGTTTATTATGAGTGCTCCAGCTGTTTTTCCAGGCCTCAAACCTCTTTGCATATGGCCTCTCTGTCTCCATTTGCATTGTTGGACCAGCATCTACCCTTTCCAGTTATCAATGACTTTTGTGGGATGGGAACTGAGGTAAGGCCTTTAAAAGTCATTGTATTGCTGTACACTTATCCATCAATGGTGCAGGACCCAACACCGCAGTTCCTTATGGTTGTTTGGTTTGCTGAGATATATTATAAGGAGTTGAGAACAAAAAAGTTTGTTAGAAAGACTTGATGAGCAACAACTTTTGTACACACACTGAAGATACCCAGATCCTGTCCAACTTCACCTATCCCAAAATGTTCTTGCCTTGGAACACCGCCTTACCTGCCCTCAAATCAGCCATGCCACCAGTATAATTATCCCTGCTGCACAGCTATCTCCATGTCAGTGGAACTGTGAATGGACGTGCTTCTGCTGAGCATACAGCAAAGTCAACTGACACACTGAATGCTTGCAAGTTTGTACTATGTGTGTTAAAGGACCAGAGTTAGGACACACGCGGTGTATCTGACACAGAGGCGCTTATCGTGATCTTAAGACTGCAGTGTGTGTATTCCTGTTTGTTATTGCCTGAGGAAGCGGGAATATACCTGAGAAACACATTGCACTGTATGTTGGAGTATATAAATAAATTTGTTTGTACTAAAACCGACAGTATCATGTCTGCTTCGGGGAGATGAGGGGGCCCCTACTACTAACCTTCCCTTCCTCCAATAAAGGAGTCTGGGTGTGAAGATTATGATGGCCTGTAACGATCTGCTCAGCTGTCTGCACAGACAGACAGCTGTTGGACCATTCCTTAAGTCTGAGGGCTGCAGGTCCCTGGAAAAGAGACATGTCTTTACTTTGCAAGTTTCAGACTTGCTCTGCTACTGAGGAATTTGCATACACTTGTCATGCAAATTGCCTAGCTGCCTCCTTTGAAGGCTTGCAGTATAAATACCATGTTCTCCCAGGATCCTTTGCTGGTCATGATGGTTTGTTCCTGCTAACACCTGGAGTGTCAGCCTCTGCTATCGGTTGCTAAGGATTATCTTAGAGTAATTCCTTGGGACTGCCCTAGGCATCCCTTCTAGTGCAGTCAGGTTGCATTATTTGTATTGCCTTGTTCTGTTTCTCTGCCCTGATTGCCTTGTCGCCAGCGGCGGTCGACAGGGAATCGTTCTGTCTGTCTGGGAGTGTAGGCCAGAGCTGCGGTTGCTACTGGCTGCTCCATCTGTCTGGATTGCATTAGCCCTAGTGGTAGTGGCAGTGCTTCCTTCTGTATTCTGCCTTAGGGGTGCTAACCAGAGCAGCGGTTGCTACTGGTAGCCCCATCTGTTTGTCTGTTTGGATCGCATTCGCTCTAGTGGTAGCAGTGGTGGTTCCTTCTGAATTCTGTCTGGGAGTGTAGGCTAGAGCTGCGGTTGCTGCTGGCTGCTCCTTCTCTCTGTCTTGTCTTGTACGAATGCTTGCTGTAGGCTCGGTGAGGTAACCGTTTAGCAAGCGTTCGCGTTCTCTATTTTTGTGTTTGTGTACTTTGGTTAGTTAGGGTGGCACGCTTATCACTGGGCGCCTATCGCGCGGTGATCGAGCTTAAACGCGTTCGCTGTTGAGAATGAGTGCGGTGTTCGCGTTTAGCTAGCGTTTGTTATTTTCCTTGTTGTTTTATTGGTGTTGCTTGCTGTGCCTTTTGCTAACTCTTGTGTTCTGTCCTGCTCGGTCTTCTGTCACTTTTGGCAATTGCCACTCTTGTGATTGCCTTCATACTTTGTTTCTGCTGATGTGTGTTCACCGTCGCTGGGTGGCGACTAGATTGGTGGACACACATTCATTCTGTCTCTGTGCTCTCTCTCTTTTAGGGCTATCTTGCCCTGCATTGCTTGTACTTGTGCAATTCACATCTGGCATCTGTGGCAGTACAGAGGCTGTGTCCGTCTGTACTCCACAGCTCCACCTGCCGGTGGGAATCTCCCTCTACAGGTGCATTGCACCATAACTGGGTTCTATATAATTACACGCTTGTGGAGGATTTCCGTAGTGTCGGCGCGCGTTCTGTGCGCTGACCACGGAAATAATTCCCCAAACATTACATGGCCACTCTTGGATTATGATCATTGCAAGATGGGCCCCCAGGCTGTGAGGGTCACCAAGAATAGGTAAAGGAAAGGGTGTGAACATGGGGGGGGGGATCAAAGCTTTGCTGGATGCCCCAATGAATTGTAGTTACGCTCCTGTTCCTGCATGAGTTGTGTGAAATAATTTGCATGCAAGTGTGTGGAGGGTTAACTGACTTTGCTGTTTTACTTGCCACACCCCCTCCAGCACCTCCTTATTACATATTCAAATATTTAGAAAGACCCAGCTCAAAATGAGGAGCCTGGATTCTGTGTTTTTTTTCCTGCTGAGCATACAGAGACATTTGTGGAGGTTTACAGTTTGTATAATGTTTCATTTGATTGTGTGATATCCGATTCATGAAAGTCAGCTCTTTCAGTGTTCTCCTGGTAGATGATGGTGGAGGGGATGGTCCATTGAGTATGCTTTGCCTCATGTGGCCTGTTATCTTGATATGCCTCATTGAAAAGCAATGCTGGTCATGTGTTCTGTACCATGTGACTCAGTACACTGCCTTTGTCCTGTCACTTGGAGACAGTGAGAATGTGTAGAGAACGTGTCTGTTCCTTCTGATCCAGTCTCCTGCCTTCGCATATATGAATCATAAATGCAGCATGATAACATCATGGAATTATGCCAGCAATGTCATCAAACATAGCATCTGCATTCATTTCCAAAAAGCAATATACATTCCTGTCAACAACAATCACATGTGCTTCCACCATTTATAACTTTCTTATGAAGTGGTATTTTTTTTTAAATATATGGGCACCTTAAATGGATAGATTGGATTATGTAGAAGATGCTAGATGGACACTTCATTTCACAGGAGGCAACCAAACACGCTCTAATCATATCCCGTCTTGACTACTGTAACAACCTACTCTGTGGTCTACCAAAAACCAATCTGGCACCTCTCCATTCCCTACTGAAATCTGCTACTCACCTCATCCACCTCTCCTCCCCCTCTTCTGAGGGCAGTCCCTCTCTGCCAATCCCTCCATTGGTTATAAATTACCCAAATGATCCAGTTTAAACTTCTTACGCTTTCATACAAAGCTCTACAAAAGCTGTCAGCTTCATACATTTCCTCATTAATCTCCAGATACCTCCCCACTTGGAACCTTCGCTCCTCCCAGGAGACCCTTTTTGTCCTCTAGCTTGGTCACCTCCTCTCACTCTCACATCCAGGACTTCTCACGAGCAGCCCCTCTCCTTTGGAACTCTTTCCCACAGGCTGTCCATTATGCTCTAAGCCTGGAAATCTTCAAATGTACTATCAAAACACACCTTTTCAGACAAGCCTATAAGTAGCATTGGAGATTCACTGCCTCGGGATCAGTGAATAATGGCGCACAGTGCCTATGCATAGAAATGGCGCCGCATTAAAAAGATACGCTTATCGCTATTTATCGTTAGTACTGCATAATAATGGCGCACAGGGAAAAAAAGAAGAAAAACGGCACACAGTAACGTTATTTATCAATAGTGGCACACACTAACGTTATTTATCAATAGTGGCACACACTAACGTTATTTATCAATAGTGGCACACACTAACGTTATTTAGCAATAGCGCCCTACATAAGCCAAACTGCAGAAGTTATTTAACTGCAAAACGATGCATGGATTTAATGTAACACTGTCAAGATTAGGGTTAGGCACCACCAGGGGGGTCTTAGGGTTAGGCACCACCAGGGGGTGGTTAGGGTTAGGCACCACCAGGGGGGTGGTTAGGGTTAGGCACCACTGGGGGTGGTTCTTAGGGTTAGGCACCACCAGGGGGGTGGTTAGGGTTAGGCACCACCAGGGGGGTGGTTAAGGTTAGACACCACCAGGGGTTTAGGGGTTAGGGATAGGTACAGAGAGGGTTCTGTGTGTTAACGCTAAATAACAATAAGGCTTTAACGCTAAATAACAATAAGGCTTTATCGTTAAATAGCGATAAGCGGCAAACGGATTAGCGGCAACACTGTGCGCCATTATTCACAGGCGCCATTTTCAGATGGATGCCACTGCCTCATCTATTAACCCATGTCTCCTTTCCTATTGTTTCCACCCTACTACCCTCTAGATTGTAAGCTGCCAAGGGCAGGGACCTCCTCCTATCGTTTATTTTGCTGTAATTTACTGTATAAATGTGTGCCAATTTTAGTGATATCTCAAACCACACATGGGCCCATATGCAATTCATTTTTTCACCTGAGTTATCTCCTAGGAGATAATTTTCATCTTCTCTGTAAACTACATTTTCAGCATTTTACAACTGAAAAAGTGCCCCAAAGATGGTGAAAAAGTACTATCACATTTATTTTGAGTAATTTATTGCTTGCTGGTGACTTTAAGGGCATTTTATGACAAGTTGTAAAAATATCACCTAGGAAAAAACTCAGGACGAGAAGTGAATTGCATATGGCCCATGGGGCCATATGCAAATCACTTTTCCTCCTGAGTTTTCTCCTAGGAGATAATTTTTCATTTTTGATTTAAAATAGCTTTTTAGCACTTTGCAATGGAAAAGTACCAAAGGGTAGGCGAAAAAGTACTATCAAAATTATTTTAAGTATTTGTTTGCTTACTAGTTATGTGAAAGGCATTTTATTTGCAAGGTGTGAAAATATCACCTGGGAGAAAACTCAGGTGAAAAAGTGAATTGCATATGGCCCATTAACTATGTATGTATTTGTTTTTGCATTAATGGGTGTCATGACTGTACAGTGTCTTGAACTTCTCATGTATCTATGTTCCCCAATATTTGTTTTGTACTATGTACAGCGCTACGGAAGATGTTGGTGTTATATAAAGAAATAATAATAGATAGATAATACATGATTGTATAGATAAATTCATCTTTTATAACGGGTCTCCTGGTAGAGCAAGCATCTGTAGATAATGAAATAGGGTTAAACTGTAGGCAGGACAGAATTAGAGGAATACAGCAGTCTGACTGTCTTCAGGATCCAGGTCTATTCTTAGGCTGCAGCAGCAGGAAAGGCGTGTTTAGCTTTGTTTCTTTAATGGCTTTGTGATTACAGACCTCATATACCAGTTTGTGCTCTTCAGAGTCTGTGCAGGGAGAGACATTGACCTTAAATGTTATGACTGCTAGTTGCTGAGTTTTTAAGTTTCTTCTGAATAATGGAACAGCTTTGTCAGAACAGAATCCTAAGTAGTAACACTATCCTGCAGAGAGAAAATGGATGTTCTGTGAGGATACTTGGAAACCTAAAACTCTGGACAGAGATGAGCACGGATGAGAATTGGTAAGCCTGTCCTCTGAGAGCTCACCGCTATCTACAGGACAGGAGGATTGAATGCTAAACGTTTGTCTTACTGTTCAGATTCAGAAAAATGTCAAATTCTGTTGCACCAGTCCAAACTGCATGACAATAATGTTCAAAGGAACAATTTGGTTTACTCACTGGGCTCATGATGCCCTGGGCGTAGCAGGAATGAGCACTGAAATCCATGGTTTTAGTGGCAAGCACCCTATTGGATGTCTTGATTGTCATGGCTGAACCGTGAGTAATCGTGGATGTGGATCAACTTCCGCTTTAATCCACCAGTTGATATTAAAAGGGCATTTTATGTTTTTCTGACGGGGTTTGATGTGTTCATCTTCACTTTGCATGTCAGAAGCCATCTGTCCCCTAGCAGTCTCTGAAAACAGTACATACCTTCCGGTTAGCACCTCAATGCCAAACCAAAATTCATGTCAGAGCAGAAATGGAATGAAGGGGAAGTCCCTGCAGGGGGCTTGGCTCGCTGTAGACTTGCTGTCCCATGGTGGGTGATCACCTGCAGCAGCTCACAGGATCACAGGAGTAAATATCATGCATTTTCATGTTTGTTCATTTTTAAGCTAAACCGTGCATCTGACCCCTATGTAAAGTGTAAAAATAAAATGCTGGGGAAATCATGAAGATTTCCATACTATTTACTGTATGTCTGGATGTCTACAGGCAATACCCGGTTATTAAATATTATGGTTATAATTCATGCTAGGCAAATGCCGTTCGATCTTAAACTGATGGGCAAAATGTGTGAATCATAGAGTCCTTGTCATATTACCTCTACAGTGGGCGATCACGGAGATATGGCTTCTGCCTAATCTACTCGATCAAATCTGCCCTAGTAACCAGTGACCTGGCAACTCCTAAATCTAAAGACCTCTGCCCTATTATCACCCTCTCCTTTTTCAAATTCTCTCATCCATTGGCATCTAGGGTCTTGCTGTCTCCTGGCCTTCCCCTTACTTTACAGATAGGACCTTCAGAGTTGCTCACTCCAGCAAACAGTTGTCTCTCCATGCCCCCTCACTGTTTGAGTTCCCCAAGGCTCAGTCCTTGCACCTCTCCTTTTCTCTATCTACACTTATGGTCTTGGTCAGCTCATCAGTTCTTTTGGCTTCCAATATCACCTATACACGGATGACACCCAAATCTACCTTTCAGCTCCAGACTTGACTATTCTAACAGCTTGTGTTCCTAACTGTATCAGTGCTATCTCATCCTTCATGTCCCAGTTTCTAGGCATGCTGCCTAGGTATAATACTGGACTCGACTCTCTCATTCAAACCACGCATTGACCAGCTAGTCTCCTCTTGTGAACTCCATCTAAAAAACATCTTCTGCATCTCTCCTTTCTCACACAGAACACTACTAAACTTCTTGTGCATGCTCTAATTATCTGACGTCTAGACTACTGCAACTCTCGGCTCTGTGGCCTACCCACTAAACGTTTGGCCCACTACAGTCCATCATGAAATCTGCTGCGCAACTCATCCCCCTCTCTTCCTGCGTCTCCAGCCCTATCCCACTCTGTCAGTCTCTTCATTGGCTGGCAGTTACACAAAGGATAACATTTAAAATCCTGACGCTCGCCTACAAAGCTCTTTAAAACCTAGCTCCTTATCTAAATAAACTTATTTCGAGATACCATTCTACATGCAATCTCCTGGATGCTACTGCTATAGTGGTGGCTGAAAACCTACAGACAAGCATAGGAGGTGGCAAAGCGGCAATTCAAGGTGGCCCCTGCATATGGCACCGCAGCTAAAGCGTTTGGGCCACATGGAATGAACAACTGTTGAGAGCTTTGGGGGCCTCCGAAAAAGGCTCAGCGGGCTGCATTTAGCCCCCAGACCGGACTTTGGACTTGGCTTCTTTAGACTTTAAGGACAGTTGGACAGGGCTCTCTTTCCCCTGTCTCAAAATGCTGTGTGTCACAGGAGACCCTAGTGGTCAGACCTCAAATGGCCTTCCAAACGGTGCCAGCGCACGGATCGTGCGAACTCTGATCGCAGTCAATGCGCAGGAACCGTTGGGAATTAGCCGCAGACAAACCAGAAGGGAGCCTGTGAGATACGGTAATTACAAAATACACACTAATTCAGGGTATAACTGCCACCACCTCGGTTACCATGGGCACGAGGAGCCCGCTGACTGACTAGTCCTGCGAATAAAAACGGTTAAACACACTCTATTCTGTCTAGCCAACAACAACCAATAGTAGCGTCTCTTCAGAGACCCGGGATCAGTTCTGTGCGTGCTGAATAGTAGGGTAGCTAGAACAACAACTGACGATAGCGTCAGTTTATTGAAAGCAATATAAATAATTAATATATACAGACAATTATTAAAATCAACAATTATTAAAACAGTAATAGCCAGTATGCAAAAATAAAAGAAGGGAGAAAAAAATACTTAGTTCCTGGAAAGATGTCCTTTAGTGGGAAAACTTGTAAAGCTCTTGGTTTCACTCAAAGTTCAGAGTTCAGACCAGGTGGATGCCAGCATATCCTCAAGCTGGCACAGATGAGTTCAAGATGTTTCAGGGTGGAGGACACCGAGTTTGTCTCCTCTGCCATTCTTATGCCCCTGGTCCAGTAGGAGGGAGTGAGGGCAGGGCCACACACCCACTTAGAACATGAGATGAGTCCTCCCCTTGTCCTGGGGACCAGAAATCATGTCTTAACCACATATGGGCTCTATCTCACAGAACCGTACAGGTCAGGGCAGATTTACTAATATTTTAAGGTCTGCCTCGATTTACCCAGCAGCCTGATACCAAACATGAGGGGTGGGACCCCTGTGGTATCATCAGGGCACTTTCGAACTGCCTAACTGACAGTCTTTACCTCAGAATGTTCTGAAATGTTCTCAGAACCAGCGCCAGACAGGGCCCTACATGCTCTGTTAGTTTGGAGGGTCTGCCAGCCTGGCAACACAGAAAATATGACACATATAGCAGTTTATGGAATATGATCTACATCTGGGATTGACAGCAGGTCATCCCTAGGTGAGGTTCTTTTTGAAGCTGGCAGCAGCAAGCCACATGTCGGCTCCCCTGCTGGGGGAAGGAGCCAGAGTGTCTGAGTTTTCCCACTCTAGATTGCTTCTGTCATGGTGCTTGTCACCTATACCTGATGGATGGGCCATCAGCACAGCTTGAAGCCAGAGACTCTCTGCAGTTAAGCTGATGCTATCTCCCTGCTGAGAAAAGACTCAGCTGCTCCAGATTCTATCGATCTGAAGCGCAATCGATGCAGAGAATCGAGTGCGATTGCTTTTTCTTCACGGGTGGTTCCAGGACGCATCTGCGGCCCCGCAACCGTCCGTGACAGCCCCCCCTCTTGTCTGTGGCTTAGCCACACACCCGCAAGATGTGTGGCGGCGCCGCTAACCTGGCTGACAGGTCTCGGGTTGCCGGTACGGCGGGAAAACCCATTGGAACCGGTGGCTCGGTTCCCCTGGACAGGTCGCGGTCCGCTACCCTCAGGCTTGACCCGACATGGACCGTTCCGGCCAGGGTGTTTACGCCACTGCGTTCGGATGGGGCGTCTGCCAGGACTGCTGACAACGGGCAGTGGTTTGGGTAGGTCAGCAGCCAGCCCATGCAGGGGTTCCCTGCGAAGCGGCTGCGGACCTATGGGAACCCCGCGGAAATCCCTGGACCTCCCCCGCTCCTGACAGACGGCACATGCTTTGCAGTATTTGGCTACATCCCTGTTCATCCCGGGCCAATAAAACTGTTTCCGAATACAGGCAAGTGTCTTGCGGACACCCGAGTGCCCTGTCAGAGGATTAGCATGTGCGGATTTCAGCACATGTCTCCTGAATGCACTCGGGACCACAAGCCATTTGGCATTCGCATGTGATCCACCGGTATGGGGCTGTACAGACTCGCTGCACAGTCTCCCACCTTCCCAGTACACCTTGAAAGCGGCGCCATCTGCGAGGGACTCAGAGGCTTGCTGCCTGAGCACCTCCAGGCTTGGGCCGCTTTGTAGTGCTGCTGTGAGGACGCTGTCAGTTTCAGTCAACATGCTCATGTCACACGAGGCCAGCGGCTGAAAGGTCTCATCCCTGCGGTCAGAGGAGGGGGAGGAGGCCGGAACCCCCTCCACCTGTTCTGAGCTCGGGTTCTGAGCAGTACAGCTGCGCGGTACTGCTAGCACAGGTACACTTTCAGAAGGGCACAGACAGGCATTACTCAAATCATTGTTGCATGCATTAATGACATTGACAGGTATAGACATTTTTTCATTACAGACAGGTTGTACAGTAAACTCAGGTACAGTTACATCATCATCACAACAGACAGTCTGTACATCAAACTCAGGTGCCTTTGAAGCAGGCACTATTGAACCGGGTACCCTTGAACTGGGCACATTCAACCCACCTCCCCCTGGTGCTCCCCCAAGTGTATAAAGTACCTGGTGGTGGGTGGAGAGTCCGTCTCCTTCCGTGAGCGACAAGGCGGTCGTGGCAGGTTCGTAGTAGGACACAAGCTTGCCCAAATCAGTCCCCAGCAACACAGGGACTGGGAGATCCTTCATAACCCCAACAACTCTTTCTTGGACTCCCACCCCCCAGTCAAGCTTCACTTTCGCGTGGGCTATGTGAAAAAGGGTGCCCTCTACTCCAGTAAGGGCAAGGGATCGGCTGGAGCTGATGCCCTCCTTTGGCACAAGGTGTGAGTGAACTAACGTGATGTCAGCTCCGGTGTCTCGGAATCCGGTGACAACTTTGCCGTTCACTCTAACAAGTTGCTGCTGGTCGGTTCGGTCGCGGATTTCCTTTCCGCGGGCAAACAGAACAAAATCTGAGGATCCAGGCTGTGGTTCGCTGGCGGGTTGCCTCTGCTGTGGGTGAGGTGCAGGGGATACAGGTGCTGGTGGTGTCTGTCTCCGCTCTGGACAGTCAAATTTCATGTGTCCGGGCTGGCGGTAGTAGTGACAGGTGACCTCTCCAGGGGCTGCAGACCTGGGTGCAGCAGCTGCGCTGAGTAGCCTCTGTAGCTGACGGCTCACAGGGGCAGGAGAGTCTGCCGGGGTATTGGGCTGACCTCCTCTCCAGCTGGATGGGACAGTCCTGCGTGCATCAGGCACCCGGGTAGTCGCAAAAGTCTCGGCAAGGTCTGCAGCGACAGTTGCTGACGCCGGCTTGCGCTCTAGCACAAACTGTCATACATCAGCAGGGCAAATGTTCAGAAATTGTTCCAGGACTATCAAGTCCTCCAGGACACCATAAGATCCTTTGGTGAGGCCTAGAGTCCACTGGCAGAGTGTGGTGAGCAAGCTGCTGACCACATCTCGTTACGAATCAGAAGACTTTTTCTGCCAGGCCCTGAACTTTTTGCGATAGGCTTCTGGCGTCAGCTGGTACTTAGTAATGATAGCATCTTTTATAGCGGCATAATCATTATCTTTCTCTGCAGGCAATTCTGCGAAAGCATCAAGCGCTTTGTAGCGCAGCAAAGGTGTCAGATGTCTGGCCCACTGGTCTTGGGACAGACGATACTGACGGCATGCTTTTTCAAAAGACCGCAGAAACAAGTCAATGTCAGTGTCTTTTTCAATATTAGCAAATTAAAATTTTGCACTTACGGGTGATGCAGCTCCTTCAGCAGGGAGGCTGGAGAGTGAACTCCGACTGGCCTGTTGCACTTTTGCCAAGTTTAGCTCATGCTGTCGTTGGAGCTCCCGTTCCGTAGCAGCCCTCTCCGCGTGGCGTTCTGCAGCAGCAGCCTTGCGTTCTGCAGATTGGCATTCCCGCTCCTCACGGGCTTTCATGTACTGCATGTACTTTTCCAGGTCAGTCTCCATCAGCTTTCGTAATGCCTGCTGCATTACCGGGTCAGCACCCATGGACAGTCCCGTACTGGCCAATTCCGGGCGAGTACTTTCAGAAACTCTGGGATTGGGGTCCACACTGACAGTCTCTGGCGTAACTGTTGCAACAGGGCCCGCAGGATGCTCAACCTCTGTACGCAAAGAATCTTCAGTCCCTGGTTTCCCTTGTCCTGGGTCAGATGGGCCGGCGTCTACCTCAGCCGACACATCCAGCTCCCCCAGTTGCTGGGTATCCCATTGAAACAAGTCCGTTACCAGGTCCTGTTGTTTCCTGCGGCCGACGTCAATGCCTCTCGCTTGGCAAAGATTTTGAAGGTCCGACAGGCACATGTTCTTGTAGTTCCCGGACATTTCCATGCCAAATAAAATAAAACTTTTGGGGAGGGGTACTGGCTACACAGTCTCTCTGTATATATAAAAAATATACTGCCTTCCAGCTACACCAACGAATTAGTTCGTTTCTGGATAGCGCTAGCGCTATCTTAGATACTTTTCAGCACAACACAGGTCCCAACCGCTGCCAAACACTGTCACAGGAGGCCCTAGTGGTCAGACCTCAAATGGCCTTCCAAACGGTGCCAGCGCACAGATCGTGCGAACTCTGGTCGCAGTCAATGCGCAGGAACCGTTGGGAATTAGCCGCAGACAAACCAGAAGGGAGCCTGTGAGATACGGTAATTACAAAATACACACTAATTCAGGGTATAACTGCCACCACCTTGGTTACCATGGGCACGAGGAGCCCGCTGACTGACTAGTCCTGCGAATAAAAACGGTTAAACACACTCTATTCTGTCTAGCCAACAACAACCAATAGTAGCGTCTCTTCAGAGACCCGGGATCAGTTCTGTGCGTGCTGAATAGTAGGGTAGCTAGAACAACAACTGGCGATAGCGTCGGTTTATTGAAAGCAATATAAATAATTAATATATACAGACAATTATTAAAATCAACAATTATTAAAACAGTAATAGCCAGTATGCAAAAATAAAAGAAGGGAGAAAAAAATACTGAGTTCCTGGAAAGATGTCCTTTAGTGGGAAAACTTGTAAAGTTCTTGGTTTCACTCAAATTTCAGAGTTCAGACCAGGTGGATGCCAGCATATCCTCAAGCTGGCACAGATGAGTTCAAGATGTTTCAGGGTGGAGGACACCGAGTTTGTCTCCTCTGCCATTCTTATGCCCCTGGTCCAGTAGGAGGGAGTGAGGGCAGGGCCACACACCCACTTAGAACATGAGATGAGTCCTCCCCTTGTCCTGGGGACCAGAAATCATGTCTTAAAGACATATGGGCTCTATCTCACAGAACCGTACAGGTCAGGGCAGATTTACTAATATTTTCAGGTCTGCCTCGATTTACCCAGCAGCCTGATACCAAACATGATGGGTGGGACCCCTGTGGTATCATCAGGGCACTTTCGAACTGCCTAACTGACAGTCTTTACCTCAGAATGTTCTGAAATGTTCTCAGAACCAGTGCCAGACAGGGCCCTACATGCTCTGTTAGTTTGGAGGGTCTGCCAGCCTGGCAACACAGAAAATATGACACATATAGCAGTTTATGGAATATGATCTACATCTGGGATTGACAGCAGGTCATCCCTATGTGAGGTTCTTTTTGAAGCTGGCAGCAGCAAGCCACATGTCGGCTCCCCTGCTGGGGGAAGGAGCCAGAGTGTCTGAGTTTTCCCACTCTAGATTGCTTCTGTCATGGTGCTTGTCACCTATACCTGATGGATGGGCCATCAGCACAGCTTGAAGCCAGAGAGTCTCTGCAGTTAAGCTGATGCTATCTCCCTGCTGAGAAAAGACTCAGCTGCTCCAGATTCTATCGATCTGAAGCGCAATCGATGCAGAGAATCGAGTGCGATCGCTTTTTCTTCATGGGCGGTTCCAGGACAGCATGCTTAAAAATACGGGCAATACGGACATGGTTAATTTGAGGTCATTTGGACGGACTGCCCGTCTAAAGACGGACGGTTGGCAACCCTGCAGAGTTGTCTAACTTTCTCTCTGCTAATTCCCTGTTGGACCCCTTCCAGTCTGGCTTCCGCCCTCAACACTCTACGGAAACCGTTCTCACTAAGGTTGCCAATGACCTCCTAGTTGCTAAAGCCAAAGGCAGATTTTCGGTACTAATACTCCTAGATCTGTCCTCTGCCTTCGACACTGTTGATCATACCCTGCTTCTCCAGACCCTCTCAACACTGGGAATCAAGGGCCTAGCACACTCCTGGCTCAACTCTTACCTGTCTGGACGTTCTTTCATGGTCTCCTATGCCAATACCAACTCCTCTCCACGCCCACTGTCTGTGGGAGTACCACAAGGGTCCGTCCTTGGACCCCTCCTCTTTTCCATTTACACCCATGGCCTGGGACAGATAATAAGCTCTTTTGGGTTTCAATACCACCTCTATGCTGATGACACCCAAATTTATTGTTCTGCCCCAGACCTCTCCACACTACTATCAAAAGTCCCCAAATGTCTATCCGCTGTATCTACATTTATGTCATCCCGCTTCCTTAAACTCAATATGAGCAAAACGGAGATTGTGATATTTCCACCTTCACTCTCTGTTCCACCTCCCATTGTCACAATCCATGTAGAGAACACCCCAATAGCATCAACCCCCAAAGCTCGTTGCCTAGGGGTAACTCTGGACTCTGAGCTCTCCTTTAAACCACATATTAACACTTTAACTACCTCCTGCTACTTCCATCTCAAAAACATTTCCAGAATCTGTCCCTTCCTTTCACAAGAAGCAACTAAAATGCTTGTGCATGCCCTAATCATCTCCCGTCTTGACTACTGCAACACCCTACTCTGTGGTCTACCAAAAAGCAGACTGGCACCTCTCCAATCCCTACTAAACTCTGCGGCCCGTCTCATCCACCTCTCTTCTAGATCCTCTGAGGCAGCCCCTCTCTGCCAATCCCTCCACTGGTTACCAGTTGCCCAAAGGATCCAGTTTAAACTTCTCACACTTGCATACAAAGCTCTACACAAGCTGTCGCCTCCATACATTTCCTCTTTAATCTCCAGATACCTCCCCGCTCGGACCCTCCGTTCCTCACAGGAGACCCTTTTGTCCTCCAGCCTAGTCACCTCCTCTCACTCTCGCATCCAAGACTTCTCACGGGCGGTCCCTCTCCTTTGGAACTCTCTCCCTCAGCCGGTTCGTCATGCCACGAGTCTGGAAACCTTCAAACGTACTCTGAAAACACACCTGTTCAGAAAAGCCTATAATTTGCTATAGGCAGCGCTGAAGGCACACTGGCTCACCCACTAATCCTGGTGTTTCCTTCCCCTTTGTTTCCTCCCCACTACCCTCTAGATTGTAAGCTCGCAAGGGCAGGGACCTCCTCCTAGTGTTTCTCATACTGCTGTAATTTTAACATATGTATATGTACCAACTACATATCAACTATGTATGTATCTGTATTTATTCTATTCAATGTCATGACTGTACAGTGTCTTGTATTTCTTATGTATATTTGTTCCCCATTATTTGTTTGTACTATGTACAGCGCTACGGAAGATGTTGGCGCTATATAAATAAAAAATAATAATAATAATAATAAAGTAAAATGCTCATTGGGGCACACAGAGATAACAACCATACAGACAGTATAGTTGGCCTTGGGCGGTAAAAAGTACAAATCCGGCCCTGGGCATGATGACATAAAAATGCTTACAGTATCTCACAAAAGTGAGTACACCTACAAAGTTTTTTGTAGATATGTTATTATATCTTTTCATGGGACAACAGTGAAGATATGGCACACTGTAAAGCAGTCAGTGTGCTGCTTGTAGAACAGTAGAATTTGCAGTCCCATCAAAATGAGTTGCGTGTGATCCGGTATTATTCATGGAGAGAATCCGAAGACATAACAACAAAAGTTGTTTAGGTGATACGTTTAATGACTAACTGTACAAGATTTCTTTGCAAGCTTTCGAAACTTTAAGTTTCTTCTTCAGGCATGTTTCAGAACTGGATCAGAACCATCAGAAAGCTTGCAAAGAAATCTTGTACAGTTTTTAGTCATTAACCTGCTGAGCGGTCTGGACGAGCTCAGCTCGTCCAACACCGCCAGAGGCTGCCGCTCAGGCCCTGCTGGGCCGATTTTCGTGAAATAAAAAGCAGCACATGCAGCCGGCACTTTGCCAGCCGCGTGTGCTGCCTGATCGCCGCCGCTCTGCGGCGATTCGCCGCGAGCAGCGGCGAAAGAGGGTCCCCCCAGCCGCCTGAGCCCAGCGTAGCCGGAACAAAAAGTTCCGGCCAGCGCTAAGGGCTGGATCGGAGGCGGCTGACGTCAGGACGTCGGCTGACGTCGATGACGTCACTCCGCTCGTCGCTATGGCGACGATCTAAGCAAAACAAGGAAGGCCGCTTATTGCGGCCTTCCTTGTTTATTCTGGGCGCCGGAGGCGATCGGAAGAACGCCTCCGGAGCGCCCTCTAGTGGGCTTTCATGCAGCCAACTTTCAGTTGGCTGCATGAAATAGTTTTTTTTTTATTTAAAAAAAACCCTCCCGCAGCCACCCTGGCGATTTAATCAGAACGCCAGGGTGGTTAAAGGTATCACCTAAACAACTTTTGTTGTTATGTCTTTGGACCATCAAAATAACTCAACGTATAGCCATTAAAGTGAAACTAGTGAAACTTTTATTATTCCATTATTATTCCACATTATATTCTGTTCTAAAAGATTAGTCACAGCATGATAACCTTTGTGGGGGAAAAATAAAACTTCATTACAATTTATGGAAATCCTATTCAAGCCGCAAACCCGATCGACCATGAGGGCCCGACATCTTGCAGAATGTCCGATTGATATGCTCCGCAGGAAATTGGCTGCAACATCAATCAAGCATACGCTTGGCTGCACCGATTTTCATCTGATTCAGATGGTTGATCGGCCGCCAAGTTGCTAGATGTATGGCCACCTTTAAAGGACAACCGAAACAGAGGGATATGGAGGATGCAATATCAGTTGCAACCAGTTGCCTGGCTGTCCTGCTGATCCTCTGCCTCTATTACTTTTAGCCATAGAACCTGCAGAATCATGCTGATCAGGTGTTTCTGACATTATTGTCAGATCTGACATGATTAGCTGCATGCTTGTTTTTGGTGTCACGACTGCAGCCAAATAGATCAGCAGGGCTGCCAGGTAACTGGTATTTTTTAAAAGGAAATAAATATGGCAGCCTCCATATCCTTCTGACTTCAGTTGTCCTTTGAACTTCAGGTTTTCAACCTTAAGGCTGGTTTCACAGTGGGACGTTACAGGCGCACGTTAGAGCAGCCTGTAACGCACCCCACCGCACAGCAATGAAAAATCAATGGGCTGTTCACAGTGCCCACGTTGCGTTACACAGTAACGCTGCGCCACCAGACAACGTACTGCATGCAGTACTTTCTAAGCGGCAGGGCGATAGACTGCTTGCACATGCTCAGTAACGTTGGGGAGGAGCGGAGAGCGGCCAGGCACATGGCTAATTAATATTCACTGCACTCAGTGACGTGCAGTGTTTACTTCCTGGAGCGGCCGCTCTGTGCAGCGATTGGCCGGCGGGACCACGTGATGCCGCATGCGCACAAGAGTACGCATCACGGCATCACGGACGCCAGAGTGAGCTGCACAATGCGGCTCACTCTGACGTCCACCTTAGAGAGCACCAGGCGTTGCGCTAGGGGCACGTTATGCGACCATAACGTCCCCTAAAACGCAACGTCCTGGTGTGAAACTAGCCTTAAGGTGGTACTATAGTCAAATATCCAGAGCAATACTTTCCATAACCAACTACACACAGCGGCTGCCTCCCTTTAAGAGGGATACGGAGTATAAATTCAATCATGAGAGCAAACCTGTGTTGGGACTCCCCAATAATCACACCCTTTCTCTCGTTAACTTCTTGAGACCCTCACAACCTGGTGCCCATCTTGCAAGGGTCATAAAACAAGTGTGGGTGTAATAATTTTGACAGTGGTTTTTTTTTACCTATTTTGTGGTACTTTTTCAGTTGCAGAGTGTTGAAAAGTTATTTTAATTACTTACAGACCGCTCCAAGCCAATCGGCGTGGACGCGTTGGCAGCCCCAGGATGTGCAGTCCTGGGGGCGTGTTTTGCAGGACATCGCGCGAATGGTGGAGCAGAGCTCCGTCATCAGTCTCCCAGCAGCGATCACCGTTAGGAGACTGTTAGACGGTTGTCTATTTACATTGTATAGCGCTGCGATCTAAGGCAGCGCTGTACTGGGGACAGCCGTGTCACTTGGCTGTTTCCTGGAGAGGTTCACAGAGCGATCGGCTCTCATAGGCCAATGTCTATGAGAGCCGATCGCAGGGATTGGCTGGCGGGGGGGAGGGAGGGTCTAAAATAAAACAAATAAATAGCAAATTTATAAAAAAAAAACAACAATAAAAAAATAAACAAACATCCCAGCAGAGATCAGAGTCCATCGACAAAAAGCTCTGTTGGTGGGCAGAAAAGGAGGGGGGAATCACTTGTGTGCTGAGTTATATGGCCCTGCAGCGAGGCCTTAAAGAGGCGTACGTTAAAAAGAGGCGCTGGGAAAAAAGGGCGCGGGGTTTTAAACGATAAACATGGATAACGTTTAAAAATATAATGTACTATATTTCGTTTAAAAATAATGTTTTATAAAGTTATAAATCATTAAATAATGTTCATGAAATCGGCAATTGTGAAAACGTTAATCTTCCGTTTAAAAAGTGAAACGTATAATAACGTTTAAAAAAAATTAGTAAGTAACCCTCCCTGTACCTACCCCTAACCCCTAGACCTCCGTATTGGTGCCTAAACCTAAGACCCCCCTGGTGGTGCCTAAACCTAAGACCCCCCTGGTGGTGCCTAAACCTAAGACCCCCCTGGTGGTGCCTAAACCTAAGACCCCCCTAGTAGTGCCTGTCACGGACGGTTGCGGGGCCGCAGGCGCGTCCTGTAACCGCCCGTGAAGAAAAAGCGATCGCACTCGATTCCCTGCATCGATTGCGCTTCAAATCGATACAATCTGGGTTGAGTGTGTAGGGGCAGCTGAAGTCCTTTTCTTAGCAGAGAGAGAGCACCATCCTAAAGGCTGGATGGCTCTTTTGATATGCTAATGAGCCTGGGCCCAGAGAGTCCCTGGCTTCAAGCTGTGCGGATGGCCCATCCATCAGGTATAAGGTGACACCTAGCTGATCTCATGTAGATGTTAATTAACCAAGGGGTGATCAGGATGCCTAGGTGCAGCCAGGCAGGCTACAAATCTCCGGGAGGTCTTGACACCTTGCTCACTGGTAAAGATCAAAGGGAAGTCAGCTGTTAGCAGCTAGAACACATCCTGAATAAACCTGAGTCTCATAGCATAATCCATAACTTCCCAGATCTGTTATATTTCTGGGGTTCCTGAGATGGCAGCTTCGCCAAATGTGGGGGAAGTGTAGCATGAGCCCCGGTGCTGGTTCTGAGGAAGTTTCAGAACATTCTGAGGTAAGGACTGCCAGTTAGGCAGTTTGAAAATGCCCTGATGATACCACAGGGGTCCCACCCCTCATGTCTGGTATCAGGGCGCTGGGTAAATCGAGACAGACCTGAAAATGTTAATAAATCTGCCCTGACCTGTACGGTTCTGTGAGATAGAGCCCATATATGGGTAGATATGATTTCTAGCCCCCAGGACAAGGGGAGGGCTCATCTCATCTTCTAAGGGGGTGTATGGCTCCCCGCCCTCACTCCCTCCTACTGAAGCAGGGGCATAAGAATGGCAGAGGACCCAAACTCAGTGTCCTCCACACAGGCCCAGATTTACATCAACGGAGCCTATAGGCACAGATGTCCTGGCACCCTAGACATTGCCCTCCATGAACCCACAAACACCTGCCAACCGCACTGCAAGCGTGCTGTCTGTCCCAACTGTCACTTCTCCCTTACATACCTTGTCTGTCATAGGTAGCTACAGGTTGCCCTTACGTAGCCAGAGCTCTCCTCGGTATTAAGTAGCTAGAGGTGTCCCCGACTGAAGGGAGATCTGGTCAGTGGAATGCAGAGACCGAGTTGAGTAACCTCTCATTTACACTCCGCTCAGGACTCTGCATAGGGAAGGTGGTGGGAAGCGTTCGGTGAGAGGAGTGAGCCACCTTTCTATCATCAGGCGCCTGTAGGCACGCGCCTACACTGCCTTATGGTAAATCCGGCCCTGCCTCCACACTGAAACATCTTGAACTCATCAGATGCCAGCTTGAGGATATGCTGGCATCCACCTGGTCTGAACTCTGAACTCAAATTGAAACCCAGAACTCTGTTTTCCCACAAAAAGGACATCTTTCCAGGAACTAAGTATTTTTCTCCCTTCTTTTATTTTTTATACTGGCTATTACTGTCTTAATAATTGTGATTTTAATAATTGTCTGTATATATTAATTATTTATATTGCGTGAATAAACGACTTTCTCCAAGTCATTCACTGTCCGCTACCCTGCTTATCAGCACACACAGAACTGATCCCGGGTCTCTGAAGATACGCTACTGTTTGTTTGTTGTTGGCTAGACAGAATACCGTGTGTTTAACTGTTTTATTCGCAGGACTAGTCAGTCAGTTAGTGGGCTCCACGGTCCCATGGTAACCGCGGTGGTGGCAGTTTACTCTGAACCAGTAGGTGACGTTGTAATTACCCGTGTCTCACCGGCTCCCTTCTGAGTTGTCTGCGGCTAATTCTTAACGGTTCCTGCGCATTGACTGCGACCAGAGTTCGCACGATCTGTGCGCTGGCACCGTTTAGAAGGCTAAGTGCGGTCAGCCACTAGGGCTCCTGTGACAGTGCCTAAACTTAAGACCCCCCTGGTGGTGCCTAAACCTAAGACCCCCTGGTGGTGCCTAAACCTAAGACCCCCTGGTGGTGCCTAAACCTAAGACCCCCTGGTGGTGCCTAAACCTAAGACCCCCCTGGTGGTGCCTACACCTTAGACCCCCCTGTGATAAGCATTAATAACGTTTCAAAAAAATATTGTGCGGTTTTTCGTTTAAAAATAATGTAAAAAAAAAAATTGTACTGTTTTTCGTTTAAAAATTATATTAAAAAATGTATAAATCATTAAATAATGTGTGATTATGAGAAGCAGTTATAAAACATTAAGTCTCCGGGCACCGCTTTTAAAACGTTATTTTTCTCCGGCGCCCTTTTTTCCTGTTGGGCGCCCATTAAACGATATTTATTATGGGAGTGAATGGCGGCGCCCGATTTGTCCACTAGCCTCCTGCGCCCTTTTTTACTGTTACCCTTAAAGAGAACCCGAGGTGGGTTTTAAGAATCCTAATAGCAGACAAAGGCTGGGTCTGCATATACTGCCCAGCCTCTGTTGCTATACAGCATCCCTCCAGAGCCCCCCTGCGCTCTGCTCTGCCCCCCATAAATCACACGCCGTGCTGGCGATAGGCAGTTTTCGCCAGCTGGCTGTTCACCTCTGCCTATTAATCTTGCCGCTCCCCCGCCTCCTCTAGGTTGCCGCTCCCCACCCGCATCCCTTCTATCCCCATTGTTTGGAGGGATGGGACGCGTGCGGGAAGTGGCGACCTGGAGGAGGCGGGGGAGAGGCAAGATTGATAGGCAGAGGTAAACAGCGGCGTGTGATTTATGGGGGGCAGAGCGCAGGGGGGCCCTGGAGGGACCCTGTATAGCAACAGAGGCTGGGCAGTATACGCAGACCCAGCCTCTGCCTGCTATTAGGATTCTTAGAACCCACCTGGGGGGGGGGGGGGGGGGGGGGAGGATTAAGGGATAAAGCCTGCGGTCCTTAAGTGGTTAAATGAAAGATGAAAAATCATCTCTTAGGACAAACTCTGGACTGGAGAAAAAGTGACTTTGATCAGGCCCATGAGTACTTTATTACTCTTTAATCCTACTTTTCAGGCCATTAACCATGCCAAAATGCTGAAGCAATATAGTAAGAACACTACTACTTGATTTCTTCAGCATTCAGCTTATTGATCTAACGAAGCAGGAGTAAACCTGCAAAACACATTGTCCCAATTTTTGTGCTAATAAACATATTTTATAATTTATATTAGTTGTATCACCTTTGAGAGGTAAGCCAACAACTTTCTTTTCTTTATTATTTATAACTCATTTATGTTCACTTCAGGTTTGCTTTTAAGCTCACTTTTCTGCAGAAAGGGCATTTATTATTAGCTAAAGGCAATTATTATTCAGTTTCAGAGTGATTTTTACAGGAGGTTGTAAAGCCTGTGTGTGATAACTAGGAATGTTAATTGTTTGAAGGGCTTGTTTATTCTTTGAGGTTAACACTTACATGGCCTGATTAGAGCAAACTCTGTTCGGAGATATTCAGTCCAATGTCCATTCTGTGCACGCGCCCCATACAACCTGGTAATAAGCACTGCGCAGGAAATGTATATTTCCTTGCATTGTAATACTACTCACTTTGTAGTGATGCTTCAAAGCTGAATGTACAACTACATTGAAGACAGAGAAACTGGTGGGCCCAATTGATCCTGGACAATCCCCCTATCAATCGTTTTCTTAAAGGACTTACGAGCCCAAGTAGGTAAAGAAAGAGATGTACCTTGATCACTTTTAAATGCACGGAGGACGCCATCTGCGCCCTCTGTGCAGTTCCGCCGGGTCCCCGCAGTGTGATAGCCCCCCGTGCCGCTCCCGACCCCACAGACGGGGTCGGGCTCCCCTTCCTCTCCTAAGATGGCCGCCGGAGCTGGCCGCGGCTGCGCAGTCCGCATACGCGTTAGTGCGGCTGCGCGGCTCTAGGGCCCTCCCCCCGATCCACGCTACTGTGCATGGATCGGGGGGGGGGGGGGGCCTAGAGCTGCGCAGCCGCACTAACACATATGCGGACTGCGCAGCCGCGGCCAGCTCCGGCGCCCATCTTAGGAGAGGAAGGGGAGCTCGACCCCGTCTGTGGGGTCGGGAGCGGCACGGGGGCTATCACACAGCGGGGACCCGGCGGAACTGCACGGAAGGCGCGGATAGTGTCCTCCGTGCATTTAAAAGTGATCAAGGTACTTCTCTTTTTTTACCTATTTGGGCTCGTAAGTCCTTTAAAGAAATAATCATTCTGCTTGGCAGATATTTTAATTGATCTGAGCATAACTGGTGGAGATAAGATTGCAAGTTGGATTCTTTAGTGGTGTGGATAGATTAAAGGGAACCTAAACTGAGAAGGATATGGATTCTCCTTTTAAAACAATACTAGTTGCCTGATTCTCTTACTGATCCTGTGTCTCTAATATTTTTAGCCACAGCCCCTCAACAAGCAGATCAGGTGCTCTGACTGAAGTCAGACTGGATTAGCTGCATGCTTGTTTCAGGTGTGTGATTCAGCCACTACTGCAGCTATATAGACCGGCAGGGCTGCCAGGCCACTGGTATTGTTTAATCATCATAGGTAGCTACAGGTGCCCCATAGCATTAAGTATCCAGAGGCATACATATGAAATCGCCGCCATTGCTGATGGATATAGCTGCTATATGGCTTACCCTGTTATGGCTTATCCTGCTCCGGCGGCGTTAATTACTATTCCCCCTCAAGGTCCACGTGGATGGTGGGGAATAATGTAATTCAGCTTCCTGCTAATGCTGGCGGCCAAATTACAGTGTTTTAAAAGTAACTTCAGCTCTGTATTCTAATAGCGCCAAAGTTACTCACTGTGCGCCGCTATAGCCGTAATTCCTATTATAGTATTGAGTAGCTAGTGGTGCCCCTGACTGAACGGAGATCTCGTCAGTGGAATGCTGAGAGCAGGGTGAGTAACCTCTCATTTACATTCTCATCATGATTCTAAGAGTAATGGTTAAAGAGACACTGAAGCGGAAAAAAAATGATGATATTATGATTTGTATGTGTAGTACAGCTAAGAAATAAAACATTAAGATCAGATACATCAGTGTAATTGTTTCCAGTACAGGAAGAGTTAAGAAACTCCAGTTGTTATCTCTATGCAAAAAATCCATTAAGCTCTACGACTTTCAAAGTCATGGAGAGGGCTGTCTTCTGACTTTTATTATCTCAACTTTTTCTCTGCCAGAGGAGAGGTCATTAGTCCACAGACTGCTCTGAAAGAATCATTTTGAATGCTGAGTGTTGTGTAATCTGCACATATTATAGAATGATGCAATGTTAGAAAAAACACTATATACCTGAAAATAAAAATATGAGAATATTTTCTTTGCTGCTAATCTTCTAGTAATTATTCATAGTACACAACCAATTCATTATATCATATATATTTTTTTCGCTTCAGTGTCTCTTTAAGGGCTCTGCCTCTGATGCAGGCGACCTGGATTCAAACCTCGGCTCTTCCTATTCAGTAAGCCAGCACCTATTTAGTAAGGAGTTTTTTGGGCAAGACTCCCTAATGACTGATACCCATCATGCAATTTCCCATAAGATAGATGGGTTGATAGATAATTTC
Organism: Hyperolius riggenbachi; assembly: GCF_040937935.1. NCBI lineage: Eukaryota > Metazoa > Chordata > Amphibia > Anura > Hyperoliidae > Hyperolius > Hyperolius riggenbachi. Next base: position 371,125,244 of record NC_090650.1, read on the forward strand.
TGACAGACCCGATCACTTTGATGCAAATCGATCAGAAAAACCATCGGCAATTGAATCGGACCTGTCGGAAATTATCTATTCGACCCAACTATCTGATGGGAAATTGCATGGTGTGTACCAGGCTTAAAGTGAACCAGAGACGAAGCACCCTCATGTATTTTACCATGTATATCAGTGGGAACATTAGAGAAAACACCTACCCTGCTCTCTGTTGCATTATTTACTGTTCAGATTGCTTCTTATCAGCCCAGATAAAATCCCCGACTGAGCATTCAGTCTGGCTTTGCTATAATGATTCAGCTATAATGATTCCTGAGCAGAGCCACAAGGGGGCAGGCTTGGGCTTGAAAAGACAGCACAGAAGACGGACTCAGCTATAAAGATTCCTGAACAAAGCCAGACTGAATGCTCAGTAGGGGATTTTATCAGGGGTGATAAGAAACAGGCTGAGCAGTAAATAATGAAACAGAGAGCAGGGTAGGTGTTTTCTCTAATGTTCCCACTGATATATATAGTAAAATACATGAGGGTGCTTTGTCTCTGGTTCACTTTAACACTGCTACTGCCTACTAAGTGTGATCTAGTGGCTGCCTTGCAAGCGCTTTGAGTCTGACAGGAGAAAAGCGCTATACAAAACTGTGACTATACTCCAATGTCTGGGAAGCGGACTGGGAAGACTGAGAAGTGGAAAAACTGAGGAAATCCACCTGTTGGCCAAGCAGCAAAAACCCTGTGTTATCACTCCCAACACCTGTAGCCAGTCTTCACTATGAGCAGCAACACATGATTACTGCTGCTTGGCCTGCAAGTGGATTTCCTCAGCTTTACCACCTCCCAGTCCAACACTGCAGTACTCCTTCCTAACCTGATGCCACTCCCACACATCCTATTGGTGCACAGGCTGGGGTCTGAAAATAAAGCTTTGATGAATAATGTATTCATATTACAGACTTTAGTTCTGTACTACAATATACAGTAGGTGTGTCATTGTCACTGTTTAGAGAAAAGAGTCAGCAGCAGACCATACTTCATTCTCTGTGTTTGCAGAGCTTATCCGGACTTTGTACAGGGATGAAAAGAAGTATAGCGAATCAAGTTACAACTGAAGATTATTAGGCTGCCTTCACACACTTTTACCTGTGTTTTTCGATTCTGAGTTTTTCAGTTTTTCAAGTCCCGATTGCTCTTTTGTTTGGGCGAGTTTTTATGCAATTTTATGGGAATGTGATTTTCTCATGCATATCAATGACGTTGATTTACATGACAAACTATCTAATTACGGTAACTTTAGAATTGGGAGCAATTTTTGCGTAACAAAAGTGATTTTTTTCTGCATTTTTATTTACTTAAACTATATGCTAATCACATCTGTTCTGAAAAAAAAAAGAATAGGCTGTCTTTTTTTTCTGAAGAAAAATTGCATGAAAAAAGTTGCACAGCAACGCATGTCAAATGTGATACCATTGACTTGCATGAGATGTGTGGCGAATGTGAAATAACAAAAATGGAAATCGCACACAAATTCTGTTATGTGTGAAAGGTGCCTTATACTGAAAGCTTGCACTTTAAATCTACCAAACTACTCAAATAAATTGTATCATCCTTATTCAAAACTATCTGCTTTAAGGGCTCTTTCACAGTGGGGCGTTAAAGTCGCATGTTAGAAAATGTTCCAATGCAGACTAAAGGTCCGTACACACGCCGGACTGCAGGAAACGACGGGTCCGTCGTCACCTCCTGCTGGGCGTGTTTTCAGCAGACAGTCCGGCGTGTGTACAGTCTGTCGGCAGACTGATACGGCTGTTTCTGAGCGATCCGCCGGGCGGATCGCTCAGAAACAGCCGTATCAGTCTGCAGACAGACTGTACACACGCCGGACTGTCGCTGGAACGCCCACCCAGCAGGAGGTGACGACGGACCCGTCGTTTCCTGCAGTCCGGCGTGTGTACGGACCTTAACGCACAGCAATACTAAGTCTGTGCGACATTCTCAGTGCACAAGTTGCATTGTGTGTAACGTGTAGCATTATTAGAAAGTGCTGCATGCTGTGCGTTTAGCAATAAATCTGCTGCGTTATGTGTGTTGCACATGTTCAGTTATGTTTTTTTTTTCATGTAGTGCATGCGCCGTTTTCGTTCCATCACTGTGCAACAAAAACGGCGCACCAAATGCAGGGCTAAAGAATGCACTATAATGTCCAAGTTATAGTGCACAATGCGTTGTGTTAGGGGCACGTTGTGCGACCTAAACGTTGCATTAAACGCAACATCCTGATGTGAAAGTAGCCTAACTTATGGCAACACGATACAATGCTCTGCTATAAAGAACATTTTTGTTTCAACAGTAATCAGCATCCAGTTCTGCTTATTTACTATGAGCTCAGGGCCCTTTTCCGGTAGGCGTGTTTGGAACCAAAAATTGGATCGCGCCCATTTTGCCGATTGGCATGTAATTCGCGGTGCTGTTTTTCCACTAGTGCCATTATTTTTTTCTGAATCACAATCTCCGACCTGCTGCATTTTTGGTGCATTTGCGATCCTATACTTTGTATAGGAGCGCAGGAAAATGTCATAGCAATCTTGCCGCTATGCAATTTTCCCTGCTATTTGGCAATTCAAACTTGGGATTGTTTTGTCTCGTCGAACTACAAACGCACCACAAATCACACCATACCGTACACATGACTGTTCATTATCGGATTGTGGAAAATGTCGTGTTAGTTAAAATTATTATTTATATAGTGCTGGCATCTTACACAGCACTGCACAGATTATATTGTCTGCCCCTCAGAGGAGCTCACAATCTAATCCCTACCATAGTTTTACGTCTATATGGATTGTAGTCTAGGGCCAATTTAGGGGAAGCCAATTAACATTTCTGTATGTTTTTGAATGTGGGAGGAAACCGGAGTGCCTGGAGGAAACCCACACAGACACAGGGAGAACATACAAACTCTGTGCAGATAGTGACCCAGTTGGGATTTAAACTGGGGACCCAGCACCACAAGCAAAGAGCGCTAAACAAACCACTATGCCACCATGCTGTCTGAAAAAGAAAATGTAAGGAAACATGATTGTGTCACATGGCGATCACGTTTCCTAGTGGAAAAGGGCCCTACTGTACACTTGGGTTCACATGCCAAAATCTTAGAAAGGAGGCTAGTATACTGCATTATTTATCAGGGCTCCATTTAAGACATTTTAAGCACACTTCAGTAGAGGAATTCTGTTTTGTCGCTGTCATCATCATGTGTCTGTCACCAGCTAAGTAGAAAGTATTGTTATGGTATTCAAAATCACACCCAACTGCCAAGCCATTGACTGGTGTACAGACCAGTTTATCTGCATCTGGTATGTACACTCCCTAAGCACTCTTTTAGGAGTAATAAGAACAGATTTGCTTATCATGAGTCAAAGGAAATTGGACATTTTCCTTTTGAATTCTAGTATAGCGATGGTCATATCTAGGAGAACTCACAGAGAAGCATGTGATTTGCTTGATCAGCTGATAGATTTGCAAAGCTTTGATTTGCTGTGATCACATCCTACTTTAGCACACGATCATGACTAGCAAATCATAGACTTGCATATCTATCACCTGACCAAACTGATCACATTCTCCTCCATGGGTTCTCCTAGACACGACCATCACCATTCTAGAAAATATTTCAACACTGATCAAGAGGCTTCTTCAGTTCAAATGATATTACGGTAAGTAATACTTGTAAATATATATACATGGATTATATTTATTGAGGCATCAGAGACTATATCAGTGCTATATAGATACTAAATAATTATAATAACTAGAGCAGCGGGGGAAAACCAAGATGAACATATATAGAGTAGGAATGGTTAATGAGATGCAAATAATTCTGAGTTAATGTAGGAATTTTCTAATTTGTACATCTTGAAAATCAATCAATCAAATTCTGTAACAATAGTGTCAGCAGGATAACAGATTTCCGATTATGTGGTGATCTGCAGTATCACCAATAATACAGATACTATATCTGATTATATGATGATCTGCAGAATCATCAATAATACAAATATAGTAAGCAAGTGGCGTGTAAGACGTGACAGAAGTCACTAGCTTTATTGCACAAAGTGTAGTGAATGGTGCAAACAGTACGTTTCTGATAGAATCTCAGCGGTAAGCTCACCAGTGACGAGGGAGGTTACAGATAGAACCACAACGGTAACCTCACCAGTGGCGAGGGCCCACAAATATGTTTTTCACTACTGATTACAGCTATCAAAGGTCTGAGCGCTAACACGAAGTATTCGCAACAACAGACAATTTGCAAGTGAACTCAGTGTTTAAATACACAAAGGTCCTCTCAAGGTACCGCCCCAGGCTCCCGGCCAATCAGAGAGGGGGTGTGTGCTCACTGACATCAGCTGACCTGCGGGTCAGCTGACGCTCCTCCTCAGGGAATAAAGGACCTGCGCGCTGTCCTAACCCTGTGTGCGGCTGAAAGACCTGTCCTCGGCGTGCGAGATGTCTGAGGCGCAGGGACCTCCAAGACTTGAGCGGTGGAGGCGGCAGCCGCGCCACTCTCCGCCGCAGCAGCACTGCCGATGCTCATTACAAATTCTATCTTGGCTGAAATTGATTGGTCCATTTTCAAGCTTCCCAAACTGGCCTACAGAATTAGCATAATCCTGCATCAATTATTAGCTCATTGACCCTTCTCTAATAGAGAAAATACAAACACCATACAAGTAGGGCCCGTTTCCACTAGGGCGAATTCGCATGCAGACAACGCATGCGGATTCGCATAGGCAATACAAGTGGATGGGACTGTTTCCACTTGTCAGTTTTCATTTGCGTTTTTATGTGCAGAATTTTTCTGCACGGTAGACCCTGCAGAATTCGCCTGCGTGTGGAATGCAGGCGAATCGCAGGCAATGTATTTAATAGGGAAATCGCATGCGTTTTTTGCATGCGTTTTTTGCCGCGATTTCGCGTGCGATTTCGCATTGAAAGTAATGTAAATTGACACAGGCAGTGACATGGTTAAAATCGCCCTGCCTATGCGAAATCGCATGCGAAATCGCGGCAAAAAACGCATGCGGAATCGCATCCGCATGCGATTTTGTCAGCGATGATATGCGGCGATTCCGCACCGCTCTAGTGGAAACGGGCCCGTAGTGTTTATGCCTGGTACACATGATGCAATTTCCCGTCAGATTGACAGTCAAATTGATCATTTCCGCCAGGTCCCGATATGATTTCCGATTGTTTTTCTGATCGATTTTCTGATCACTTCTATACGAAATCGATCAGAAAAACGGAGATTATAGATTTGACCATCAATCTGATGGGAAATTGCATCGTGTGTACCAGGCAGTAAGCCAGGATTTAAATCTGGTGCTCTAATTCTGTACAGCAAGAGTGCCAACCACTTGGTATTAGTACAGGTCTGTTTATTTTCAATCGCCACAGAAATATCATACGAACCTACATTGATATGAAAGGGTGAGCCATTATTTGCAAGGTTCCATTACAGATCAACCGAGGTGACATGTGACATGAGATACACATGTGTATTGTACATTGCCAAGCACTCAAATAACTATGCTGTGCTCGTTTTTTTCTTTCTTTGCCTGAAAAAGTTAAACATCATAAGTGACAGTTTCTGTCCGGGTCGGTACTGGGTCCGACCATAGCATAATTCTCACTAATAAGGAATTACAGCCATAAAACATGATCCTGGCAGAAAATAGCTTCTGAGAGCAGGAAATAGATAAAAAGGGTCAATATTCATATAATTGAGCTTTGGCATACTTCAATGAATGTGTCATTGAGCAGAGATCATGAAACAATAAAAACTATTTTTAAATAGAAAATAAAACTGTGGGATATCTAAAAAAAAGTTATTTTTAGGAGGAGGAGGAGGATAGATACAGTTGTTTATCCCATCAGTTTATTTTCACCTCGTATGTCCTTTAATAACATAAATATTCTTTTTTTTTGTGTAGCTGCCCTGCAAGCCCTAAAGAGGAAGAAGAGGTTGGAGAAGCAGCTGACTCAGATAGATGGGACTCTCTCTACCATCGAGTTCCAGAGAGAAGCACTAGAGAACTCTCACACCAACACTGAGGTGCTGAAGAACATGGGCTATGCTGCCAAAGCCATGAAGTCCGTCCATCAAAACATGTAAGTTATTCTCAAGTGGAAACGTTTTTATGGTATGTAAAAAGCGCAGAGTGAAAAGACAACGGGCAGCTGCTCCACTTTCCTTGCTTCAGTTGTTGTATGTAACTGTATTTACGCTTTAGGGGAGCAGACAAAAATGGTGGCGCATCCGATATATAGTCACTCACTATTTATCGGGGACACTGTAATCGAACCTCCTTGCCGCTAATTGTGGTTTTTACTATTGCCGCCTATGGTGGCAGGGAGTAGGGTCAATTAGGCAGGAGGTGAGGGTTAGGCATGAGGGCAGAGCCGGATTTAAGCCAAGGCCACTTAGGCCATGGCCTAGGGCACCAGAGGATTAAGTGCGGGATTGCAGCAGGCTATACTAAGGGAGGGGGGAAGGGTCACCTGGCTACCTATACTGGAGGGAGGGGGTCATCAGGCTATCTATGGGGGGGTCATCGGGCTTCTTATAGAGGAGGGAAGGGGGAGTCTTCAGGCTATCTAAACTGAAGGGGTAGGGTTATCTGGCTACCTATACTGGATGTGGGGGGAGGAGTGATCTGGCTACCTATACTAGAGGGAAGGGTAAACGGGCTACCTATGCTGGAGGGAGGGTCATCAGGCCATCTATACTAGAGAAATGGGGGAGAGGTCATCTGGCTACTTATACTAAAGAGGGGTGGCTGATGACATGAGGGTGGAGTGGTTAGGGCGAGGCAGCGGGAATTAGTGATGCTCAAATTCAGCTTCGGGAGATACCCGGATAGTTGCAATCGGGATATCTCCCAGTAACGCTGTGCGGGCTGGGCGGGGGGGTCATGCTTACCTCTCTGACGTCTTCTTTGCTTGTCCCTCGGCGCCTCCCACGATGTGGTCCACGCGCATCACGTGACTACAAACACTTCCTCCTTCAACCCGGAAGGAGGAAGCGTTTGTAGTTACATGACCGCCGCGTGGACCGCATCGTGGGAGGCGCCGAGGGACGAGCAAAGAAGACGTCAGAGAGGTAAGCTTGACCCCCCCGCCCAGCCCGCACAGCATTACTGGGAGATATCCGGATTGCAACTATCCGGGTATCTCCCGAAGCCGAATTTGAGCATCCCTAGCGGGAATGGAGTGGTTAGGGCGAGGCAGCTGGGGTGGAGTGGTTAGGGTTAGGCAGCGGGGGTGGAGTGGTTAGGATTAGTGCTTCTCTCTGGATAGTGTACTGGTCAAGGGCTCTGCCTTTGACATGGGATACCAGGGTTTAATTACTGGCTAGGGTCAGTACCTATTCAGTAAAAAGTTCTTGGGCAAGACTTCCTAACACTGCAGGGTGGCCCCTTGAGCGAGAAAAGTGCTATACAGATGTTAGGATTATTATTATATTTCTGTTAGGTAGCCAGGGTGGAGTGGTTAGCCAGTTAATCTGCAGTGTGTCTACTTCCTGCTTTCATGAAAGCAGACAAAGGTTTAACATCCTGTGTTTACATACTAGCTGAGGACTGACGAATTTCTGTGCTGACATAGCTGACAGGTCAAATTACACTTGTGATTACTTGAAAATGAAGGAGAATTAGGCTCTTCTCTCTGAAAACACACAGGGTGCATGTATCTCTCTTTTCCTTGTGTCCTGTGCAAGAGTTCAAGTCCACTTTAACTACAGCTTTAAATGGTTTTTTAGGTTTGCCAATAAGGTTTAAATGCATTGATTAGGTTATAAATAGATGGGAGGAAGTTTATAGTCGAGTTTCAGCAGAAAGTGAGTTGATTGCTTTTCAGTCTGCAGTACTGCGATACCAAGTTTAATGTTTAATAGAAGTCATCATGTGCTCCAACCATTCAGTGACGGGGATAAGGTGAGAGGTGACCAATGCTGATTCAAGTTGCTGGAACTGCCAACACACAGTTCATTGATATGACTGGGATCACGGCGTAGCTAAGGAATCAGTATTTCTTTCAGTAAAGGCAACAATGCCACAGACTATTCATATTGCTTACATAGAAAGCTGGTTTCTATTTAAAGCACACCCAAACTGAAAATAAAACCATGATGTAGCCAAACTTGGGGCTTCTTCCGGTCCCCCATAACTGTCTTGTCCCTCAGCTTCACTGACTGCCACTCCATCTCTGTACATCGCCCTCCATCAGTTTGCTGAACCGGGCATGTTCTGTCCTCATCGCGCACTCTACTTATGCACACACAGAGGCGGGGCAAGGTACTCCAGCACCCAAGGCTGAGACACCAAAGTGTGCCTCCCCATCCCTCCCATCCCAGCCATCACACACTGATTGCTATTAGAGTTAAGGTGGCCATACACTCGTCAGATTAGCAGCAGATAGATCATCGAATAGATTTCTTATCTATCTGGTGTGTTCTAGGAACATTTTTTACTAGGATAGAATTCCAATAGATTTCAGTTTGGCATTTCTGATGGCATTTTTTTGCCATCAGATTTCCATTAGGGCCAATGCAAAATGTTAAGCAATCTCAACAGATCGACCTAAATTTTCCACCCTGCCTGTTCGATGGAAATCAATCGAAATCGATTTCCGCCAATCGGTCGATTGGTCAACCGATTTGCAATCGACCAATCGATAGATCCATTTTGATCGATCGATCGGCCAGAAAATCGGCTGAGTGTATGGGCCCCTTAAGAGTTGCCCCAGGGAACCTAACCCCTCCTATACGTTAGTCTCTAGTTATCTGGCTTGCAGTCACTGCATGTAGCCTCTCTTCTTATTTCTCTCTGCTTCAAACACAATAGGTGAATGATAGCTGAGTGAGTTGTGCGCCCCTCCTAAACTGCGCCCTGAGGCTGGAGCCTCTCTCACCACTGCCCAGACCTGTGCACACCAGCCATGCTCGAGGGAAGCAGTAAATTAGGCCACATGCGGTAAATGGACTAATTGGGCTCCGCCATAGGTGACAATGTAAAATATCAATATTTAGGTGCCGGAGCAGAAATTTGGATGCTCAGTAAAAAGCGGGGGTTAGGTTTGGGTAGCTAGTGTGCGGGGGGTGATGGTGGGGGTTAGGCAGGTAGTGTGTGCGGGGGGGGGGGGGGGGGGTGTTAAGGTTTAGGTGTTGGGCAGGTAGTTTGTGCGGGGGGGGGGGGGTGTTAAGGTTTAGGTGTTGGGCAGGTAGTTTGTGCGGGGTGGGGGGTTTAAAGGTTAGGCGTTAGGTAGCTAGTTTGTGTGGTGGAGGATTAAGGGTTAGGTGTCAGGGGGAGGGTTCTGTGTGAGAGTAGGGTTAGGTTTGGCCATAGTAAAATATTATTATTTAATGCCGATTTTTTAACTATCAGCCTTACGGGGTGCCCAAATTTCCAGGTGCCTTTATTTGATGTATGCTGGCCGAGAGCGTTCTAGACATGTGGAGTTACAATTCATTTGTGCAAGTCCAGAAAGTTCTCGGCCATGGCTGCTGTGCCCAGCTGTTTGTGGGCGTGCATGAGTAGAGTGTGTGGGGAGGAGAGAACATTTGCTGTGGCTTTTATCAGGGGGAGAAAGCACCACAATGAAGGGATGGGTGGCAAAGGTGAGGGGGTGTGAACGCGGTGGCTTCCCCAGGACCGCCAAATGCTGATTGGTGTCAAGTCCTGGGGGAGTGTTTTGCAGGAGACAGCGCTTGCCGGCGTGGGAGCGATCCAAGCGGGTGGGGCTGGAGGAAGCCCCTGGTATGTACTGTATAAATCTTTTTATTTCATTGAGCTCTGGTACACTTTAAGGTGTAAATCTGGCGTTGGATATAAAAACCTCCCACTTTAACTTTATTTAAATGTTGTATAAAAAGATGAGGAAAAATTAGCAAAAACATCTTTACTATGGGTGGAAAGACAGAACTCTCTCTCTCCCTCCCCCCCCCCCCCCCCCCCCCCCTCTCTCCTTTGCTACCGTCTTTCCCCTAAAGTAAGACCTACCCCGAAAGTAAGGCCTCCCTTATATTTCAAGCATGCTTGAAATATAAGGCCTACCCCGAAAATAAGGCCTAGCTGGGGGCGGGACGCTGTGTGTATGGGCAGGTGCGTGGACTCTTACCGCACCTCCCTTGTGGCTGCGTCCCCCTCCGTTCCTGGTAATTCCTCTGGTGGCGGCGGCATTGTAATCCATCTGTGAGGGCGCCCTGTGACCCTCACGCAGTACGCTAGGCCAGCTCTGCGCTGGCGCTCTCTTCCTGTCATCATGTGCGCCCGGCAGATGCGTCCCAGGCGCACATTGATTAATCTGCCGGGCGCACATGATGACAGGAAGAGAGCGCCAGCGCAGAGCCGGCCTAGCGTACTGCGTGAGGGTCACAGGGCGCCCTCACAGATGGATTACAATGCCGCCGCCACCGGAGGAATTACCAGGAACGGAGGGGGACGCAGCCACAAGGGAGGTGCGGTAAGAGACCACACACCTCCCCATACACACAGCGTCTAGCCCCTCCCACCCCCGAAAATAAGACCTAGCACACATTTCCTCCCCAAAAAGAATATAAGACAGTGTCTTATATTCGGGGAAAGACGGTAAAAGGCATCTTCACAATTTATATACAGCAAAGTAAAACACCATTGTTTAATCCACAAAAGCTATAACAAGTGGACAAGCAATGTGCGTGTATCCTGATGCTAATTGTTGGATAACAAGTGCTGCATACATACCATGGACGCTAATAATGTCTCTCGTGTGTGGTCATGCTATTGAATATCTCTGTGGGTTCTACTGATCTGAATTCAGAGAAGAGAATTCTTAGCTTGCATCTGCGGTAATTTCAGCAAGTTTCTTCTATTATGATATATGTATTGTGTGTGTGCTATTGTATGCTATCTATAATGCATATATTATACATCTACGTCTGGTCTCAGAACCCAACAATAAAATACCTCCTAATATCTGCTGTTTCCATTGATCTGCATGCACCCTGAGGGTACTGCAGCACAAAGCACGCAGCAAGTACACCATATTGATTGCCATTACACATAAATTATTGTTGAAAAGGGAAATACAATCACCAAAACCTCTGTGTGATCTAAAGGAAGCAATATTTAATATTTAAAGAGGAACTGTCGCAAAAATTTTAAATTGTAAAAAACATGTAAAAAAGTAGTATGTTTCTCACAGAAATAAATAAGCCATAAATTACTTCTCTCCTATGTTCCTATCACTTACAGTAAGTAGTAGAAATCTGACATTACCAACAGGTTTTGAGCTAGTCTATCTCTTAATGGGGGATTCTCAGCATGGCCTTTATTCTTTATAAAGACATTCCCTGAAAAAGATTTGTACAAACATGCTGGCCAGCTTCCATACTCGCTGCACACTTTTTGGGCAGTTGGACAGAGTAACCGGCATTCACTAAGTGCTTTTGAAAATAAAGATAACCATGAGAACCCCTCATGAGAATATGGGCTAGTCCAAAACCCGTCAGTTCTGTCAGATTTCGACTACTTACTGTAAGTGACAGCAACATAGGAGAGAAGTAATTTATAGCTCATTTTACTCTAGAGGAAGCGTACTTCTCATTTATATACGGTATGTTTACATGTATTTTACATTTTAAGATTTTCGCGACAGAGTTCCTTTAAAAGGTAATATGTACTGTTTCCTCTTTTTTTTATGTGTGAGCATCTTAAAGGGGACCCGAGGCAAGAGGGATATAAATGATGACATGTTTATTTCTTTTTAAATAATGCACATTGCCTGGCTGTCCTGATCCTCTGTCTTTAAGCCATAGACCATGAACAACAATGCAGATCAAATTGTGACAAGTTTAGTTGCATGCTTGTTTCACGTGTGTGATGTAGACCCTACTGATCAGAAAGATCAGCTGGGCTGCCAGGCAACTGGTATTGTTTAAAAGGAAATAAATATGGCAGCTTCCATAGGGCTCACCTCAGGTTCCTTTGAAAGCATTAGGCCCGGTTCACATTAGCGTTCGGTGTCCGGATTAGCTGGGTCGGATCCGGAACGTATACTGTACAAACAGAACAAACGTTATGCATAGCAATGCAAAGTTTATGCGGCCGTTCACACGCATCCGTTCCATACGGATCGGAGCCGGATCGGATCCGGACTCCGGACACTTTTCCAACACGCTCTATTTTTGTGTCCGGATCATCCGACCGACGCACCCGGACCGGAGCCTGACTACACCATCCGGCAATAGAAACCAATGGGAAACAGAAAGCACAGAACACACTGGCTATAAAAACCTGATGTTCTACCCCACTTCCTATGTGTTTTCTAGCGGCCATTTTGGATGGCGACACATGAGCCCAGCATTTCTGGAGTGGAGCAGCAGTGACTTTGTGCTGGAGCTGTTTGGCAGTATGTGGGAGGTGGAGGTGAGTCCCTACACAGCAGAGGACCTGATTCTACATGTGCACCTTCTGCTGACCTCCCAGACCCCAACAATATTTATATAGTTTGTATCTCTTTTACCAAACGGATCCAGATCGCAGCCGTATCAATACGTATGCAAACGGAACGGATCCGGTCCGGTCATCCGGTCCGTTCTTTACAGAAATGCAAGTGTGAACGGGGCCTTACTCCTCATTTTTACAATCATCATTACAGTTCACATGCAAATTTTGCAACCACGGTTTTCACTTTTGGACAGCAACTACTATAATTTTATTGGAAATCTAACTGGAATGTATGGCATTAGCTAGGTGTAAAATAAACCCAATTTCACTGCTGTTTGTTTGACTGATTCACAAGTATTCACAAAGCAGGAAGTACATTTTATTGCATCTCTTCAGACTTTACCTGCTTTGCTGGACTTATCACAATGCCAGTTTTATCCTACAATGGACCTCACACAGTGGGAGGTATTCTTGCTTTGCATATGGAGTGTCTGAAATCACTTCCATCTCATCATCAGCAATCGTGAGCAAAGCAAGGCAGCCTGTACAATGGAATATGTACAGCTACTGAGCAGTGACCTTAAGGGGCCCATACACCTAACGATTTTCCCGCCGATATACAGCCGTTTCGATCACAGTGATCAAAACGGCTGTAAAATCGCTGCGCACACCGCTGACAGAACGATCGATTTCCGTCCGAAATCGATCTTTCCCGACGACCCATCCGTGCGGGAGATTTTTCTCGGTCGCCGGCGGGTCGGGAGTGCGTCGTTAGCGGCGTTCGAATGCCCGACATTACCTGATCCGGCCGGTGCGAATCCCCGCTCACTGCTGTCTCCTCCGCTCTGGTCTGGTCTTCGGCATGCTTCACTTCTTCCTGCCCGGCAGGAAGTTTAAGCAGTAGAGGGCGCTCAGAAGTTTAAACAGTAGAGGGGGGGGGGGGGGGGGGGGAGCAGCGGCAGCACCACCACAGATTGTGATCGGTTTCAGGCTGAAATCGGTTCACAATCTATTTGCAGTAAAGGTGGCCATACGATCCCTCTCTGATCAGATTCGATCAGAGAGGGATCTATCTGTTGGTCGAATCTGATGGCAAATCGACCAGTGTATGGCCACCTTTAGGAAACCGGAGTAATCACAGGCACATATGTGTAATGCAGATGCATGTTGCGTGCATTTTAATGCGTTTGCGATGCGAACATATGCTTTTTGTATGCGTTTTCAGATTTACATTTATGCAAATCACTAGGAAGATAACAGGAAGCGGAAATACATAAAAAAAATATTTCGGGGGAAAACGCATATAAAAACGCATGGAAACGCATAAAAACACATACTATTGCGTTCCCATTGACTTTCATTATGTGCGTTTTTGTTGCGTCTATGAATATTATGCAACACAACCTGCGTTTTCCAAAACGCATGCATAAAAAACGCATATGCGTTTTTTATATGCGTTTTTTCCTGCGGCCCATAGACTTCCCTTAGCAGCAAAAATGCAGCATTTTATGCAACGTTAGCGTTTCTGCTATGTGTGCGTCCAGCCTCAAAGTTTACTGTGCTGGCAACAATTCACTGAACTGCTAATATGAGCCAGAAAGGATTGCTAAAAAGTAAAAAAGTCTGCTTTATGTAAGTCACAGTGTCACCCCCACCCCCCTTTCCTCCCCACACACACCACCACCACTATATTCCAAAGCAATCTCTTATTTAAATATAAAAAGTAAAAACTTAATTTTTTTAGGATAAAAAAATGATAAAGATTTTTTCTTAGTAAAAGTGCTATCCTCTGCAAGTTTGACTCTGGTTGCTAGGATCCAGAAATATCCAAAACATCTCTTGTGACTGTACCTAATTAGGCTAATGGGTGACTGTGTGTGGCAGACAGAGGGTGACAGCTAGTGGCAGGTAGCAGGCAATGGGTAGTGCCAGACAGTGGTTGGAATGTAGTGGCAAATGGCTAGTGGCAGATAGTTGGTCATGACCCACACTGCTAGCTTGGATATTGTTTTAACAGGTTCTTTAGGTGGGACAGCAGCCATTTAGTACATGATGTTGCACTGATCACATAATCACAGTGCTGTTTTAAAGGTGTTAGCAGGGCCGGCCCTAGACTTTTTGCTGCCTGAGGCAAATTCAACGCCGCCCACTGTATTGTAAGTGGGCGGCGTTGCAGGAAGTGACGTCAGTGGAGCGCACGCTGGCCTGGAACGAGGAAGAGGTGAGTCTTCCCCGCCCATGCCTCTTAGGAGTAGCGTCTGCTTTTGAACTATTTAAGGCTGGAGAGGAGCGCAGATCGGAGGACCCAGGCGAGAGAGGGGGGGTTCGACCCCCCTCCCCGCCGCTAGGCCCAATACCCCCGTCCTGCCCGCTACCCCTCCAGCTCGGCGGCCGGCTCCCCGCACCCACCGACGGGCGGATGCCGCCCCTAGAAATGTGCCGCCTGAGGCAAAAGTTTCACCCCGCCTCATGAGTGGGCCGGCCCTGGGTGTTAGGGCCTGCTCACAGTGCACAGCAATGAACACTGCTCAAGATTATGCTCAACCCGCCAGTAACTTGCCTTAAACTCAATCTGCCTGTTCACACCAGTGCTGTGGCCTAGGAAGAAAAAGTCCGGTTGGCATTGTTTTGTTGCACTGCTATGTGTCACCACTTTGAATGAGACCATGTCGCACGGCATGGCAATGGGTGCCACCCAATTTAACCTGTCAGTAAATGCCCTTATAGTGCTGATTTATTAGGTTTAATTGTAATGTACAAAATCAACATAAATAATGCTATAATATTTGTTACTATTCAGAAAAGTCCTTCTTATTTATACTTTGGCTTCAATTCATCAAAGGGTGTTCGATAACAAAACCCCGGTCCTTAAAATACCGCATTCGGTATTTTACACTTCACTGTGCTAATTCATCAATATTTTCCCATGTGTGGTAGAGGTTCCTTAAGTTACCGAACTACTAGGCTTCAATTCATCAAAGGCTGTTCGATAACAGCAGAGTGGTGCAGAGCAGCTTGGAATGTCCCTGTGTTGTTACAAGCTGATAACAATAGAAGGCATCCAGACATCCCTTTAGATGTAAAGGTGTTATAGTTACTGTTATTTATACTGCCTCTGCTGCTCTGAATCTGTCGATCAGTCTTTCTTAACATTTTATTTATTTGCCACAACGTAGATGAACTTCCTGGAGACATTACAAATGCCATGCTTGGTGATTTCACCACCAGCATCTTTGCATTATCAAACAGGGCCTGAAAGGGTTACACCACCGAAGGGAATCTGGGGATATATTTTGACCCGTTCTCTCTGCTCACTGCTTGGGGGGTCTGAAAGCTTGTGTGGAGAAGCCTGTGTGACCTATCAGCGGCACTTGCAGGAGAACAGGGGCTGTTTCTATTGGCTGCCTGCTCCTGCTAATCATGAAAACATTCACACAGAAGGCTTTCGAAGCCTGTAACGACAGGGGAGAGCTTGAGATAAACACCGAATGTGTTATCGAATGTGGGAACCTTGATGAATTAACATTTGTTGAGCACATGTCGGTAATTTATCTCATTGCTGTGTCATTTCAGCTTCTCATTCGGTAACAGCTTTGATGAATTAAC